>NC_136808.1:27212580-27565080 GCF_951216825.1 Electrona antarctica
CCCACTAGGCTGGACTAGGCTAGACGTGGGTGTACATGGCTGTACCAGACCCTACTGGCCTCTAATAGGCTGTTTTCGGCTCTAGTAGACTGTGCTAGGCTGTACTAGGGTCTATTAGGCTGTACGAGGCAGTAAAGTACTATAGCCTAGAAATGTTCATGTAAAACTATTGGCCGTGCACACAAACTCCTGTAAAAACTATTGCCCGTGTACACAGTGGTTATTTCAAGTGCGAGGAACTACAGGGCTGACAAGAGTCTAGTACAGCCTAGTACACCCTATTCTAGCCCTTTCCAGCCCGATCCAACCTAGTATAGCCTAGTACAGCCATCTAAATACCCCTATCTCCAAGTCTATTCTCCCACTAGGCTGGACTAAGCTAAACTTGGGTGTACAAGGCTGTACTAGACTCTACTGGGCTCCAATAGGCTGTTTTCGGCTCTAGCAGACTGTACTAGGCTCTATTAGGCTGTACGAGGCAGTAAAGTACTATAGCCTAGAAATGTTCATGTAAAACTATTGGCCGTGCACACAAACTCCTGTAAAAACTATTGCCCGTGTACACAGTGGTTATTTCAAGTGCGAGGAACTGCAGGGCTGACAAGAGTCTAGTACACCCTATTCTAGCCTATTCCAGCCTGATGTAGCCTAGTATAGCCTAGTACAGCCATCTAAATACCCCCCCCCCCCTCCTAGTCTATTCTCCCACTAGGCTGGATTAAGCTAAACGTGGGTGTACAAGGCTGTACTAGACTCTACTGGGCTCCAATAGGCTGTTTCCGGCTCTAGCAGACTGTACTAGACTCTATTAGGCTGTACGAGGCAGTAAAGTACTATAGCCTAGAAATGTTCATGTAAAACTATTGGCCGTGCACACAAAGTCCTGTAAAAACTATTGCCCGTGTACACAGTGGTTATTCCCAAGTGCGAGGAACTACAGGGCTGACAAGAGCCTAGTACAGCCTAATAGAGGCTATTAGAGTCTAGCACAGCCTAGTACACCCCATTCTAGCCTTTTCCAGCCTGATCCAACCTAGTATAGCATAGTACAGCCACCAAAATACCCCCCTCTCCAAGTCTATTCTCCCACTAGGCTGGACTAGGCAGGACGTGTGTGTACAAGGCTATACTAGACTATACTGGCCTCTAATAGGCTGTTTTCGGCTCTAGTAGACTGTGCTAGGCTGTACTAGGGTATATTAGGCTGTACGAGGCAGTACAGTACTATAGCGTAGAAATGTTCATGTAAAACTATTGGCCGTGCACACAAACTCCTGTAAAAACTATTGCCCGTGTACACAGTGGTTATTTCAAGTGCGAGGAACTACAGGGCTGACAAGAGCCTAGTACAGCCTAGTACACCCTATTCTAGCCCTTTCCAGCCTGATCCAGCCTAGTATATCCTAGTATAGCCATCTAAATACCCCTCTCCCCTAGTCTATTCTCCCACTAGGTTGGACTAGGCTAGACGTGGGTGTACATGGCTGTACTAGACTCTACTGGGCTCTAATAGGCTGTTTTCAGCTCTAGTAGACCGTGCTAGGCTGTACTAGGGTCTATTAGGCTGTACGAGGCTGTAAAGTACTATACCTAGAAATGTTCATCTAAAACTATTGGCCGTGCACACTAACTCCTGTAAAAACTATTTCCCGTGTACACAGTGGTTATTCCCAGGTGCAAGGAAATACAGGGCTGACAAGAGCCTAGTACAGCCTAGTACACCCTATTCTAGCCTATTCCAGCCTGATCCAGCCTAGTATAGCCTAGTACAGCCATCTAAATACCCCTCTCTCCAAGTCTATTCTCCCACTAGGCTGGACTAAGCTAAACGTGGGTGTACAAGGCTGTACTAGACTCTACTGGCCTCTAATAGGCTGTTTTCGGCTCTAGTAGACTGTGCTAGGCTGTACTAGGGTATATTAGGCTGTATGAGGCAGTACAGTACTATAGCGTAGAAATGTTAATGTAAAACTATTGGCCGTGCACACAAACTCATGTAAAAACTATTGCCCGTGTACACAGTGGTTATTTCAAGTGCGAGGAACTACAGGGCTGACAAGAGCCTAGTACAGCCTAGTACACCCTATTCTAGCCCTTTCCAGCCTGATCCAGCCTAGTATATCCTAGTATAGCCATCTAAATACCCCTCTCCCCTAGTCTATTCTCCCACTAGGTTGGACTAGGCTAGACGTGGGTGTACATGGCTGTACTAGACTCTACTGGGCTCTAATAGGCTGTTTTCAGCTCTAGTAGACCGTGCTAGGCTGTACTAGGGTCTATTAGGCTGTAAAGTACTATACCTAGAAATGTTCATCTAAAACTATTGGCCGTGCACACTAACTCCTGTAAAAACTATTTCCCGTGTACACAGTGGTTATTCCCAAGTGCAAGGAAATACAGGGCTGACAAGAGCCTAGTACAGCCTAGTACACCCTATTCTAGCCTATTCCAGCCTGATCCAGCCTAGTATAGCCTAGTACAGCCATCTAAATACCCCTCTCTCCATGTCTATTCTCCCACTAGGCTGGACTAAGCTAAACGTGGGTGTACAAGTGTGACACTGCCACATAAAATGTGAAATGTGAAACAATGTATTTCCTGGCCTGGTATGAGTATGAAAGAAAATTAAACATACTGGGGGAATAACAGGGGAATATGTTTGTTAAACCAAGGTTGAATATTTAACACTGAAATGTAGTGTACGGATATACAAGATAATGTGTTGTGTGTAATTGAACCATGGTCATCAATGTTCTGTTATGACAAGGGTTGATCACAAGGGGAGCTGTGGGGAAAGGTGTGTGAGAAATATTGCCAGGAAACTATAAAAGACCAGGAAGTGAGGCGCCGAGCCTGGGTTCCATTTTGGGCAGTAAGGAGAGAGTTTGGTGTTGCTAGTTTTCTTTGCCAAACAGACTCTTTTAAAGGCCAATACTATGCCAATTCAGAGGTAAAACGCAAAAAATGCCGGTCTGACCGAAGAACTTTGCCAGGGAAGGAAATAAAGTTTGGTAGGCCAGCTTCTGAGGCTTGGAGCTCTGTCAAACAAACAGGGCTGGTGAACAAAGGACCCAGCGGACCACGCCCGACTTAAAGGTTGGGTGAGCAGCATATATTTTTTCATCTTTCCGGTAAGCAAGGCATTGCCTTTTTGTTTTGTACATTTTTTGGACTGTCTAAATTGAACAGAAGAGGATCTACAGCTGTTGGATTAATCTGGATACTCTGATTACTTTTTTCGGGATTACTTTTGGAACACTGACTTTGGGGGCACCTTTAAAGGGACATTGCAGGGGATAATTTGAAGGGACTGGAACATTTAATTTACATTTTGAAGGGATTGATTGCCCAGTTTGTATGATTTTGGTTTGATTCGATCTGTAAATATTATAAAGACCAGCCATTTCACCTAAAGGGAAATAGTTTTGCGTTTTCCTTGTGCTCTATACTACTGTTCATTTCCAGTATCTAGATTTACTGTCGCAGGTACAGGACCTTTATTTATTTATTTTATTTTATATAACTCAGACTTATACGCCAATAGGCCTGATTGTTATACAAGGCTGTACTAGACTCTACTGGGCTCCAATAGGCTGTTTCCGGCTCTAGCAGACTGTACTAGGCTCTATTAGGCTGTACGAGGCAGTAAAGTACTATAGCCTAGAAATGTTCATGTAAAACTATTGGCCGTGGACACAAACTCCTGTAAAAACTATTGCCCATGTACACAGTGGTTATTTCAAGTGCGAGGAACTGCAGGGCGGACAAGAGTCTAGTACACCCTATTCTAGCCTATTCCAGCCTGATGTAGCCTAGGATAGCCTAGTACAGCCATCTAAATACCCCACCCTCCTAGTCTATTCTCCCACTAGGCTGGATTAAGCTAAACGTGGGTGTACAAGGCTGTACTAGACTTTACTACAGTACACAGTGGTTATTCCCAAGTGCGAGGAACTACAGGGCTGACAAGAGCCTAGTACAGCCTAATAGAGGCTATTAGAGTCTAGCACAGCCTAGTACACCCCATTCTAGCCTTTTCCAGCCTGATCCAACCTAGTATAGCCTAGTACAGCCATCTAAATACCCCCCTCCTAGTCTATTCTCCCACTAGGCTGGATTAAGCTAAACGTGGGTGTACAAGGCTGTACTAGACTCTACTGGGCTCCAATAGGCTGTTTCCGGCCCTAGCAGACTGTACTAGGCTCTATTAGGCTGTACGAGGCAGTAAAGTACTATAGCCTAGAAATGTTCATGTAAAACTATTGGCCGTGCACACAAACTCCTGTAAAAACTATTGCCCGTGTACACAGTGGTTATTCCCAAGTGCGAGGAACTACAGGGCTGACAAGAGCCTAGTACAGCCTAATAGAGGCTATTAGAGTCTAGCACAGCGTAGTACACCCCATTCTAGCCTTTTCCAGCCTGATCCAACCTAGTATAGCCTAGTACAGCCACCAAAATACCCCCCTCTCCAAGTCTATTCTCCCACTAGGCTGGACTAGGCAGGACGTGTGTGTACAAGGCTATACTAGACTCTACTGGCCTCTAATAGGCTGTTTTCGGCTCTAGTAGACTGTGCTAGGCTGTACTAGGGTATATTAGGCTGTACGAGGCAGTACAGTACTATAGCGTAGAAATGTTCATGTAAAACTATTGGCCGTGCACACAAACTCCTGTAAAAACTATTGCCTGTGTACACAGTGGTTATTTCAAGTGTGAGGAACTACAGGGCTGACAAGAGCCTAGTACAGCCTAGTACACCCTATTCTAGCCCTTTCCAGCCTGATCCAGCCTAGTATATCCTAGTATAGCCATCTAAATACCCCTCTCCCCTAGTCTATTCTCCCACTAGGTTGGACTAGGCTAGACGTGGGTGTACATGGCTGTACTAGACTCTACTGGGCTCTAATAGGCTGTTTTCAGCACTAGTAGACCGTGCTAGGCTGTACTAGGGTCTATTAGGCTGTACGAGGCTTTAAAGTACTATACCTAGAAATGTTCATCTAAAACTATTGGCCGTGCACACTAACTCCTGTAAAAACTATTTCCCGTGTACACAGTGGTTATTCCCAAGTGCAAGGAAATACAGGGCTGACAAGAGCCTAGTACAGCCTAGTACACCCTATTCTAGCCTATTCCAGCCTGATCCAGCCTAGTATAGCCTAGTACAGCCATCTAAATACCCCTCTCTCCAAGTCTATTCTCCCACTAGGCTGGACTAAGCTAAACGTGGGTGTACAAGGCTGTACTAGACTCTACTGGGCTCCAATAGGCTGTTTCCGGCCCTAGCAGACTGTACTAGGCTCTATTAGGCTGTACGAGGCAGTAAAGTACTATAGCCTAGAAATATTCATGTAAAACTATTGGCCGTGCACACAAACTCCTGTAAAAACTATTGCCTTTGTACACAGTGGTTATTTCAAGTGCGAGGAACTGCAGGGCTGACAAGAGTCTAGTACAACCTATTCTAGCCTATTCCAGCCTGATGTAGCCTAGTATAGCCTAGTACAGCCATCTAAATACCCCCCCTCCTAGTCTATTCTCCCACTAGGCTGGATTAAGCTAAACGTGGGTGTACAAGGCTGTACTAGACTCTACTGGGCTCCAATAGGCTGTTTCCGGCCCTAGCAGACTGTACTAGGCTCTATTAGGCTGTACGAGGCAGTAAAGTACTATAGCCTAGAAATGTTCATGTAAAACTATTGGCCGTGCACACAAACTCCTGTAAAAACTATTGCCCGTGTACACAGTGGTTATTCCCAAGTGCGAGGAACTACAGGGCTGACAAGAGCCTAGTACAGCCTAATAGAGGCTATTAGAGTCTAGCACAGCGTAGTACACCCCATTCTAGCCTTTTCCAGCCTGATCCAACCTAGTATAGCCTAGTACAGCCACCAAAATACCCCCCTCTCCAAGTCTATTCTCCCACTAGGCTGGACGTGTGTGTACAAGGCTGTACTAGACTCTACTGGCCTCTAGTAGACTGTGCTAGGCTGTACTAGGGTCTATTAGGCTGTACGAGGCACAGTACTATAGTGTAGAAATGTTCATGTAAAACTATTGGCCGTGCACACAAAGTCATGTAAAAACTATTGCCCGTGTACACAGTGGTTATTTCAAGTGCGAGGAACTACAGGGCTGACAAGAGCCTAGTACAGCCTAGTACACCCTATTCTAGCCCTTTCCAGCCTGATCCAGCCTAGTATATCCTAGTATAGCCATCTAAATACCCCTCTCCCCTAGTCTATTCTCCCACTAGGTTGGACTAGGCTAGACGTGGGTGTACATGGCTGTACTAGACTCTACTGGCCTCTAATAGGCTGTTTTCGGCTCAAGTAGACTGTGCTAGGCTGTACTAGGGTATATTAGGCTGTACAAGGCAGTACAGTACTATAGCGTAGAAATGTTCATGTAAAACTCCTGTAAAAACTATTGTCCGTGTACACAGTGGTTATTTCAAGTGCGAGGAACTACAGGGCTGACAAGAGCCTAGTACAGCCTAGTACACCCTATTCTAGCCCTTTCCAGCCTGATCCAGCCTAGTATATCCTAGTATACCCATCTAAATACCCCTCTCTCCTAGTCTATTCTCCCACTAGGTTGGACTAGGCTAGACGTGGGTGTACATGGCTGTACTAGACAATACTGGGCTTTAATAGGCTGTTTTCGGCTCTAGTAGACTGTGCTAGGCTGTACTAGGGTATATTAAGCTGTATGAGGCAGTAAAGTACTATACCTAGAAATGCTCATGTAAAACTTTTGGCCGTGCACACTAACTCCTTTAAAAACGATTGCCTGTGTACATAGTGGTTATTCCCAAGTGCGAGGAAATACAGGGCTGACAAGAGCCTAGTACAGCCTAATAGAGGCTATTAGAGTCTAGCACAGCCTAGTACACCCCATTCTAGCCTGATCCAACCTAGTATAGCCTAGTACAGACACAAATACCCCTCTCCCCTAGTCTATTCTCCCACTAGGTTGGACTAGGCTAGACGTGGGTGTACATGGCTGTACTAGACTCTACTGGCCTCTAATAGGCTGTTTTCGGCTCAAGTAGACTGTGCTAGGCTGTACTAGGGTATATTAGGCTGTACAAGGCAGTACAGTACTATAGCGTAGAAATGTTCATGTAAAACTCCTGTAAAAACTATTGTCCGTGTACACAGTGGTTATTTCAAGTGCGAGGAACTACAGGGCTGACAAGAGCCTAGTACAGCCTAGTACACCCTATTCTAGCCCTTTCCAGCCTGATCCAGCCTAGTATATCCTAGTATACCCATCTAAATACCCCTCTCTCCTAGTCTATTCTCCCACTAGGTTGGACTAGGCTAGACGTGGGTGTACATGGCTGTACTAGACTCTACTGGGCTTTAATAGGCTGTTTTCGGCTCTAGTAGACTGTGCTAGGCTGTACTAGGGTATATTAAGCTGTATGAGGCAGTAAAGTACTATACCTAGAAATGCTCATGTAAAACTTTTGGCCGTGCACACTAACTCCTTTAAAAACGATTGCCTGTGTACATAGTGGTTATTCCCTAGTGCGAGGAAATACAGGGCTGACAAGAGCCTAGTACAGCCTAATAGAGGCTATTAGAGTCTAGCACAGCCTAGTACACCCCATTCTAGCCTGATCCAACCTAGTATAGCCTAGTACAGACACAAATACCCCACTCTCCAAGTCTATTCTCCCACTAGGCTGGACTAGGCTAGACGTGGGTGTACATGGCTGTACTAGACTACTAGGCTCTAATAGGCTGTTTTCGGTTCTAGTAGACTGTGCTAGGCTGTACTAGCTGGGTCTATTAGGCTGTACGAGGCAGTAAAGTACCCTAGACCCTTGACGATCCTTCATTAACTGTGTGTGTGCGTGTGCGTGTGCGTGTGCGTGTGCGTGTGCGTGCGCGTGCGCGTGCGTGCGAGGAGTAGAGTAGCTTTGCTCAACTTGATTTATACTTGTATTCTCCACTCTGATGAAGGTACATGTTCAGGGGTCATCGACATGCTGTGGTGTACAGTACATTTTTGTCAATTTAATTATTTTGCCACGGACATACAAAATGAGCGGACAATAATATTACCAGAAACACATAAAGAGTAGTTGGATCTACTTAGGATCATAATAGTTCTGCAACTCTGAGAGTGTACAAATGGAACCAAATGGACCCTTACACCTGTAAGCGTCCATTTGGTTCCATTCGTACCCTCTCAGAGTTAAGGGGGTGCTTACAAATAAAACATTTGAGAACTACTTGTACTTATTGGACTCATAATGTATATGGAGATCTCTGTATCTGCCTGTCTGCCTGTGTCTAGTGAAAACTGACTGTGAAAAGTGTACTGGTTAAGTCATCAATCAGGCAGGTGTGGGGTTGCCATGGCAATCAATTGGCTGAGGCAGAGGCTGGGAATTCTACAGGTGAGGGGACTTAGGCTAATTAGGTCCACTGGCAGAGCCTGACCAAAGCCTTTTGTGGTGTTTCTCCAGCTGGAATAGGCTAGACTACTAGACTAGGGTGTACGGCTGTACTAGACTATATTTTACACGCACGCACGCACACACGCACGCACGCATGCACGCACGCACGCACGCACAGTTAGATGGCTATACTAGGCTGGATCTGGTTGGGAAAGGCTAGAATAGGGTCTACTAGGCTGTACTGGACTATACTAGGCTCCATTAGGCTGTACTAGGCTCTTGTCAGCCCTGTAGGTCCTCACGCTTGAGATGAACCACTGTGTACACAGGCCATAGTTTTTACATGGGTTTGGGTGCACGGCCAATAGTTTTACATAGGCTATAGTACAGTAATGTCTCCTACAGCCTAATAGAGCCTAGTACAGGCTGTATTAGGCTATACTATGCTTGATCCTGCTGGAATAGGCTAGACTAGGGTGTACTACGCTGTACTGGACTCTAATAGGCTGTACTAGGCTCTTGTCAGCCCTGTAGCTCCTCACACTTGAAATTAACCACTGTGTACACAGGCAATAGATTTTACATGAGTTTGTGTGCACGGCCAATAGTTTTGAACGTGTGCGTGTGTGTGTGTGCGTGTGTGCGTGTGTGCGTGTGTGCGTGCGTGCGTGCGTGCGTGCGAGGAGTAGAGTAGCTTTGCCCTTACACCTGTAAGCGTCCATTTGGTTCCATTCGTACCCTCTCAGAGTTAAGGGGGTGCTTACAAATAAAACATTTGAGAACTACTTGTACTTATTGGACCCATAATGTATATGGAGATCTCTGTAACTGCCTGTCTGCCTGTGTCTAGTGAAAACTGACTGTGGAAAGTGTACTGGTTAAGTAATCAATCAGGCAGGTGTGGGGTTGCCATGGCAATCATTATTGGCTGAGGCAGAGGCTGGGAATTCTACAGGTGAGGGGACTTAGGCTAATTAGGTCCACTGGCAGAGCCTGACCAAAGCCTTTTGTGGTGTTTCTCCAGCTGGAATAGGCTAGACTACTAGACTAGGGTGTACGGCTGTACTAGACTATATTTTACACGCACGCACGCACGCACGCACGCACGCACGCACGCACGCATGCACGCACGCACGCACAGTTAGATGGCTATACTAGGCTGGATCTGGTTGGGAAAGGCTAGAATAGGGTCTACTAGGCTGTACTGGACTATACTAGGCTCCATTAGGCTGTACTAGGCTCTTGTCAGCCCTGTAGGTCCTCACGCTTGAGATGAACCACTGTGTACACAGGCCATAGTTTTTACATGAGTTTGGGTGCACGGCCAATAGTTTTACATAGGCTATACTACAGTAATGTCTCCTACAGCCTAATAGAGCCTAGTACAGGCTGTATTAGGCTATACTATGCTTGATCCTGCTGGAATAGGCTAGACTAGGGTGTACTACGCTGTACTGGACTCTAATAGGCTGTACTAGGCTCTTGTCAGCCCTGTAGCTCCTCACACTTGAAATTAACCACTGTGTACACAGGCAATAGATTTTACATGAGTTTGTGTGCACGGCCAATAGTTTTGAACGTGTGCGTGTGTGTGTGTGTGTGTGTGTGTGCGTGCGTGCGTGCGTGCGTGCGTGCGTGCGTGCGTGCGTGCGTGCGTGCGTGCGTGCGTGCGTGCGTGCGTGCGAGGAGTAGAGTAGCTTTGCCCTTACACCTGTAAGCGTCCATTTGGTTCCATTCGTACCCTCTCAGAGTTAAGGGGGTGCTTACAAATAAAACATTTGAGAACTACTTGTACTTATTGGACTCATAATGTATATGGAGATCTCTGTATCTGCCTGTCTGCCTGTGTCTAGTGAAAACTGACTGTGAAAAGTGTACTGGTTAAGTAATCAATCAGGCAGGTGTGGGGTTGCCATGGCAATCAATTGGCTGAGGCAGAGGCTGGGAATTCTACAGGTGAGGGGACTTAGGCTAATTAGGTCCACTGGCAGAGCCTGACCAAAGCCTTTTGTGGTGTTTCTCCAGCTGGAATAGGCTAGACTACTAGACTAGGGTGTACGGCTGTACTAGACTATATTTTACACGCACGCACGCACGCACGCACGCACGCACGCACGCACGCACGCACGCACGCACACACGCACACACGCACGCATGCACGCACAGTTAGATGGCTATACTAGGCTGGATCTGGTTGGGAAAGGCTAGAATAGGGTCTACTAGGCTGTACTGGACTATAATAGGCTCCATTAGGCTGTAGTAGGCTCTTGTCAGCCCTGTAGGTCCTCACGCTTGAGATGAACCACTGTGTACACAGGCCATAGTTTTTACATGAGTTTGGGTGCACGGCCAATAGTTTTACATAGGCTATAGTACAGTAATGTCTCCTACAGCCTAATAGAGCCTAGTACAGGCTGTATTAGGCTATACTATGCTTGATCCTGCTGGAATAGGCTAGACTAGGGTGTACTACGCTGTACTGGACTCTAATAGGCTGTACTAGGCTCTTGTCAGCCCTGTAGCTCCTCACACTTGAAATGAACCACTGTGTACACGGGAAATAGTTTTTACATTATGTTTGCGTGCACGGCCAATAGGCTATAGTACAGTAATGTCTCGTACAGCCTAATAGAGCCTAGTCCAGCCTACTAGAGCTGAATACAGCCTATTAGAGCCCAGTAGTCTAGTACAGCCTAGTATACCCACGTCTAGCCTAGTGTGGAGAATAGACTAGGAGAGGGGGGGAAGTTATATGGCTGTACTAGGCTATACTACGCTTAATCCGGCTAGACTTGGGTGTACTACGCTGTACTAGACTCTAATAGGCTCCATTAGGCTGTACTAGGCTCATGTCAGCCCTGTAGTTCCTCACACTTGGGAATAACCACTGTGTATACGGGCAATAGTTTTTACAGGAGTGTGTGTGCATGGCCAATAGTTTTACATGAACATTTCTAGGATATAGTACTCTACTGCCTCGTACAGCCTAATAGACCCTAGTACAGCCTAGCACAGTCTACTAGAGCCAAAAACAGCATATTAGAGCCCAGTAGAGTCTAGGACAGTCATGTACACCCACATCTAGCCTAGTCCAGCCTAGTGAGAGAATAGACTTGGAGAGGGGGGATTTTGGTGGCTGTACTAGGCTATACTAGGCTGGATCAGGCTGGAATAGGCTAGAATGCAGTGTACTAGGCTGCACTGGACTCTAATTGGCCCTATTAGGCTGTATCAGGCTCTTGTAAGCCCTGTAGTTCCACGCACTTGAGGTTAACAACTGCGTACACAGGCAATAGTTTTTACATGAGTTTGTGTGCTCGGACAATAGTTGTACATGGAACATTTCTAGGCTTTTGTACTTTACTGCCTTGTAAAGCCTAATATACCCTAGTACAGCCTAGCACAGTCTACTAGAGTCAAAAACAGCCTATTAGAGCCTTGTAGAGTCTAGTACAGCCATGTACACCCACGTCTAGCCTAGTCCAACCTAGTGGGAGAATAGACTTGGAGAGAGGGGTATTTAGATGGCTGTACTAGGCTATACTAGGCTGGATCAGGAAGGGAAAAGGCTAGAATAGGGTGTACTAGGCTGTACTAGGCTCTTGTCAGCCCTGTATTTCCTTGCACTTGGGAATAACCACTGTGTACACGGGCAATAGTTTTTACAGGAGTTAGTGTGCACGGCCAATAGTTTTACATGACCATTTCTAGGTATAGTACTTTACTGCCTCGTACAGCCTAATAGACCCTAGTACAGCCTAGCACAGTCTACTAGAGCCAAAAACAGCCTATTAGAGCCCAGCAGAGCCTAGTCCAGCCTAGTGGGAGAATAGACTTGGAGAGAGGGGTATTTTGGTGGTTGTACTAGGCTATACTAGACTGGATCAGGCTGGAATAGGCTAGAATGCGGTGTACTAGGCTGTACTGGACTCTAATAGGCCCTATTAGGCTGTACCAGGCTCTTGTCAGCCATGTAGTTCACGCACTTGAGGTTAACCACTGCGTAAGCAGGCAATAGTTTTTACATGAGTTTGTGTGCACGGACAATAGTTGTACATGGAACATTTCTAGGCTTTTGTAAAGCCTAATATACCCTAGTACAGCCTAGTACAGTCTACTAGAGCCAAAAACAACATTAGAGCCCAGTAGAGTCTAGGACAGCCATGTACACCCACGTCTAGCCTAGTCCAACCTAGTGGGAGAATAGACTAGGATGGGGGGGGGGGGGGGTATTTAGATGGCTGTACTAGGCTGGAACAGGCTGGAATAGGCTAGAATAGGGTGTACTAGGCTGTACTAGACTTTAATAGGCTCCATTAAGCTGTACTAGGCACTTGGGAATAGCCACTGTGTGCACGGCCAATAGTTTTACATGAACATTTCTAGACTTTAATGGCTGTAATAGACTTGTCCGTGATAAGAGCTTCTCTTCACACGGGTGGGATTGTTTTCTATTAGCCTGCCGTGTACACCATTCTTTTTCTGTGTGACTGCCATGCAGGCAAACACGTGTGGCTCAGCCAGGAATGGTATGCTTATCAAAATATTTCCATTATGCGTTACCATGGCGAGGTATTTCGCAATAAGCGATGTCCAAAACCCATTAAGGACCCCAGGGGGTCCCCAAACCACACTTTGATAACCATTGAAGGACCCCATCGAGACCCATCAAGGACCCCATGGGGTCCCCGAACCACACTTTGATAACCAGTGTTGGACCTCATCGAAACCTATCAAGGACCCCAAGGGGTCCCCGAACCACACTTTGATAACCAGTGTTGGACCTCATCGAAACCTATCAAGGACCCCAAGGGGTCCCCGAACCACACTTTGATAACCAGTGAAGGACCCCATCGAGACCCATCAAGGACCCCAGGGGGTCCCCGGACCACACTTTGATAACCAGTGTTGGACCTCATCGAAACCTATCAAGGACCCCAAGGGGTCCCTGAACCACACTTTGATAACCAGTGAAGGACCCCATCGAGACCCATCAAGGACCCCATGGGGTCCCCGAACCACACTTTGATAACCAGTGTTGGACCTCATCGAGACCTATCAAGGACCCATGGGGTCCCCGAACCACACTTTGATAACCAGTGTTGGACCTCATCGAAACCTATCAAGGACCCCAAGGGGTCCCCGAACCACACTTTGATAACCAGTGTTGGACCTCATCGAAACCTATCAAGGACCCCAAGGGGTCCCCGAACCACACTTTGATAACCAGTGAAGGACCCCATCAAGACCCATCAAGGACCCCAGGGGGTCCCCGGACCACACTTTGATAACCAGTGTTGGACCTCATCGAAACCTATCAAGGACCCCAAGGGGTCCCCGAACCACACTTTGATAACCAGTGTTGGACCCCATCGAGACCCATCAAGGACCCCATGGGGTCCCCGAACCACACTTTGATAACCAGTGTTGGACCTCATCGAGACCCATCAAGGACCCCATGGGGTCCCCGAACCACACTTTGCTAACCAGTGTTGGACCCCATCGAGACCCATCAAGGACCCCATGGGGTCCCCGAACCACACTTTGCTAACCAGTGTTGGACCCCATCGAGACCCATCAAGGACCCCATGGGGTCCCCGAACCACACTTTGATAACCAGCGTTGGACCCCATCGAGACCCATCAAGGACCCCATGGGGTCCCCGAACCACACTTTGATAACCAGCGTTGGACCCCATCGAGACCCATCAAGGACCCCAGGGGGTCCCCGAACCACACTTTGATAACCAGTGAAGGACCCCATCGAGACCCATCAAGGACCCCAGGGGGTCCCCGAACCACACTTTGATAACCAGTGAAGGACCCCATCGAGACCCATCAAGGACCCCAGGGGGTCCCCGAATCACACTTTGATAACCAGCGTTGGACCCCATCGAGACCCATCAAGGACCCCATGGGGTCCCCGAACCACACTTTGATAACCAGCGTTGGACCCCATCGAGACCCATCAAGGACCCCAGGGGGTCCCCGTACCACACTTTGATAACCAGCGTTGCACCCCATCGAGACCCATCAAGGACCCCATGGGGTCCCCGAACCACACTTTGATAACCAGTGTTGGACCTCATCGAGACCCATCAAGGACCCCATGGGGTCCCCGAACCACACTTTGATAACCAGTGTTGGACCTCATCGAGACCCATCAAGGACCCCAGGGGGTCCCCGTACCACACTTTGATAACCAGCGTTGGACCCCATCGAGACCCATCAAGGACCCCATGGGGTCCCCAAACCACACTTTGATAACCAGTGAAGGACCCCATCGAGACCCATCAAGGACCCCAGGGGGTCCCCGAACCACACTTTGATAACCAGCGTTGGACCCCATCGAGACCCATCAAGGACCCCATGGGGTCCCCGAACCACACTTTGATAACCAGCGTTGGACCCCATCGAGACCCATCAAGGACCCCAGGGGGTCCCCGTACCACACTTTGATAACCAGCGTTGGACCCCATCGAGACCCATCAAGGACCCCATGGGGTCCCCGAACCACACTTTGATAACCAGCGTTGGACCCCACCGTGACCCATCAAGGACCCCATGGGGTCCCCGAACCACACTTTGATAACCAGCGTTGGACCCCATCGAGACCCATCAAGGACCCCATGGGGTAACCGAACCACACTTTGATAACCAGTGTTGGACCCCATCGAGACCCATCAAGGACCCCTGGGGGTCCCCGAACCACACTTTGATAACCAGCGTTGGACCCCATCGAGACCCATCAAGGACCCCATGGGGGTCCCCGAACCACACTTTGATAACCAGCGTTGGACCCCATCGAGACCCATCAAGGACCCCTGGGGGTCCCCGAACCACACTTTGATAACCAGCGTTGGACCCCATCGAGACCCATCAAGGACCCCATGGGGGTCCCCGAACCACACTTTGATAACCAGCGTTGGACCCCATCGAGACCCATCAAGGACCCCATGGGGGTCCCCGAACCACACTTTGATAACCAGCGTTGGACCCCATCGAGACCCATCAAGGACCCCATGGGGGTCCCCGAACCACACTTTGATAACCAGTGTTGGACCACATCGAAACCTATCAAGGATCCCAGGGGGTCCCCGAACCACACTTAAGTGTTGGACCCCATAGAAAGTCCTTTCTAGGCTGGAGTAGGCTAGACTATGGCTCTCTGCTGCCCCCCGTTGACAAAATGTTGTAAACACAGACAGGTTCACGAAAAGCAGTGGCGCGTGTTCACGCTCCGGATGAACTATGGGAAGTGTTCCCTGCCGGGTGCACCGGCACTAGTTTGTATACGGGCCATAGTTTCTTACCATTGAAACAACCTGCTGTGAACACCACTTTAATTGTTATTATTATTATTATTATTATTATTATTATTATTATTCAATTCAATTCAATTCAACTTTATTAGCAGACTCAGGTCCATAGGGATACATACACGGGGTTAACATACAAGAGATTATTATACAATAATTATTATTATTATTATTATTATTATGTATTTATGTTTTTACCAAATTAAACTTTTTTCATGCAAGGTTCTTAGAAAAGCACTATATAAATCTGAGGTAATATTATTATTACAGGATGCTGCGATTTATGATTCACCTATTATAGCAAACATAACCTTATCATTACTATTAACAATTATTATTTCTATATTTACCATGCATCTATTATTAATCATTAGTTTCTCCAGTTTTTTGATTACTTACCTTCTGAGTACAACTTATGATACAAAATCACAATGAGAAATACCTTCTGGAATAGGACGGACATTTTCCTTTTTCACCGATTTCAGAAAATAAACATATTAATGGACTCTTATTAATGGCCGCAGGAAAATGCATGCATGCATTTCACGAGCATGCACGCACGGACGCACGCACACACGCACGCACATGTGCACACGAACACACACGCAAGCACACACGCAAGCACACACGCAATCGCACGCGCACGCACTCACACACGCACACACATTTTCCACCGAGGTTGAGCCGGTTCGGTTAAAAAAAAATAGCTGCCGGTTCTGTGAAAGCACCAAGGGTTCCAAGAATGTAGAACAGAACCAGTTCTAGAACCACGGTTATATTTCGGTGGAAAACGTGCCGCAGTGTACTATTGCCCCGGTTACATGTTCATTAGTTAGACAGAAGACTGTAGGCCTACTGTACATTCCTTGCCTTGCTGTACATTCCTTGCCTTGCTGTACATTCCAAACAAACAAATAAAACGTTTTATGTCCTTGCTGACCAAGGACATAAAAAGGTTGTATTTGTTTGTTTGGTTATGTGGAGAGCATGTATCATGTAAAGTATATATTCACTACATATAGTATGACTTTCTTCCACAGGTGGTGATTCGCACTAAAGTAACAAATGATTGTTACACTTGTAGCTACAAGGGTTGTTGTCCCATTAATTCTGGCCTCGTCAACTTGAAATGTTACAGTGGTGACTGTGGCAACAGATCCGTTATTCACAGTGGCAGAATCGACAATGGCACTTCAAAAAAATACACACAAAAATACACCGAAAGTGCGACCGTCGTATCAACAGATGTCTCAAGTAACCTACCTTTTCAAATGAGGTGAGTTATTTTACTCAAATTATGTTTTATTCCACTTATTATGACCTTCACTGGTCCAACATAAGTTTGCTTAGGCCCGACTCACACCTTTACATCTAGCATACAACATTGATGCATGCTTGTTGTATGAGATGTATAGCTGATGCAAGCTCGCAATGCATTTCCAATGGGAGTCACATGGTTTGACACAACATTTGTGTTGTATGGCTTTTGGCTGTGTTTCGACTGCCCCCCTCCCCCTCATACAACACAAATGTTGTGTCAAACCATGTGACTCCCATTGGAAATGCATTGCGAGCTATACATCTCATACAACAAGCATACATCAGTCTGTTGTAAAGGTGTGTGTGACACATCTTGCCCCAATGCATTTCCAATGGGAGTCACATGGTTTGACACAACATTTGTGTTGTATGAGGGGGAGGGGGGCAGTCGAAAAACAGCCGAAAGCCATACAACAGCTTGTAGTCCAAAATGTGGACTACAAACCATGTGACTTCCATTGGAAATGAATTGGGGCGGCCAACAAGCATGCATCAATGTTGTATGCTAGATCGAAAGGTGTGAGTGAGGCCAAGCATGCGGACGCGGTATCACTCAGTGGTGGAAAAAGTAGTCAATTGTTTTACTTAAGTAAAAGTACCAATACTGCAATTTAGAACTACTTCGTTACAAGTAAAAGTACAGAATTGAAAATGGACCTGAGTAAAAGTACAAAAGTATCGGCATCAAAATGTACTTAAAGTACTAAAAGTAAAAGTACTCATTGTGCAGTTCAAGTTCAAAATGTGTACAAAATCTATTGAAAATAGCATTGTGAGCTTATAGATCGGCTATTTTCAAATGGCCGAAATGTATAGGGTTGAAGTGGTTAATGTATGTTTTCTAATCAAAATTAAAATCTCCAAAGTTTTCAAATAATTGTAGTGGAGTAAAAGTACACATTTTGGCTCTGAGATGTAGTGGAGTAGAAGTAAAAGCATTGGAAATTGGAAATACTCTAAATACCTCAAATTTGTAGCCTACTTAAGTACAGTACTTAAGTAAAAGTACTTAGTTACTTTACACCACTGGTATCACTTCCAAGTGCAAGTCACTCACAATGGCTGTTGTTTCGATATGCCAGGTATAGAGACATGCTGACTCTGGTGGATTTGGGAACAAGGTCTGACACTGGAACACCAAACAGCTCTCCAGTCATTAACAGTCTGCCATTCCTGAGGTCAGTTTACTACCTATACTGTATATGTAGATCTCTTTTTTTTTAATGTTCTGTTTATTCATTTTTTGTTTTTTACAAATAGTAAGTAGTAAATTGAGAAATACAAACAGAGTAATACAAATACAAAAAACACACACAACAACAAAACAACACAAATTTCAAATCAAGACAACCAAAGAACATAAAAAAAAAGAAAAAAAGAAGATATATATATATATATATATATATATATATATATATATATAAAATAAAATAACAACTCCAATATAGTCAATATACAAATCAGTTCATGGTCACAAACATCATCCAGACAAGACAGGTTGGCTAGTCAGGTGACAGCTATTCAGGTTCAATCGAGGGCACGAGTGTAAGGCGGTCAACATGAGATAGAAAAGGCTGCCATGCTTTACTGAATTTGGAGATTGAGCCACGCAATGTGTATTTAATTTCTTTCCAATTTTAAAAAGTATAGTATGTCAGATATCCAACGGGAATGTGAAGTGGGGTATGTTACTGTAGATCTAAATAAATAATATGCTTGCACTGCACACTTTTTGGTTTAAGAGGTTAACTTACTTTCTGTTCATACTGCATGTGTGTTATAGATTTCCTGTTAACTGCCCAAGGTCATACAAGATGATGTTGACCGCCTTTGATCCTGATGGGGACCAGGTTCGATGCAGATATGGTAAGACCGGCACTGGCGAGTGTCACATATGCAAGCTGCCCACAGGCGTCTACCTGGATCCGGTTAGTGGAGTTTTTTCTTTCTTCTTTTTTTAACCCATTCAGGACGGGAACCCCTTTTGGGGTTCTTGTTGCTATATGTATAAGTATATTAGCAGCATAACATTTTTTTACATTTTCTTTCTTTCTTTCTTATTTTCTTATTTTTCCTCAGAAAACTTAGTTCAGTATTCAGAAGGTGTTTTTACAATCGGCCTCAGGTCCTATAGGAGCCCCAGTTTTAATTGTTTGGGGCTTTTGCCTTTATTGATAGATTACGCTAGTCTGACAGGAAATGGGGGGAGAGATGGGGGAGGTTGGAAAAAGTGATGGAAAAAGTACTCGAGTAAAAGTACAAAAGTATTGGTATCAAAATGTACTTAAAGTACCAACAAGTATACTCATTATGCAGAATGTCTCGTTTCAAGTTTTCAAACGTATAGAGAATATTTAGAAAACTGACTCGGGTGTGATATAATATAACATTTAAGGATCTTGTCTTCTATCGTCGCTCATCAGAATTATCTCATTTTAGGGTTCTTGCGCATTGCACACTAGCACTTTTGCTACACCTGGCGTCTCCAATATGATCGAGTTGGTGGTTGAGGATTTCCCAAGGCGTGACATCACTCTGACCTACACGGATGGCTCTCAATCACAAGTCTCCTCCCTGTCCACGTCCTCTCGTCCTCTGAGCAAGATTCCTCTACATTTCACTCTTCAAGGTAAGTAAACATGGTTGATGGTTGACAGCAGTGTTGTTTTCGTCGACTAAAACTATGACAAAAAATGTTCGTCGACTACCTTTTTCCACTGGTGAAAACTAAAATGGAAACAAAATGAAAACTAAGCTATGATGTTTAAAACTAAGACTAAATATACTCAAATTTCGTCAACAAATAAAAACTAGACTAAAATGTTAGGAGGGGACTAGTGGACAAGAGATCCAGTATTAAAGCAATAAGCCACGAGAGGTCTCAGGTTACCGGGTATTTTACAATGGCTGGGGGCGTAGGCAGCCATTGTAAAATACCCGGTAAGCTGGGGCCTCGAGTGGCTTATTGCTTTTCTAAAACGGTTACAAAGATATAGCAATATTAACCTAATAAAACTATTACATTCACAAAAGTAGCTACGCTTTGCGCCACCAGAGCGAGCCGCATCACTTCCTTGTTTTGCTGCAAGTAGGCTATGTGACGGGAGAATAGCGTTTGATGTCTTTACGGGGCCACCTGGAGCCACACATTCACAGTCATATGCAGTCATTCACAGTACAGCTACAGAGATGCGGAATCAGCTGCGAATGATATAAAGTGATTGAAGGTGTGGGTTATCGGTGAAATTTACACCGGTCACGTGACGGTAACCAGCCAATCAGAATCAAGTATTGGGACTACCCGTTTTAGAAAAGTCATTTTACACTTGGTTGCTTCCTGACAGCTCAAACACACAAAGACTATTCGTTTTCAAGTCATACACGGTACCAATTTCAAATATTTGTACTTTTTCCCCACTACAAATAGTGCTAACTTTGTGTGATTGCAGTATATTCCAGCAGTGAAGTACCCCTTTAATTTTCACCTCTTGTGATTGGCCCATAGAGCCCCATTGTGAACCCGGACATGAAGAACTTTTGAGTATGGGTCCCCAGGATGTAGAAACTGCCGGATGCTAACTTGCATATGTTGAGCAATTTTCATAATTGGCATAATATGTGACCATACCATTAACAACCTATAGAAGGCAAAACAAAATATCAAAATTTCATCATGATTTATGTAGCATGTGACGAGTCATACTAGGGGCTTTCCATGATGCTGAATCCATTCCAAGCATTAGTTTTGCAACAAAAAAAAACACTCCTTGGGATAAAAACGGCCACAGCCACTTTTGCGCCCAAATGTGCTGACATCATCGGCTATGTCCGTTTTTAGCCCAAGGAGTGTTTTTGTGCACAGCTAATGCTTAGAATGTATTCAGCATCATGAAAACCCTCTAGTTTGACACGTCACATGTTTAACTTAAACCATGATGAAATCAGTTTCTACATGCTGGGGACCCATACTCAACATTTCTAACATAAAACGTTGGTGTACTCAACATGCCCGGGTTCACATTCTGGCAAGTGGACTATGATGCCAGATCAAATGTGACCAGATTTGACTGAGAGCCTGCCATTGTGCAACCTCCAGCTTTTTGCCAGAGGAGAAAAACTGAATTTATTTATATTTGATCCTAAATGAGTTAATAGCACATGCAGGCAGACTCTTCACATTCTAGAGCATGTCTGAAATAAATATCAGAGCTGACATCGACATGTAAATATGAAATAATGTAGCTAGGTGTAATGTTAGAGTCCACAGAAGTGAACCTTTCAAGCCCGTTTTCTCAATTCGCTGTTTTCTGCAAGACATTACTCTATAAGCCATATCTCCAAAACTGGTGGGTCAAACTGAACAACCAATATGTCAATTTGAAGCTATATGATTCAAACGAAAATTTAAAAAAAAATCCAATGGCAGTCCCTCAGTCAAATTTGGCCACAAATGTCTCTCATTAGTAATTATATCTATCACATTACTGTTGAGGGTGAAATAGATTTTCATTTAAATTGCAGTGGATTCTCCGGCTCCCTCGTGTGTAGAGGGAGTATATATACCGAGGCTCCTGCTTCCGACGCCCAAGAACGGAGAGCAACTCCAAGCTGAAGTCAACAAAGAGACAGAGATCAGAGTCAAAGCACAAGTCACTTGTGCTAAGTGCCTGTAAGACTAACGGGCCAACAACCTGTTGTGTTATTGACAAAAGTGTTTCCCGTTTAACCCATGCAGGGACGGGAACGCATTTGTGTAGCTCTTGCGTTTAACCACCACCGTGTTAAACTTTAGCTGTGAAAAATAGCAGATCTACAAGCTCATAGCGCAGCACCAAGTGCCGCGCTACGAGCTTGTAGATCTGCGATTTTTGAAAAATCGTGGAAATGTGGCGCAAATCTTTGAATATTCTTTCACAGGAGGGGGGGGGGGGGGGTGTCCGGGGCCAGGGCCAATTACATATAATTCTGGGGGTCCTTGACATGAAATAGTTTGAGAACCACTGATATAGAAACATTGTTTTTTTCTGAAAACTGTCATGATTTAGAAGACATTTGTAGAATCTGGTTTCATGTCTAAATGGGTTTAAGCATTATGCAAGATGAAATGTGTTAATTTGTTTTATGCAGAATCCATGATCTGTTCTTCAGTGGACCGCTGAATGTCACTAAGAGCACTACTGTACCACCAAGAAAGAAAACACAAGAGTTTGTTCTACGATGGACTCCTGTTCCTGATGACCTGGGACAACACTTCCCCATTTGCTTTTTTGTTGAGGCACGGTTTTTGTAAGCCAGGCCTCACATTCATTCCTCAGAGCAAATGTTTTTAACTCAAATCTTTACAACATATTTTCAGATGGGGGTCCGCGGCCAAATACAGATAATTCTGGGAGTCCTTGACATAGAAACACAGGTTTTTCAGAAAACTGTTTTTTTAACTGTTTTTTTGGTAAATGGTAAATGGTAAATGGTGCATTTATATAGCGCCTTTATCCAAGGCGCTTTACATAGATTGTGCATTACATTCACCCATTCACACACACACACACTGATGGCGGCGGAAACCATGCAAGGCACCAACCAGCACATCAGGAGCAATTAGGGGTTCAGTATCTTGCTCATAAGGACACTTCGACACTAACTCTGGGGGAGCCCGGGTTCGAGAATCAGCCTCAGGTCTAAATGGGTTAATATAATATGGATTCTCCAGGAGGGATTGAGGTTGGTAGATCATTGCTGTTACCCAATACACAAATGCCCATGTTTTTTCAAGATTAATAAAATCTTATGCAATGCCCTTGCCCAGAAAGTCATCGCTCCCCTTTTTACAGAAATATTAATGATTGACAATTTGAGAGTTTGGGACAAAAAAATGTATAGTCCATCCACTAGCCTATAGACCAAGTGGTGCAACGTAATACATTATTTATCATCAATTATCATATTTAATGCCCTAACTTCCTCACAGAACGTATTCTAAAACCCCCCACTTTTTCAAGATAAACCTTTTTACTTTTTACTTAATCAGACAATTAATGCATTTTCAGGCCGGAATACTAATATGTATCAAGGGCCATTCACGATAGAGAACTCGCACAGGATACAGATTACACAAGTGGTTATTGATAGTCTGCATGAAATTGGCAGCCCACCTCAAAATGTATTGGTGAGACACCTAGTTACGGAACAAACACCATACTATCAGAATTTTGTGATTTAACCAATATAACGAAAACCTTTTTGTTTTAACAAAGAAAAGTATAGCCTACAAAGCAGCCACATTTTTACATCAGTGATAATGCAGTCTTTAGGTGCATGCGGTCCTGCAGACCAGCCAGGGCAGCAAGCTTGAGAGGACACCACATTATGTCTGGCTAAAAGTAGCCTAGGCTACATGTATTGCAATTAACGTCTCCGAACTCAGCTACAGCCTGAGCCTAGTCAGTGAAATGACACTAATGACAATAATTGGGGCAATAATTGGTTGGTAGTGCTGTCGCTTCACAGCTAGAAGGTCCTGGGTTCGATTCCCGCTCGGGACGCTGTGGGCGCTGGCGGCGTGTCTCCTCCTCCGCGTCATCGGTGCCCATACCCGAGGCGGGGTTGGCGAAAGGGCCTTTCTGTGTGGAGTTTGCATGTTCTCCCCGTGTCCCCTACGGTAGGTGCCCTCACAAAAAACATGCAGTAATCCTGGTCTCTAAACTGCCTCCCCCTGGCCAGCCAGGGCGCCTGATGGAGGGGAAAGGAACTGGTTGGAATAACGTGTTCCTTCCACGTGCTACGTCCAACCAGGGAAACTCCCCCCTGTCAGGTGTAAAAGGAGCAACATGGACACTCAGGCATGAAGGAAGCATGAGTTCAAGTCCGTTGCTCTCCCCATGTCCCCCATATATGGGACTAGGCTGGTGCAGGTGTAGAGCCCTGCAGGATCACATCAGATAATTGACACAGGGGTGAAAAATGGGTTACAAAATCGTGGGATAAAAAAATATATTTAAAAAATAGAAATTACACTAATTGAAGATGACGGTTGTTTGTCAAAATTGTCACTCATTTCAGGGATAAGAATGTCGATGTGTATCAATCTGAGATGAGGTGTGTTGGTGTGCAGGTGGTACAGGGAGGAGGTGAGTCTTTGTTGCTGACACAACCACAATTTTAAAGACACCATACAGTAGCAACAACAACCTAAATGTAGAACATTTATTTGAATTTGAAGTGAATATCTACATTCATTATAATCAGAGGTGTCACTGTTGAGGGTCGTTAAAGGCTACTGGGCTGTAAGTAGGCCCAGAGCCTTAGATATAGACAGAGTTACGCAAACTGCGTTCACTCAATGGGGCCAGTCCAAGTCCTCTTCTACATAGACTTCTATTGAAAATGGGGACTCGCGACTGGGACAAGTCCTGGACCGGAAGTAGGCAGAAATGCATTGGACTCAGGCAACAGCCCAGATTTAATGATCTTAAATCCCTTTATTTTAGATTGTTTTGTAGTAATAGTACAACATAAACATTAAAGAGACTTTAGTTGTTACTGTACAATACAAAAACAGTTCGTATATGCACACATGCCTAAAATAGCTCTTATTTGCGCCATGCACCCTCGTTGAAAACAATGTATTTCCAACTCCAGCTTGTCTCAGTTCAGGCTGCATGAACAGCGATCAAGCGCTCGGTTTCTGCCCCCTCTATATCGTAACTCTTCTATTAGATGGCTCTGGAGCCATAGGGTGCGTTCGGAAATGTGCACCGGGAATGTGGTCAGTTTGTTGAGTGTGGTGGGCGGTGACGTCACAGAGTGTGTTCAGTGTGCCTTATTTACGAACGACCACAGCTGTGACGCATTCACACCGACACCGGACAACCCCAGCTTCAGGGTAGGGTCGCTCAGTGCGGGCACTCGGCACACCCGGTGCGCAGCGCACTGGATTTTCGAACGACAACGCACCGAGTGTACTAAATAAACGAACGACAAGAGAGTTCCGACATTGAGGGGGCAGAAAACAGCCTGGTCACATGGTTCATGTACTCTTGCGAGCCCATAGACTCCAATGCATTCCGTAAACTTCTGGTGTCCCTATTCGCCAATAGAAGTCTATAGATGTAGAAGTCTCCAGGAAGGCCCCATGAAGTGAACGGAGTTGTCGTAACTCTGTCTTGCTCTGTATAGACCCACAAAAGAACGAACGCCTCTGACCTTTTTTGAGTCCACATATTGGGTTTTCTCATTTTTCTCATAGAGATTTACACAAATATTCTATTATTATATCAATTATTTTAAGCTGAGAATTAAGCCATCCAGGATGCTGGCAGTGGTGAATCATGACAACTAAACCTTTGATTAAAATATTTTTGTAAATCTCTATGGGGAAAAATTAATGGCCTATTTTTGAATGGCAACAGAAATATGCAACTATATGCTCTATGAGCAAGATTGAACACATAATATAGGCTACATGATATCTCCCATTAAAATTATTATGAGGACACACATTCCTAATGCTGAGACACATGCATTCACTCAAACTACTACTATTATTATTATTATTATTATTATTATTATTATTATTATTATTATTGTTATTATTATTATTATTATTATTATTGTTATTATTATTATTATTATTATTATTATTATTATTATTATTATTATTATTATATTTAGACTACTGTAGCCTACATTTGGCATTCAAACTATTTGTAGACATACAGGTTTTACTAAAATAATAATTTTCCTCCCAAAACCTCTTATTTCAGTGAAAGTGATTTGTAACGCAACAGCCATGACAGTAGAGGTGGAAAAATCCTCGTTCAAGGGACACTTGGGTCATCTACGACTAAATGATGCAAGCAACGTAGCCTGCCTCGTGGACAGCACTGGAAACAGCACTCACATCACCGCAGTAGTCCCCCTCAGTGGCTGTGGCACTCAGCTTGAGGTACAGTAGTCCCCCTCAGTGGCTGCGGCACTCAGCTTGAGGTACAGTAGTCCCCCTCAGTGGCTGTGGCACTCAGCTTGAGGTACAGTAGTCCCCCTCAGTGGCTGTGGCACTCAGCTTGAGGTACAGTAGTCCCCCTCAGTGGCTGTGGCACTCAGCTTGAGGTACAGTAGTCCCCCTCAGTGGCTGTGGCACTCAGCTTGAGGTACAGTAGTCCCCCTCAGTGGCTGTGGCACTCAGCTTGAGGTACAGTAGTCCTCCTCAGTGGCTGTGGCACTCAGCTTGAGGTACAGTAGTCCCCCTCAGTGGCTGTGGCACTCAGCTTGAGGTACAGTAGTCCCCCTCAGTGGCTGTGGCACTCAGCTTGAGGTACAGTAGTCCCCCTCAGTGGCTGTGGCACTCAGCTTGAGGTACAGTAGTCCTCCTCAGTGGCTGTGGCACTCAGCTTGAGGTACAGTAGTCCCCTCAGAAGCACTGCTCTAGATTAAGAACATCTAGAACATCTAGATCTAGAACAGTGCAGGTTTTCAACCAATTTCATATCAAGGCACGTTATTTATTTTGCATTTGAGCCACGGACCACCATTTGATCAGATTTAGCCTTGCAGACCCAAAACTAAAGAATATTTTGTCGTCGTTGGATAAGATCTTGTCCTCAATTCCATGCTGTATTGATGTGGTATATAGCGTATAGGAGAGATATGGCAATATATGGAATGATTTTACATGCTCTAATTAAGTAGCCTAATGCAGACGTTTAACAATAATTTAACTCTGACGGGTTCGTGCGGTTTCATTTTACTTACACTGTCAAGACTTAAATATCTAATAAGGATCCATTTGGTTACCAACTCTCCATCATTCAGCTCTAGAACAATACTACACACAACTCTCTATAGTAACTAGAGAGCTGTCTGTCTGTCTGTCTGTCTGTCTGTCATAAATAACTATTGCAAATTAAATATGACCAAAAAATAAACAGACTGCACTGTTCAATGTCTACTATACTTTACAGTCCGTTAACTTGATGTTAGATAGCCAGCCTGCTACCGGTTAGATTAAGTCTTTACTTTCCATGCAGGAGGATGACGACAACCTCATATTCAAAAACGCGATCTCCACCGTCGACGATGCCAACGCCCTGATCACTCGCAAGCACCTGCTGGAGGTGGATTTCTACTGCCAGTACCCCAAGACTGGCAACGCGACCCTGAGCTTCACCCTACACCGGAGCAACCTCACCGTCCAGGAGAAAGGCTTCGGCACCTTCACCTACCAGTTTGAGTTCTTCCACAGCCAGAGTTTCGCCTCCATGATGGACCCCAGCTCCTACCCGCTGGAGTACGACGTAGGGGACACCATCTACATGGAGATAGAGGCCACGTCTTTGGTCAACAACACCGAGCTGTTTGTGGAGTCCTGCAGGGCCGCGCCGTACGATAACCCCAGCTACCCCAATACCTACTCCATCATAGAACATGGGTGAGTGGAAAATAATACTTACTTATGGATGGTCAATGTAGTATACCACAATACAGGTTATTGTGGTATTAATAGTGTCAGGCCCATTTGATATAGTCACATTAGCAGATGATAATTCATTCACTGACTGCTTTAACCAATTCTCTCACAGTATACACAGCATTCTTTTTTCATGGCGCTGCCACCCGAAACCCTGTCACTCCCATTTCAGGTTTTTTCGAACCATCTGTATGTTCACAAATTCACTGTACACATTCAAATGTAAATTATACATTAACCAAGTCAACCTGTCCTCTCTCTTTCCACTTTATTTCTAATAAATATCAATATACCTCATGGCCACACCATCTGGCAACTCCGCATATACCACTATTGGACTTATTTTCATATCAACCACTCCAAACTCTTTTGCTATATCATTCCCCACCCGAGTGACCCGACCAAAGTTATCATTCTTTCAATAATGCTTTTGTAAGGTGGGAATCCCTGTGACCTGATGACTTAAAAGCCCCATGCATATACCCCTGGGGCTAAAGCGTGCACCACCCCTTAACCCTTATCCCTAAACTAATTTGCAATTTTTACTATTTAAAAAAAACCTTTTAAAATAGTTCAAATAGCCGATCTACAAGCTCACAATGTCTCGATGTAGATCGGCTAGTTGAACTATTTTAAAAGGCTTTTCAAAATAGTAAAAAATGGCAAATACGTTTAGGGATAAGGTATAAGGGTGGCGTAAGAAGATGGAGCCCTATGCCTGTGCCTGAATTACGCCCAACTTTCTTTTAAAGAGCTGCTGACCCATATGCTATACTTCATAGCCACATATAGTTGGCCTCAAGCATGCACCAACCGTTCTTAAGAAGTTATTATAAGAGGAAATTTGTTCTTAAGAAGATTTTGGCATCCACCAATGTTTTCTTGATGATTGATTGATGATTTGTCCGTAGGTAATCATGGAATCATGTTTGTTTCTTTGTTTCTTTGTTTGTTTGTTCAGGTGTGTTTTATGTCTTTTTGTTTGCGGTTGCAACATACCAAGGTGTAATGCATTTGTATTGATTTATTTGTGTTTGGTTTCAACCATGCAGGTGTGCAGTCGACCCCACTGTTGCAATTCTGTCACCACGGCATGAGAAACATTTCCAATTCACAATGGAGGCCTTCAAATTCATAGGATTGCATGATCAGGTGAACCGAGGAGATATGTATTTGTTTAAAGAAAAAAAAGGCTTCTTAAAACAGTTTTCTGAAAAATCTATGTTTCTATGTCAGTGGTGCTCAACAATTTTCATGTCGAGGATCCCCAGAATTATATTTTCAGATGGACCCCCATCTGAAAATATGTATAGTTCCAGGGACCCCCCCAGAAGCAAAGATTTGAGCTAAAAACTTTCGCTCTGAAACAATATACCCAAAGATTTGCACCACATTTCCACGATTTGTCAAAAATAGCAGATCTACAAGCTCGTAGCACGGCACTCGGTGCTGCGCTATGAGCTTGTAGATCTGCTATTTTTCAATAGCTATAGTATAACATAATCCTTAAAACAACAAAAGGGGTTCCCGCCCTGGTTAAAGTGGTATTGTTTATCATTGATGTTTCAGGTGTACATCAGCTGTTCCGTTATCCTGTGTGAAGCTGGGAACCCCAACACCAGATGCTATCAGGGATGCAGTAACTCCACACAGTCAGCTAAAGTAAAGAGGGAGGCTGTCATTCAAACGGCCAACCACTTCATTTCCCAGGGTCCCCTGCGCCTGAGACGGTCAACTGCGACTGAGAGCACAGGTAACAAACGTCCTGCATCCGTTACGTAAGGAACGAAAGGATCTCTACAGTATTATGATGACGGTTATAAAATGATGTTGCAACATTTGAGAGATTGTAGATTTGATTTGAGCATTCAAACCCACTGAAATATGAAATAAAATAAAAATAAAACACAATTTAGGTTTAGGCATAGTTTTACTAAGATTAGGGTTAGGATTAAGGTTAGATTTTAGGCATATTTTACTAAAAGTCTTCTCTAGTGCCCATGTCTTCCCAAACAAATGCCCACCCTTCCTGTATTCACAGATTGAGTAGTATAGTATATATAGTACAGAGTACAGTAGATACTGCCTCATTACAACAGTTTCATGACAGCTCAACTAATGATCTAAAAACAATGTTTGCAAGCTGAAACAGTGTGGGTTTTTATTTATTTCTTCAGCTACCAGCAGCCTGAACCTGAACATGAACCTGGTCTTCATCGCTGGATGTCTGCTCGCTGCCGTCGCCATGATCTGTGTAGTGGCCATTTACAGAGTCCAGAAGACTGGGGTGAAATATCAACTCATGTCATCCACTGACAGTTAAGGCAGCAAAGTGACTGCATGGTGTCTGATACACGTTGCTCTAACGGCCAACTTTTGTACTCGTTATGTTAGGGATAATATCTGGCTAGGTGGTTATTGTCGGGAGATAATTCACAGACAGAGAGTTAATCACCCTGAAGGTGAATTATATAGGCATATGAATATATATTAGGCATATAATATATATAGATATAACACACAGAAACATTGAAATTAAGCAACTGAAAATGCACAAGTAAAAACAATTACATATTGAGGTAGGGCGATTTAAAAGCAGCACCCAACTGAAAATGTATTTTCTGATTATTAATTTCACTGAAATGCTTAGATTTAGTTGAATTTAAATCGGCACAAATTATGTATAAAGTAAGGAAAAAACTACTTCCTGTGAATATTCTAAAATTGTTCAAGGATAGGGAGGGACGCTATCAGTTAAGATGGGACCTAAACTTTCAACAACCCTGTGTCAGCACCACCCGGAAGAGCATGTGTATTTCTGTCTGTGGGGTGAAAATATGGAATGGCTTGACTGAGGATGTGAAACACAGCAGACACATCTCTCGATTCAAGATACTATTCAAGCATATCCTTTTGGCTAAATACAGTATTTCATAAGATAATTTGTATAACATATTTAACCTATGAGGATGATGATGATGATGATGATGATGAATATGGTAATTAATTTATAGGGATCCTGGTGGATCTCTATGGTGACACGGGGGTGGGTGGGGTATGGTGTTGGTTCTCGTCAATTGGTTATGAATCTTCTTGACGATGGTATTAAATTGTTTGGATTGTTTATTGTAATTCCTTCAATTGCTGTAACCACGTGAGGATTTTGATGTTCGTAGGATAGGCATTTATAAGCTTTATAAGATTTGATTTGATTTGATTTGATTTGATTTGATTTGATTTGATTTGATTTGATTTGATTTGATTTGATTTGATTTGATTTGATTTGATTTGATTTGATTTGATTTTTAGCACTATACAGTATAGAGCAATAGAGGGTATGCGCGTGACATCATCATCAAACCAGGAAGTTATGTAGGAACGCCTACTGAGTGTCAAAAAACTACTTTCTGGCCTTCACAGCCCATACATCCACACAGAAAAGTCATATCTGATTGCATTAAACGACATTAAACAATGTTAAACTCACTTTGCATGTTGCTTTGCCACTCGATTTGCCACTCGATTGCCATTCACTTTAAGCATGCGCATACTCTATACATTAAAGCATAAAAATAAAAAAGGGAAAGTGCCAGGAGGAGGCAAGAAGCCCTGGAGGCTTATACGAGGCCTCTACCTCTAAAATACAATAAAGACATTATAACAAGATATAAATAATTTCCAGTATACATGATTGCAGTATATAAAATATATATATAAACTCTACAACATGGGGAGACCCCACCCCTGTTACTGAACAAACACTGTAGCAATGATTACTTATAGTATAGAGCTTTACCCTGTTTTAACCAAACACATTATACTTACAGCACCTTTAAAATGCCACTGAAGTGTTTATATGATCATTGAGATGCCTCCAAATATCGCATCTTATATATGTACAGTACAGCAGGGATCTCTGCTGGATTCTGTACATAATGGCCAGCAGAGAACGCTGTTGTCTGTTGTAAAGGAAGCTGCAATTTAGCAATGTTTCACAGCTTCATATTCTACCATGATCAGGTTCAGGAATGTATGGGAAACTCACTATACCAGCATGAGGAATGGGGCTGAAGTGAAGGATCCAGGAGTCGATCATTCCCATCAATTCTGACCAGGACTGCTCCTCAATCCTGGGAGACTGTGCTGCATTTGTTAGTCAGGCTGCATCAGGGTGGTATACGTGCAGCCTAGGGCAGTGGTTCCCAAAGTGGGGTCCGGCCTGGACCCCTAGGGGTCCCCGGACCGGGGACCCCTAGGTGTCCTTGAGAGAGTTCCAGGGGGTCCCCAGCAAAATGATAATTATGATACAATATACAATATTACAATAATGATGAAATGATGATGAAATGGAACCAAATGGACCCTAATGGGTCCATTTGTACACTCTCAGAGTTAAATTAACATTGATTTTAAATTATAAATTGGGGTCTCAGAGATAGAAATGCCATTAAATGGGGGTCCGTAGACTAATGCATGTCAAACCGGGGGTCCTTGAAATTAAACGGGTTGAGAATCACTGCTAGAGCCGTAAAAATCTTCTCTTATGGGGGTCCCTGGCATATCTTTTCAAATGGGGGTCTATGGGATAATTAGTGTCAGTTTGGGGGTCCTTGACATGAAAAACTTTGGGAACCACTGGCCTAGGACACATGTACATATAGGCTACAGACTTCCCAAAACAAACTGGTCAGGCTACTATACTTGGCCTCACTCCCCGAACGAACCCACCTCACCCCTGCCCATTTTGATATAACGAATTGAAGTCTGTTCTGATTGACCAGATCATTTAATTATATTCTTTGTATGTTGTTTGCATGTTGTAGTTATTTTATTTTAAATACTTTTTTTTAGGGATGCACGATTAATCGGTATAGCATAATCGGAATAGGCCATATCAGCCATAAAAATGCCATATCGGTATCGGAACGGTCTCAAAATATAATACAGATTATTTAATCGGTTTTCACCAGCAAAAAAATAAATACAATTAAATTGTGTACTCATCTCATTCAGTAGTCATTCAGTTGTGAAAACAGACACTTGGTAAAGAGTATATATAGTATTGATTGATTGAATACTTTATAAACAGGCTTTGAGCAAAGCCCCTAGGGCTTAGGCTTGTTTTCATTGTGGTCCTCTGTATAATATCGGAATCGGTCCGAATCGGTATCGGCGGATATGACCCTGCAAATAATCGGAGATCGGATATCGGTCATAATTTCATAATCGTGCACCCCTACTTTAAAAAAATATATATACTGGATTCATGTATTTTGGAAACTTGATACTACTTGTTGACAATCATGTTCTAAATGTTCTATTATATCTTACATAGATAGAGGCCTCGTATAAGCGCCTTGGGCTTCTTAATTGCCTCACCCTATAGCACCTTCCCTTTTCTATTTGTATGTTTTATTGTATTAGCTGGGTCTGAATTCGTTAAAATCTTGCACTTGGTGACAAGTTTTAGATTTTTTGTATGGTGGTAGGTATGGTTATAAGGTTTTCAAAAACCATCGCAAACGAGTTGGGAGCGCCCCCTAGTGGTCTGTTTGCAATGAATCTAATATTAAATGGGTCAGTATATGGTTATAAATCAAAATAATTGATAAAAGAGATTTTCCAATGGATTATATTAGTATTGGGTGTGCTAAATAACATACTAAAAAATTAGGAAAAAGAAAATTCTGGAAATGCATCATTTTCAAGATGGCGTCCACGATGGCTGCCGGGAGCTTAAAATGCCTATAAACTGGGATTTAATACATAAAAAATCATAACAATTATGCACTTGGTGACAAGTTCTTGATTTTTGGTATGGTGTTAGGGATGGGCATAAGGTTTTCAAAAACCATCGCAAACGAGTTGGGAGCGCCCCCTAGTGGTCTGTTTGCAATGAATCTAATATTAAATGGGCCAGTATATGGTTAAAAACCATAATAATGGATAAAAGAAAAAATTCAATGGATTCTATTAGTATTGGGTGTGCTAAATAACATACTAAAAATGTAGGAAAAAAATAACTTCTGGAAAGGCATCAATTTCAAGATTGCGTCCACAATAGCTGCAAAATGCCTATAAAGCTTGGATTTAATATGTAAAAAAAATTGTTTTAGATTTTTGGCATGGTGTTAGGTATGGGCATGAGGTTTTCAAAAACCATCGCAAACGAGTTGGGCTCGCCCCCTAGTGGTCTGTTTGCAATGAATCCAATGTTAAATAGGCCAGCATTGGATTCATTATTTTTTATGTAGAAAATATATTTTATCAATTATTATTATTTTTATTTTTTTACATATTAAATCCCAGCTTTATAGGCATTTTGCAGCTATTGTGGACGCAATCTTGAAAATGATGCCTTTCCAGACGTTATTTTTTCCTAATTCTTTAGTATGTTATTTAGCACACCCAATACTAATAGAATCCATTGAAAAATCTCTTTTATCAATTATTATGGTTTTTAACCATATACTGGCCCATTTGATTTTATATTCATTGCAAACAGACCACTAGGGGGCGAGCCCGACTTGTTTGGGATGTTTTTTGAAAACCTTATACCCATACCTAACATCATGCCAAAAATCAAAAACTTGTCACCAAGAGTATAATTGTTATGATTTTTTATGTATTAAATCCCAGTTTATAGGCATTTTAAGCTCCTGGCAGCCATCGTGGACGCCATCTTGAAAATGATGCCTTTCCAGAAGTTATTTTTTCCTATTTTTTTAGTATTTTATTTAGCACACCCAATACTAATAGAATCAATTGGAAAATCTCTTTTATCAATTATTTAGATTTTTAGCCATATACTGACCCATTTAATATTAGATTCATTGCAAACAGGCCACTAGGGGGCGCTCCCAACTCGTTTGCGATGGTTTTTGAAAACCTTATAACCATACCTACTACTAAATCAGACCCAGCTATATTGTTTTTATACTGCAAAATAAAATAAAATAAAATAAAATAAAATAAAATAAAATAAAATAAAATAAAATAAAATAAAATAAAATAAAATAAAATAAAATAAAATAAAATAAAATAAAATAAAATAAAATAAAATAAAATAAAATAAAATAAAATAAAATAAAATAAAATAAAATAAAATAAAATAAAATAAAATAAAATAAAATAAAATAAAATAAAATAAAATAAAATAAAATACGTGGGCACGTGCCCCTGGGCCCACACCTCTTTCTTCCCATACTGTTCATGTTTTTTCCAATTTTTACTTTCTTTATGATGGTTTCCAGTCTTTTTTCATAGAAGTGTATATTTGTACATCTCTAAATGTTCTGATGAATTGAACATGGTAGACCCTATTGTAAACAAGTGTAATGCTTAATCATGGTGTCCTCCACACTACAGTTTCTATATTGACTTGTGCTTTCGTTTGACATGTACCCATTCTACATACCGTGAAATAACAAATTCCAATCAATCAACATTGAAAACAAGTCATATCTGATGGTTGGATGTGAATGAACACCTTTCAAAACCACGGTAGGCCTACAGTTACAGTTAACAAATCTAACATTACTTCATTTAAATTTGGAACTTCAAATGGTCCTCAGACCTCTAATCCTGAAACACTGTTAACATTGTATGACTCTAATACAGGGGTGGGCGACTTTGACGATGGAGAGGGCCACTATATATTTCCAGACTCACTCCAGATGGGCCACATTGCATATACTGTCGTAGCAAAAATAGACGGTCTACAAGCTGCGACGCGTTTTGAGCTTGTAGATCAGATATTTTTGCTATATTTGAATTGAAATCCCTCATTTTTTCATGCCTTTTACTAAATACAAACACATTGGACATAAAAAAGACAATAACATTAAGCTACTAATATAGACTGAGGTTTTTAAAGCGGGTCTAGTCATGTTTGTAATTGTAACAGCTGAAATCAATAATATATCAGTATGCCGATATTAACCTGAGGGCCACATTAAGTGAAGGTGGGGGCCGCATAATGGCCCATGTACAGTATGTATGCTCTAATATATTAAGTTAATTATACTGTTGTTGTTGTTGTTTATATCAGTGGTACCCAAAGTGGGGTCCGGGGACCCCCAGGGGTCCTTGAGGGAGTTCCAGGGGGTCCCCACCTAAATCATAGTTTAGAACCAAATGGACCCTTATGGGTCTGTAACTCTGAGTGTACAAATGGAACCAAATGGACCCTAACGGTTCCATTTGGTTCCATTTGTACACTCTCAGAGTTAAATTAACATTGATTTTACAATATAAATTGGGGGTCCCAGAGATAGAAATGCCATGGGGGTCCGTAGCCCTAATGCATGTCAAACTGGGGGTCCTTGAAATGTAACGGTTTGAGAATCAATGCTAGAGCCATCAAAATCTTCTCTCACGGGGGTCCCTGGCATATCTTTTCAAATGGGGGTCATACATAGTGTCAATTTGGGGGTCCTTGACATCATAATAAGTTTGGGAACCAACCACTGCTATGCAGTGTGTAGTAGCATGGTGTAGTCGGTGTAGCATCTTTATCAACAATCTGTGTGCTGTTGGGGCCTGGCTGCTGGGGCCCTGCAAGGGGGGGTTGGAACTAAGGGACATAAACATATTTTCATCGCCCCACAATCTATCTATGCAGTGGGGCCCTGCCAGGGGGGTTCTGGAGGGCGGGCCATAGATCTATGCAGTGGGGCCCTGCCAGGGAGGTTCTGGAGGGCGGGCCATGCAGTGGGGCCCAGCCAGAGGGGCTCTGGAGGGCGGGCCATATAGATCTATGCAGTGGGGCCCTGCCAGGGGGGTTCTAGAGGGCGGGCCATAGATCTATGCAGTGGGGCCCTGCCAGGGGGGTTCTGGAGGGCGGGCCATAGATCTATGCAGTGGGGCCCTGCCAGGGGGGTTCTGGAGGGCGGGCCATAGTAGGGGCTGTGCTGTGAACACTCCTTCCTGAATTCATTGCAGTGGAAGAAGAGAAGAGATGATCTGAGAGAGAGAGAGGTGGGACAGAATAGATCTGCTCTCTGTCCCCTTTTCACTGTAAACAAACCAATTACCATTACAGACATATCGTTTAGGGTGCAATGAAGTGCAGCTGCGTACGTGTCTAGGAGGTCATCATTATAGCCTATTTAATTGAAAGCCAAGAAAGAAGACAGTTGCTGCTGCTGGTAAGCGGTTGCTTTTTTATGCCAGTTAAAGCTATAGCTAGCTGTTAGCTAACGCTAACCCTGCCCTGTTGCTATAGACAAGCTAGTCAATGCTAACATGTTTTAGCTGCATATGACCATGCTATTATACATGGAGCTTCTGGACAGGTGACCTAAATGTAACGTGCTATTAGTAGGTCACATGTGTTACATGTATATATACCACCATGTTAAAGTTCATTGCTATTAAACTGTCTTTTTCTGGTTCACTGTCTGTCTGTCTGTCTGTGCTAGCTGACGTTAGCCAAACGATAGCTAATTACGTCAACATTATAGTTGTCACGTTTATTTAGATTTTGTGTGGTTTTTTGTTTGATTCTAAACAAACCAGGCATGGTTTTTGACATTGACATTCGCTGCTGTCAGTGTTCGCTTATCTAGCACTAATTAAGTGAAGGTTTGCTAGTGTTATCTAGTGGTGTCATACATGTATTGATGCATTCTATAGCTGACAGAAGAAGCTTTAGCAGAGCTGTGTCATCATCAGGGGCACAGCTAATGCAACGGTTTCTCTCTACCATATACCTTCAGTTCAGTTCTGCACCATAGGTTCCAACCTTCCCTCTCAATCATTATTTGCAGGAGGACCATTTTGTATTTTGTTAACCATCTATACTGCGTATAGTTCTGCTGTCATTGTCAAGACCCTCTGTATATGATTTGAAACTCATTTGTTCAGTGGCAGACAAGAAGACACACACACACACACACACACACACACACACACACACACACACACACACACACACACAGGTCCAGACCCATAGGCTATAGGTCTCTCTCCGCCCTTAGAGGCTTCAGTCTCTCCACTGTTCTCTCCCTATATTTTATATATAGACAGTTCTAACAACATATTATCATATGGGTGTCCCTGGCACTAAAGCATTTTTTAATGCTTTAGTGCATGTGTTGTTAACTGCAATCAATGGCACTGACAAGGTCTATGGCAGATGACCCTGATGTTCTCTAGAGAGAACAGGATGCAGGAGTTTTCAATTGATTTATTTGGTAGCCGTTCTCAGACGTACATGTTGCCATAGTGTGATTGATTGATGCTGAGTTCAGGTTGTCCATGTTGTGAATACTCATTTACAATCATGAGTTTGAAATTAATTTGTCCCGCCCGTTAATCTGTGTCACACCAATTCGCATGAAAATAGAAAAGGTGACACTGACTTTCATAGCATGCTTATATTAGGGATTGAATATCGGTACATTGAGCAGTATGGGTTAGCGCCCCAGCCTGTGTCCTCCGTGAGGAGGAAGCGCAACAACCCTCGGTGAGGGCCATGCAAGCATTGCCCACCACTCCTGAATGAACTGTCTGGTGCTGGGACTCTGGTGCAACGCCTGGTGAGAGCAGGAGTGGACCTGGTGAGACGTAGGAGTGGCCCGGACAGGAGACAACCCACAGAGCCTAGTCCTTCCATGCACCAGAAGTGTACCTCCCAGCCCTGGCAGAGTAGTTCTGGAGTAGTTCCAACGGATTGTGTGGCCCTGGTTTTGCCCTAGTGGGACTGATTGAGGGTAGCTACTGGGACGTAAGTCGGGACTTGATCACCCCGGCTGGTCACCTGAGTGAGGGGTATGATGTTGGTAGACCCGAAACCCCGTTGACCTCAGGATACATCACTGAGGATGCGTCCATGCGATGTATTTTTAGTTATACATATACTACATAGGGATTGAATATCGGTACATAGTATACATATACTACATAGGGATTGAATATCGCTACATAGTATACATATACTACATACAGCATGAGGTTTGATTTAACCTAATATAGCCACGGAGACCGCAGGTGTTTCATTTTAGATTGAACCAGAGAGTCATTTGAAAACTGAAAACATAATTTCTTGTGCATTTATGTATACTAGTAATATAATGTTATAAACCTTTTAAGCGTCATACAAAGCCAACTCGAGTTGTGACAAATCATGACAAACACAATATTTTGGACCAAACAAATAATTACAAAGAAGAAAAACAAGAAAAAAAGTGTTGTAACCTGCCGTTTTCTTCTTTCTAATTATTTGTTCGCCCCGAAAAATTGTGTTTGTTGTCATGATTTCTCACAACTCGAGTTGGCTTTGTACGAGGCTTAAAAGGTCTTTAAATAAATACTTTTTGAAAAGTCTATGAGGAAAATTAACGGGGAATCATTTCCTGGGCCCTGGTAGGGGGCGGGACTGCGACGCTCTATTACATATAGCTTGAATAATCTCCAACTTTTTAGGCCAGTATATTTGGCTTGGGGAGCTAAAAGCTGATACTATGTCGTCCCAACCCTGTGTCCTCAGTTTAGGGGTTAAGAATAGGCTTGGGGGAAAAGGTTAGGAGGGAACATTGGGCTGAGAGAACTAAAGGGGTCCTTGAGGGAGTTCCAGGGGGTCCCCACCTAAATGATAGTTTAGAACCAAATGGACCCTTATGGGTCTGTAACTCTGAGTGTACAAATGGAACCAACTGGACCCTAAAGTTCACATCGCGATGTGATGCATTTTGAACTTGTAGATCAACTATTTTAAGACAGGATCTGTTGTGCATCTATTCTACAGTAAATGGTAAATGGTAAATGGTGCATTTATATAGCGCCTTTATCCAAGGCGCTTTACATAGATTGTGCATTACATTCACCCATTCACACACACATTCATACACTGATGGCAGTGGAAACCATGCAAGGTACCAACCAGCACATCAGGAGCAATTAGGGGTTCAGTGTCTTGCTCAAGGACACTTCGACACCAACTCTGGGGGAGCCAGGGTTTGAACTGGCGACCTTGCGGTTACCATCCGGAAACTCTACCCCTGAGCCACTGCCGCCCCAGTAATGTGCATGTTCAGGCCAGGGCGCCAGGTTTGTGGCATATAGTAACCAACCAATCACAAACTTGGACAAAGTCACTGGCAGCAGTTTACCTTTTACGAATTACAAATGAATAGCAATGCCTTATATTAAACAACGATGAAGAAGTTACATATATTTTTCAGGCTAATAGTTAAAATGGTTACATCTGCCAAATGCAGGATGCTGCAAAAAAGAAAAAGTAAAAAAAAAGAAGAAAAAGTCACAGACTATACGAATGTATAAGTTCAAGGTCATTGATTGTATCCGACCTAATCAGACTAACGTACGTTGCCATCAGAATTAAATTCAATCATTAAAAATACAGACCATTTTTAAAAGGAAACTGCATGGATTCAGTGTTCAAATCAAATTAATTATCACCTCAGTCTTCTTTTCATTTTATCACCCCCCCCCTCTTTCCTAAATCATATTTCCATTCCAAACAGCCTGATTATGTTCCTAGCCAAAGGGAGAAGCACATTAAACATTGAGACGTGACAGTATTTCAGATGAGTCATATTTTTAAGTAAAGGCCCTTCTAGGACATCTGCCAAACTCTGGGTGAAAGAGTTCAATCCAGGAGATTTGAAAATAATGTTGTTTGCGTATGAGACAAACACCTATTTATGCCCAGTTTAGACCGCAGTAGTTCTACCTTATAATAAATGGTACCTTATGGATATATTGTATCCATAACAGGTACAGTTAATAGTACAGGTACAGTTGGATTGCAAAATTAGGCTTCGCTTTACCTGAATGTTTTATGTTTTGGAGCAATGGTAAGAAATCACACTCGTGCAGTGTTGTTTTCGTCGACTAAAACTATGACGAAAAATGTTCGTCGACTACCTTTTTTCACAGACGAAAACTAAATAGAAACGAAATGAAAAGTAAGCTATGATGACTAAAACTAAGGCTAAATATACTGTCGATTTTGTCAACAAATAAAAAACTAGACTAAAATGTTAGGAAGGGACTAGTGGACAAGAGATCCAGTATAAGTAAAAGACACAAGTCATTTTACACTTGGTTGCATGCTGAAAATAGCAGATCTACAAGCTCACAACGCGCACGCTCACGTTGTGAGCTTGTAGATAGGCTATTTTCAGCAAGTGTAAAATCAGCCATTACGACGGCATCAAGGCACGCCAAAATACATTTTAGTCGACTAAATCACCTGTAGATTTAGTCGACTAAAATCTTATATTTAGTCGACTAAAACTAGACTAACACTGGACTAGACTAAAATGTAACTAAAACTAAATTAAAACGTTTCAAGAGACTACGACTAAAACTAAAATAGAAATTTGCTTCCAAAAACAACACTCTGCAGTGAGTGATCTTAGTACATAGAAATACTAAACAGAGAAACTATACCATTAAATATATTTGAAAAAGAATCACACCTGTGTGAAGCTCTTATCATCGTACAACATCAAATGAAATGAAATGATTACTATATTTACCCAGGGTATCTGGGCTAAGCTCAAGAACTTGTTTCCAGCCAGGCCCTGCTCATAGAACACATTTCATTGTAGTGGTTCAATGCCTTGTTCAAGGGCACTTCAGCGGTGGTAATTTTAACGTGTCGGACCGCTGATTCGAACTGGCAACCTTCCGGTATCAAGACCGCTCCGCTATCCGTTCGGCCACCGCTGCCACTTGACGTAACATGTCTTATTTGCTCAGACACACATGACGTAAATTAAATTCTTGCCCCTCAAAAATATGCTATTTGTCCCAAAGAGAGACTGTGTGTTTTGTTTTATTACATTTTCTCCTGATACTGAGACACAGAATCTTTTCTGGGGGGAAAGAAGCTGATTGATAATCATTACTTTCATTCATAAATCATACTGTTCTTCTCATTTCTCTTCCTAGAGGCCATTCTTGTTGCCATTGTACTGTAGTTACTATTGAAGACCAACATATCCATCATCCCTACCTATATTCTGTACAATTATAATAGTGATGCACCGAATATTCGGCCGCAGACAATATTTGGCAGAAAATGCCTATAAGACTTCACTTCACACGGGTGTGATTTTGCAGCCCCTCCTATGCTTTGTGTGAATCATATCGATGATTTGATTGGCTGAGCGAAAAGTGAAGACGCAGATTGCCATTGGCCGGAATTTTAATAACTCGCACTGGATAAGGCTGCCAGCTAATAGGGGATTCACACTGAGACGGACTGAGTCCGTTTCATTCAAACCATTTCCGAATACGGTTGCCTGGTCCCCGCTGGCCATGATTCACATTGCCCGAGATTCAACAGCGCACCCGGGTACACTTGCATAACACACTTTGATCCTCCAGGTGGCGGTGTGCTTGATGGCTGGCGCGCACGGACACTGACCATCAACTCTGCGACATTGTCTCCAATAAATCCAGACACACTGCATTGCATTGCCTCTTTAGCTCTTTGCCGTTATACTACTTCACTGTCAGCCTGCCTGCTATTCACTGTGTCAGTCAGTTCTGTGCTCCAGTGTCGTGTTTGTTTAGCTCGGCCCGAGACTATATGCCAAGCGAAGCCCAAGAGCCACATGTAGTCCGCAGAATAAGATCAGTGCGTACTGCGCGTATACGCAGATTCAACAGGAGACGGGCGACGTTGAGAAATGCGCTGGTGTTATGCGTCATGCAGCGTCTGTGTGTTTTTTTTTGTTGACGCTTGGCTCGTTGACTATAATAATAATAATAATATCTGGGACTTATATAGCGCTTTTCATGACACTCAAAAACGCTTTACATGTGTTGGGGCCAGGGGGGGAACAAGAAAAAGGACAACTTTATTCGAAAAAAACAATTATAAAAATAAAACCAATAAAATAAAATTATGTCAGGTTCTAAAAAAAACCCAGTTCACTTCCTTCTTTAGGTACGCATGCATTCACATTAGAACGTTCCGTATCTGAATACACTTCAACGGTCCAGAGACCCGCCCCCCATGCGGTCCCGGGGACGGTTGGGCGATCCGCTCCCGGGAACGGTACGCATCATTCACACTACCACAACATCTGCCAAGTGGTCCCGAGTGCGCACCCGGGACCAGTGTGAATTGCCCCTAAATGTCCAGACGGTTAATGCTTAATGGTGGTGACCTGCCAGTTGAAAAGCATGTTATTTAGAGCCCCACACGTTTTAAAATTTCAGGCCGCTTAAGAACTTGGTGCAGAGCCCCGCATCATGGAATCATTCACTACATGTACAGTATGCTTAGATGTTATTGTTCAAATTAGCCCAGATCATTCATTCAACTTAAATGTTAAAAGGCTAATTTATTGTGTGTGTGTGGTGTGCCCTGTCTGTGTCGTTTAGGACCAATGGCCCCTGAGTGACATGCCATGGCTTTGATGATTCCCCCGGTGAAACTGAAATGGCTGGAGCACCTGAACAGCTCGTGGATCACGGAGGACAGCGAGTCCATCGCCACGCGGGACGGAGTGTCCCTGCTCCACTCCAAGCTGATGGCCAACAAGGAGGTGGTGCTGCTGCCCCAGCAGGTGCTGTGCCTGAAGGGTCCCCAGCTGCCCGACTTTGAGCGCGAGTCTCCCTCCAGTGATGAGCAGGAGCACTACCTGGATGCTCTGCTCAGCAGCCAACTGGCGCTGGCCAAGATGGTCTGCTCCGACTCGCCGTTTGCCGCCGCGCTGCGCAAGCGCCTCCTGGTGCTCCAGCGGATCTTCTACGCGCTCTCCAACAAGTACCACGACAAGGGCAAGGTCAAGCAGCAGCAGCATTCCCCGGAGAGCAACTCGGGCTCCACCGACCTGCACTCCGTCAGCGGCGAGCGGCCGCGCTCCAGCACCGACGCCCTCATCGAGATGGGCGTCCGGACGGGCCTCAGCCTGCTCTTCGCCCTGCTGCGCCAAAGCTGGATGATGCCCCCCCCCATCGCGGCGGCCAACCCCGCCGGCGGAGGAACCCCTGGAGGAGGCGGCGGCATCAACCTCTGCAACGACGTCATCCACACGGCCATCGACGTGGTGGGCTCCCTGCCGCCGCTCTCCCTGGCCAACGAGAGCAAGATCCCCCCGATGGGCCTGGACTGCCTCACCCAGGTCACCACCTTCCTCAAAGGGGTGACCATGCCAAACTCTGGGGCGGACATTCTGGGCCGGCGGCTGGCCTCGGAGCTCCTGCTGGGCCTGGCGTCACAGAGGGGCTCCCTGCGCTACCTGCTGGAGTGGATCGAGATGGCCCTGGCCGCCTCGGCCCTGGTCAGCACCATGGAGAAGACCAAGGCTGTGCAGAACCAGGAAGGCCTCATGGGCTATGACTGCTTCATGAACATCCTCATGCAGATGAGGCGCTCACTGGTAACACTGTCCTTTCATAACCTTTTTTTAAAACCCATTCAGGACGGGGATCCCCTTTTGGTGTTTTAAGCATTATGTTATACTTTAGCTATTGAAAAATAGCAGATCTACAAGCTCATAGCGTGGCACCGAGTGCCGCACTATGAGCTTGTAGATCTGCTATTTTTGAGGGGGAAAAAATGTGGTGCAAATCTTTGGAATATACCTACAAATATACCTTGGGGTGGAGTAACTCTGTTAAATATAATGGACCCAGCCCAAAGAGGGATTTATAAGTAATTAATAAAATAATAATAAGTATATGCTTGTAATCTGTGTCACTGTCTCAGGGATCCTCAGCAGACCGCAGCCAATGGCGAGAACCCACACGCACATCCGATGGCTTGTGCTCCTTGTACGAAGCAGCCCTGTGTCTTTTTGAAGAGGTATGGCCTATATTCAACTATATTCAATCATGTCAGACCATTTTTGTATTGTCTTAAATTTGCTCTACACTCATCAAAGTGTGGACAGGGTTTGTTAAATTCAAGATCAAACAGTGCAAGGCAAAATTGCGTTTTCCTTCTCTCATGTTATTATTATTATTTATTTTTGTAGGTATGTAGGATGGCATCAGACTACTCCCGTACTTGTGCCAGTCCAGACAGCATACAGACCGGTGAGGCGCCCATGGTGTCTGAGACGTGCGAGGTTTATGTGTGGGGCAGCAACAGCAGTCATCAGCTTGTGGAAGGCACCCAGGAGAAAATCCTGCAGCCCAAATTGGCACCCAGTTTCGCCGATGCACAGACGGTAAGAGGACGAGACTTCCTGCAGAGCTGTGCTATTTTTAAGCACTGGTTTATACTTTGTAAGACGAGCGATGGCTCACAGCTCTGTGCTGCGTTTGTACTCGGGGTGCGTTGGCTCGCCGACAAGCGTCCTGTTTCCATGGCGATGGGACGGTTTGAGCGCCCCTAGAAATGTCTGGGTGGTATGAGCCAAGTGACTCACACAGCCCTGTGAGAGATGTTCCAAATTACGTCAATATGAGCCAAGAAATCTGGCTCACGGGGGGTGTCTTAACACCACATAAATGAGGATTTACTGTAGAAGCTTCCGAAAGCGGATTAATAAATGTCAAACTGGAAACGACTCGGTTTTGTGCATGTATTAAATGTCAAATGGAGACGTCTCTCATTGCGTTGCTACAGCGGAAACGTGGAGAACACATTGGAGTATTTATTTGTTAATGTGCTAAGTACAGATAACTGTTGTTATTTCTACATGCACCGTTGGTGTTTTAAGCATTATGTTATACTTTAGCCATTGAAAAATAGCAGATCTACAAGCTCATAGCCCGGCACCGAGTGCCGCTCTACGAGCTTGTAGATCTGTTATTTTTTACAAAATCGTGAAAATGTGGCGCATATATATTCTTTCAGAGCGAACGTTTTTAACTCAAATCTTTGCTTCTGGGTGTGGGGTCCCTGGAACAACATATTCTCAGATGGGGGTCCGTGGCCAAATTCAGATAATTCTGAGGGTCCTTGACATGAAATAGGTTGAGCACCACTGACAAAAAAAACCCAGAAAACTCGAATCGGCCTCAGGTCTAAATGGGTTAATATAGGTATTGTCCAATGTGCTCCAGTGTGTTCTCTACCATAATGCTGTGTTGTTCTGCTCCTGTGATGCATCGGACCTGCCTTTGTTTGGCGGAGGCACGGCACTATTCCCTTTATTTTCACAAGTGTGGCAATCTGGCAGACATTCTGCTTTATTGATCGATTCATACTTTATGGTGACGGTGGGCCCAGGGTTTCCTGCAGACCTTTTTTTGCCCCGGCGCTGCATCATGCCTAAAATCTCTGGCACCATGCCAAGAAAAAAAATAATTGAAGTGAAATATTTAAAGGACCACTTCACCACTTTCCAACATCTCTTCATATAATTGGTCCTCACCAGTGTTGTTCAAGTTACTTTTAAAAAGTAAAGAGTTATAGTTATAGTTACTTATCTAAAAAAGTAACTTTTTTTAGATAAGTTACTTTACTTTACTTTACTTTATGAAAGTAACTTTTAAAGTTACTTTACTTTACTTAGTAAATAATAATATAAAAAACGATTTAAAAGAAGGTTTTTTGTTCTGTCGCACAGTAAGAGAAAAGACAACTCCCTCCTAACATTATGAAATGTAGTGGAACAATAAAACATGTTCAGACAGAGATTTTGAGTAGTGATCGACCGATATGGTTTTTGGCCGATATATCCGATCACCGATTAGTGGACAATCAAAAAGCCGATAGCCGATATTATGAGCCGATATGAATTTAAGTAAAAAAAAATGGAAGTGCAAGAAGCACCAACATCGTTTCAGTAACACTTCCCCCCTCCATCAAATGCAGCTTTTTTTTTTATTCAAGTGCAAACATGTACTGTAGCAGCATATATATACTTTTTTCAATATCTATCTATCTATCTATCTATCTATCTATCTATCTATCTATCTATCTATCTATCTATCTATCTATGAATGCACCAAGTGTGTGTGTGTGTGTAATTGTCCAGAACCGCCCCAAAAAGGCCTCTGCCCGGGCTCTTGACCGGGCAAATGCCCAGCATCCATATATGGAGCTGGCCTGTTCTGACCTCACAGCACTCCATATTTGGGCATGCCTGACACAGAAGACAGAACTCCACAAGCTGGCTGCATATACTCCCTATTTGGGCATGCCTTACAAAGAACTCCATATATGGGCATAAAAGGGAGACAGACATAATATCTGGGTGGGTCATTAATTTCCAACTTGCATCGTTCCAAGTAGATCAGTGCCCAATGGGCTGTAGAGGCTCTATGGGCACCGTTCTAGTTTATCAAAATTGGTGATCTACAAGCCCACAGCACATTGCAGCATGACATGTTGAGAGCTTGTAGATCTGCTGCCCAAACTCTCCAAAGCCATGTGACCTTGTTGTTTTTACTCCACCACTGAAATTTGCCACTTTCAAGATCACTGGCCACTTTTTTAATGCATGTAGAATTTGTTTTTACCATTCATTTTATAGCAATAAAAGACAATATGTCTCAAAACACTGGCCAACAGTAAAATTATTGGCAACTAAATTAATATGAACTAGAAATTAAGACTGACAATGCTACTGATTGGTTCATTCCTCACTGGCTTGCAGTTATTTATTGCATATAGCCAAAATGCAATAATCATATTAGGCTGGTCAAGATGGGGGGAAAAAGGTTGTCCTTCAGTTGGCTGGCGCACACACACACGACAGGCAATCAATAGACAACTTGTTACAGCTGTTGTTTGCAACGTTAGCAGGCAGCAGCTAGCTTGGCTAACGTAGTTCTACCACTGCTCTCTGTGACTCTGTCCCTCTCACGTGTGGATTTTATTTTGGTTAATTGAAGATGAAAACAGCAAAGCTTTTTCTGGTTACAAGGTTAGTAGCCTATAATCCTCCCTCAGTGCAGTGGCCCTCTCTCTGACTCCGTGTGTGACTGTGAGTGAGAGAGGAAGGGTTCTTCTTCTTCTTCTTCTGTTGGGATTTCCGGCAGTGTAGACGCTTTCGCGTATTACTGCCCTCCACAGTTCGGGAGTAAACTCCTTTATGATTTGTCTCATTCTTTAAAATGGCTTAGTCCACCCACGTTACCCCATGCTCCCATTTCCCCCCCTTCTCATCTCTCGTTGGTCATCCACTCCCTGGCCCACTCGCCGGAGTGGACGAGAATCCCTCCCTTAGCGTAGTGTCCAGATCTTCTCCTGTTACATCCACCACATTGAGGAACCTTCTGGCTGCATCCAGCACCATTTTAATTCTCTCCGATTTCGTTTTTATATCCGCGGCACAGTTGATAACCATAGCAATGAACGCTAGAAATTGCCTTTTATCCATAGTGATGTTCTTCTCGTTATTATTATCCTGAGTCTCCTCTGTATTCTCCTTTTCTGCCTCACTCGTGCTCCCCTCCACTTTCCTCACTGCTTCCGCATATGACAGTACTCCCTTCGATTCTTCCCGAATTTTGCTCACTTTCGCCTCCTTCACTTTTCTTGGGCATGCCGCTGCCCCTGCGTAATGCTTTCCACTGCAGTGCAAGCACTTGGGTTCTTCTTCTCTGTTGCACTTTTCCTCGCAACAGTTGTCCTTCCCACACCTCCCGCATCTACTACTTCCCCCACATACGGCCGCAACATGCCCATAGTCCTGGCACTTAAAACACCTCAGAGGTGCTCTTTCAAAAGGCCTGACCCTGTAGCATATGTAATCCATGTAGATTCTTTCTGGTAGCGCAGTCCCCTCAAACGTCAGGCGTACTGACTTGGATTTTTCCCGTTCCCCTTCTCTAAAGCGTGTTAGCCTTCTAGCTTCACTCACTCCACTGACCTCGCAAAATACTTCCTCCTTCATTGTTGTAGGCACTCCGCTGATTACTCCTCTTCTCCTTTCTCTTCCTTCGAGTCGAAAGCATTTTACCGGGCACTCTCCAAACTTTTTAATCTTCACAGCTTTTCCCACCTGCTCGTCGTCCTTGCACTGGATGATGACCATTCCGGTTCTCGTGATTCTCACTAGTTCCACCTTCCCGACTGCACTCTCCACAAACTTTCCCACTTGACATGGATCACTGAAGACGCCATCTCTCTGAGCCACCGCTGTCATTCCGACAGCACATTTGTCCTTGTCATCCCTGGCCCCACTAGCTTCGCTCCTCCGCCTTTTCCCATACACTCTTCTGTCCTCACTTTCTTCAGCACCTGACATTTCCTTGTCAGACTCCAAATTTTCTTCACAAGATGCCGCTTCCTCACTTCCTTCTCTCGTTTGTCTCAGGTCATCGTCAGACACGGTCGGGTTGTAGAACAGACTAGTGGGCCTACTTTCTCTCATTTGTCCCAGCTCGTCATCGTCAGACATAGTCGGATTGTAGAACGGACTAGTGGGCCTCGACGGCAGGGAGTTGGATGGGTTGAACCCCCCCTCGTTCCCCGCCACCTTCTTCCTCACTCGCCCCTTCTTTCTCCCTTTTCGACTACCTCCTGTGTCCTCCGCCATCCCTCCAGCTGAAGACAACACGCCTCACAGGCAGTCACACAGTACACAGTCACAGTGACAGCACTCCGACCTGCGTTCGTATTCTACATCGAGGAAGGGTTTGTGTGTGTGTTTACATATGGCTCTGCCACAGCCATACACAAGTAAGACCCGCCCTACTCTGTCAGACTGTCTCTGATTGGCTTACCCTGAAATCTGGCCCTACGTTAGCCAATCAATGACCTCTTCTGCGACATGCTTTGTTCAAGTTAGGGTGTGGGCTCAGAGGCTCAGGCTAGTATGAGAGCACAAACGAAACTGTCAACACAGTACAACACACAGCGCACAGAGGTGCGCTCCAGCAGCAGTCAGCACAGAGCCTGCCTGACAGATACTCGGCGCTGCATGGGGAGACTTTTCACTTTGATCACATAAGTTGACTTGACATAATAACATAATAACGCGGGTAACGCTCGCACAATAACTATAAGGCCGTTATGCAATGGGGAAATGTAAAGCGTTAGGTTACAAGTTACTGCAAAAAGTAGCGCCGTTAGGTAACGTAACGTGATGTAAGGGCGTTAGTTACAACACTGGTCCTCACTAATGTTCATGATAAAACACCACCATTTTTTCAGTGTCTCATAGGAGGGCTTTGGGCAGTTCGGACACCCGTCCACCAGTGACATCATCATTAGGCAGATTGTTTTTTAAACAAGATTTGTTTTAAAATATATTTAGATTTTTATTATCGTGAGAACGATGGCTTCAACTTTTGCATTGCAACTTTTCAGGAAAAGAAAGCCTGCCGTTTCTATTAGCTTGGATTCACCATCGATGATGTCACTGGTGGACGGGTTTCTGAACTGCCCACAGCCTTCCTATGAGACACAGACTGAGTAGGAAAAAATAGTGGTGTTTTATCATGAACATTAGTTAGGACCAATTATAGGAAGAGAAGTTGAAAAGTGGTGAAGTGGTCCTTTAATATTATACTACAGGCAATTGGTTGAAATAAGCTCTCAAGCTGTGCTGAAATGGCCATGACACCTAGACGTTAATAGAAGATTTGAGAACAGATTAATGAAAAATCAAAAAAATGTGTGTTAAGAAACTTCTCTCCTCTGACTTCTCTTCTATTTTGAGGGCAAGGTTTTTTTTTTACAAAAATGTTTAGATTTTCATTATCGTGAGAACGATGGCTTCCATTTTCGCATTGCAACGTTTCAGGACTAGAAAGCCTGCAGTTTCTATTAGCTTGGATTCCCCTTTGATGATGTCACTGGAGGACGGTTTCTGAACTGCCCACAGTCCTCCTATGAGACCAAGTAGAAATAAATTGCGCCATTTTTTTCATGATTATTAGTGAAAAGTGAAAACCTATTATATGAAGATGGGTTGAAAAGTGGTGAAGTGGTCCTTTAATCTGATTAATGAATGAATCAATCCGGAGATTCTCCCCCCCGGCCAGCACCGGGGCAAAGCTTTTTCCTGCAGGAAACACTTGAGAGAGCATATGGGTTTAGTACAATTAAAGAAATGCCTTATTCTTCAAATGAGTTTTTACTTGACATGTTTTCACTTGTCATGAATGATCTCGGGCCATGATCCCAGCCATCTCATGTTCACCGTGGCTCCATTCTCTGCAGATCGAGGCGGGCCAATACTGCACTTTCGTAATATCTTCTGACGGCTCGGTACGGGCCTGTGGAAAAGGCAGTTATGGTCGCCTGGGTCTTGGGGACTCGAATAACCAGTCGACGCTCAAGAAGCTGACCTTTGAACCCCATCGTGCCATCAAGAAAGTATCATCGTCCAAGGGTTCAGATGGCCACACGCTGGCCTTTACCACCGAGGGCGAGGTCTTCAGCTGGGGCGATGGCGACTATGGTAAACTGGGCCACGGCAACAGTTCCACACAGAAGTACCCTAAACTTATCCAAGGGCCGCTGCAAGGAAAGGTAATTATTGAGATCATTATTTTTATTTTGGCGGCTGCACCAAGAGCTGTTACTAAGGGCCGATTCATACTCCTATTTTACCGCTGTAGTGCCGACTTTAGGACTGTACCCCCCCCAACCCCACCCCCCCCGGACCTCAAATGACGTCACATTGTAGGCTCTACAGAGCCGAACCGACTTTTATTCGGCTCTAAAATAGAGTATGAATCACGCCTTACTCCACTAAATAGCACTTGAGGAAGACTAAACAAAGTGTTATAACCAATGAGATGTTAACCTGTGACCTCAAAAAGAAAAGGAATTTAATGCATTCATTGACATGATATAATGTTGATCGTACAACTCACGTTCATATTGATTGATAATACAGCTATTCCCCCACTCAATCTCAGACATTTAATGGGTAGTTTTCAGATTCTGAGCTCTTCACATTTCAAAAGTGTTCAGGAGCACAAAACTGAACAGACTTCAGATCAGAGATATCATAATGATTGGTCAGATACTGTAGTCTCTAGCACCATTCAGGCTAGAGATATTACATGTTACTTCAAGAACACTGAAAGCTTTTTGTTTTAGAGAAAAATGGATCATCAAGTGTGTGTTTGGAAGTATTTCCAGCTCTAAGCCAAATGAGGTCAAACAAGCACATTCTGCTTTGAGCTTCAAGTAATATTACTTGAATAATATGTAAGTAAAGTGACTTATTGATAACGTGCCCCAAGTCAAAGTACTGTCCTCAGAGAGAGAGAGAGAGAAAATTAGTGATTGGATTGACCGTTTATGATGAGTTTACAGTTTACACTACGTAAACTCATGCTCTTCATTGGTAAAAATTCTCAGTGGTCGTTTAACTCAGAGAGTGTAAAGATGGACCCGTAATGAATAATGATCCATTTGGGGTTCATGTTTGTACTCTTTTTATACACACTAAATTAAAAGCAATGATTGTACTGCGTGGCTTTATCTTCAGCCTGACAAAGCAATGAAGTGGAATAGCTTTGCTTGTTTGTTTGTATGCTAATGCTGTGTGTGGTGCGTTCCTTGGGTCAGGTGGTGGTGTGTGTGTCTGCTGGCTACAGACACAGTGTATGCTAATGCTGTGTGTGGTGCGTTCCTTGGGTCAGGTGGTGGTGTGTGTGTCTGCTGGCTACAGACACAGTGTATGCTAATGCTGTGTGTGGTGCGTTCCTTGGGTCAGGTGGTGGTGTGTGTGTCTGCTGGCTACAGACACAGTGTATGCTAATGCTGTGTGTGGTGCTTTCCTTGGGTCAGGTGGTGGTGTGTGTGTCTGCTGGCTACAGACACAGTGTATGCTAATGCTGTGTGTGGTGCTTTCCTTGGGTCAGGTGGTGGTGTGTGTGTCTGCTGGCTACAGACACAGTGTATTCTAATGCTGTGTGTGGTGCTTTCCTTGGGTCAGGTGGTGGTGTGTGTGTCTGCTGGCTACAGACACAGTGTATTCTAATGCTGTGTGTGGTGCTTTCCTTGGGTCAGGTGGTGGTGTGTGTGTCTGCTGGCTACAGACACAGTGCCGCGGTCAGTGAGGACGGAGAGTTGTACACGTGGGGCGAAGGAGATTTTGGAAGATTAGGTAAACTTTCTTGTCTGTTTGCCATTGCCTTTTAGTTTTAACTGACACCTTAAACTTCACATGCTGTAGTAGTGTAGATTAACCCATTTAGACCTGAGGCCGATTTAAAAAAATGCTTCTACAGTTTTCTGAAGAAAGAAAACTGTTTCTATGTCAGTGGTGTTCAACTGTTTTCATGTCAAGGACCCCCGGAATAATCTGTATTTGGCCGCGGATCCTCATCTGAAAATATTTTGTTCCAGGGACCCCGCCCCAGAAGGAAAGATTTGAGTTAAAAACGTTCGCTCTGAAAGAATATATATATTCAAAGATTTGCGCCACATTTTCACGATTTTTCAATAACTAAAGTATAACATAATGCTTGAAACACCAAAAAAGGGTTCCCATCCTGAATGGGTTAAATTGCCTGCCCCCCGGGACTGGGTTTAACTTTAATTTACTGTTAATGGGGAGGGACCTCATCAGCACAATTATATATACCAGTAATTCTAATAATCTATCTAATTGAGCAGTTGAGACGAATAACCATCTATGTCCGATACTTTATTCTGACCCCTCCCCGAAAAGGCCACGTCATTTATTTATACTGTACATTGTGAATTATTAGTATGAACTTAGATGGTTCTTCATCTCATGGACTGATAGGAGGGGCTTCTTGTACAGCTAATTATATTTTTCTTTTTTTGTAGGTCATGGGGACAGCAACAGCCGAAACATTCCCACCCTGGTGAAAGACATCAGCAATGTTGGCGAGGTCTCCTGTGGAAGCTCTCACACCATTGCTCTGTCCAAGGATGGACGGACTGTTTGGTCCTTTGGGGGCGGCGACAACGGTAGGTGAAACTTTCCTCCCTCTCGTTGAGCTGCTGCTGCTGAGTTGCTGTGTTGTCTTTGTACGTTCTCCTAACTCCTAATAGAGCGCCAAAGACCTGACGTCACTCGCTCATCCCCTGGTTCATGGACCTTTTTCTCTATGGAGAATAACATGGGGTCATCTTAAAATCGTCTTATATAAGAATTGTGGTCCAAAAATAAACAAACTGTCTCGGTGAAATTGTCGGGGAGGTGTCTCTGTATCGTTTACGATAGACAGTCAGTCATATTTCATGTAGTCTGTTTCAGACTACATGACTCTGTGACTGTCTTTGACAGACTCAAAGACAGTCACAGAGATTATCTGCACACGGACAGACTCAAAGACAGTCACAGAGTTTATCTGCACACGGACAGACTCAAAGACAGTCACAGAGATTATCTGCACACGGACAGACTCAAAGACAGTCACAGAGATTATCTGCACACGGACAGACTCAAAGACAGAGTCACAGAGATTAGCTGCACACGGACAGACTCAAAGACAGAGTCACAGAATCCTGGGGACGAAATATAATCCCCGCTGTTCCAGCCTGGCCGAGATAAAGATGTGATTTTTATACCTGATGTTTTGTTTTATTTAATTTTTTTACTTGCATGTGACTATTTGCCCGTGTTGTTAGTTGATGAGGGATCATGCGTACTCGACTTTACTCTGATTACTCACTTGTAAATCGCTCAGGATAGAAGAGTCTGCTAAATAATCCAAATAGTAATCGTTTACAATGTCCTACATCAGCAGAATATTTTAAAATGTAGTGGCAGACAGTGCTGCAGAAATGTATTCCTGTGACTGTTCTGTTCATGCTTGGTGGTCGATCACTGAATGCATGCTATTGATTCTGCTGAATGGCTGTGTTCCTTTGTTGTTCCAAAGCAACTGAAAGCATTTCACACATTCTCGGGGGGGGGGGGACCCCTTTTGGTGTTTTAAGCATTATGTTATACTTTAGCTATTGAAAAATAGCAGATCTACAAGCTCATAGCGCGGCACCGGGTGCTGCGCTACGAGCTTGTAGATCTGCTATTTTTGAAAAATCGTGAAAATGTGGCGCAAATCTTTGAATATATATATTCTTTCAGAGCGAATCTTTTTAACTCAAATCTATGCTTCTGGGGAGGTCCCTGGAACAACATATTTTCAGATGGGGGTCGGCGGCCAATTACATAATATTTGGGGGTCCTTGACATGAAAATGTTTGAGAACGACTGACATAGAAACATAGGTTTTTTCGGAAAACTGTCAGGATTTAGAAGGCATTTTGTAGAATCGTCCTCAGGTCTAAATGGGTTAAACTCTTAGAGTATATATGAATAGAGACGGCACCCGGAGGAAACCCTGAGGAGAAATGGACATAGTGGACGAATTTGGTATTGCAGCGCGGGCCCAAACACATGAACGCGCTGGTCCGTTGACTATCATTGTGCACGTTCACGATGACACGTGAACGCTGTTTCATACATGAACGCATGTGAACGTGTGCAATGATAGTCAACGGCAGCACGTTCATGTGTTTGGGGCAAATCCATCCCAGAATGCACTCTGTTCCTACCCGGAAGGAGGAGTGAAATCGCCTCATGCGCTTTAGAGCAACTTAATGCAAGTGGATGGGAGGAGAACTCGGGTGCCGTCTCTATTCATATATACTCTAAGGTTAAACTGCAGACAATCGTCTCTGTCTGTTGGGCAGAAAACCATGTATGTTACTTTTCAGGAATTGGAAAAAAATTGCCTGTGATCCAATTATTTAGTCACAAGCCCCTTTTAATACTTGTCATCGGTTATTTATGAAAACCCACCGACACCCTCAACTACTTTTAGTTTAACTATTTTTGGTATAAATCCTCTCTTCATAATGTCAACAGTATAGCGTCACACTAGCGTCTCACGCGAGACTTGGCGAGCTCCATGCAGAGGATGGAGCTCCATGCAGAGGATGGAGCTCCATGCAGAGGATGGAGCTCCATGCAGAGGATGGAGCTCCATGCAGAGGATGGAGCTCCATGCAGAGGATGGAGCTCCATGCAAGAGGATGGAGCTCCATCCGCATGATTGGCTCCATCCTCTTGCATGGAGCTCCATCCTCTAGCATGGAGCTCCATGCAGAGGATGGAGCTCCATGCAGAGGATGGAGCTCCATGCAAGAGGATGGAGCTCCATGCAGAGGATGGAGCTCCATGCAGAGGATGGAGCTCCATGCAAGAGGATGAAGCTCCATGCTAGAGGATGGAGCTCCATGCAGAGGATGGAGCTCCATGCAAGAGGATGGAGCTCCATGCAAGAGGATGGAGCTCCATGCAGAGGATGGAGCTCCATGCAGAGGATGGAGCTCCATGCAAGAGGATGAAGCTCCATGCTAGAGGATGGAGCTCCATGCAAGAGGATGAAGCTCCATGCTAGAGGATGGAGCTCCATGCAGAGGATGGAGCTCCATGCAGAGGATGGAGCTCCATGCAGAGGATGGAGCTCCATGCAGAGGATGGAGCTCCATGCTAGAGGATGGAGCTCCATGCTAGAGGATGGAGCTCCATGCAGAGGATGGAGCTCCATGCAGAGGATGGAGCTCCATGCAGAGGATGGAGCTCCATGCAGAGGATGGAGCTCTGATTTATACCAAAAATATATTTTTTCGAGCAATGGAAATAAGCGAATTAGAACTAAAACCCAGTGCCCCATTGAGGGCTTAGGTGGGGGTAGGGGAAATAGCCAATCATGCGTTTTTGCACAAAATAACACCTAATGCCTTCTAGCATGAGATTCTCCTTTAATGGATTCTGGTGAACAAACGATACAGTTGACTGACACTGCGCAAAAAGCATGGAATGCATGTATATTACAGGAAACTCCCGTTAAACTTTCCAACAAACTCCGGTAAACTCCCGAATTGTACCATCACACCTGTATATTACCGTATATTAACTGTATATGCCTGCTAAACTTGAGGTTTACGGGTAAAATACAGTGCCCATAATTGCCCGTTAACTCCTCTTGATGTTTTTGCACCCGGCTGTACAGATACTGTATTAAATCATCCTAATCATTCTACAGGGAAACTGGGCCACGGTGACACCAACCGAGTGTACAAACCCAAAGTTGTCGAGGCTCTGCAAGGCATGTTCATCAGGAAGGTGTGTGCAGGAAGCCAGTCATCTCTCGCCTTGACCTCCACCGGACAGGTGAGGCTGACATACTGAACCCTTGACCTCCACTGGACAGGTGAGGCTGACATACTGAAACCTTGACCTCCACTGGACAGGTGAGGCTTAACCTTGACCTCCACTGGACAGGTGAGGCTTAACCTTGACCTCCACTGGACAGGTGAGGCTTAACCTTGACCTCCACTGGACAGGTGAGGCTAAACCTTGACCTCCACTGGACAGGTGAGGCTAAACCTTGACCTCCACTGGACAGGTGAGGCTAAACCTTGACCTCCACTGGACAGGTGAGGCTAAACCTTGACCTCCACTGGACAGGTGAGGCTAAACCTTGACCTCCACTGGACAGGTGAGGCTGACATACTGAAACCTTGACCTCCACTGAAAAGGTGAGGCTGACATACTGAAACCTTGACCTCCACTAGACAGTGGCCTTGTGGTTAGAGTGACCGCCCTGAAACTGGGAGGTTGGGGTGTTCGATCCCCGGCCGGGTCATACCAAAGACCCCAATGCCTCCCTGCTTGGCACTCAGCATCAATGGGTTGGATTTGGGGGGTCAAATCAACTTCCGGTAATCAAATGATTCCTGAGTTAGCCACGGCTGTGGCTCACCGCTCAAAGAGATGGGTCAAATGCGGACTAACAGATTTCACTGCGGTAACGTGTGTGACAAATCGTACGACTTTGACTTAATGGCAGTGGTTCTCAAACTGGACCCCCACTTTTGCTACATTAGGCCACATCCCCTTTTGAACATTTATTTATTTTGACCAAAGTCTACACTATAAAACCCTCAGTGTTCATTTCTACTATAATGACTATATTTTTACACACACATACAGTAGTTGGCACAATGTGAAAGACACACAATTAAGCGTGCTTTATATTTAATCGTGCAATGGTTTCACTTTGTCAAAAAAACAGATCTATAAGCTGTCAACATGTTGCAATGCAAGACGTTAGCTTTGTAGATCAGTTATTTTTGGCAAGCCACACAACCATACATACTGTGCATGTTTGGGGCAGCGTGTAATATACGTTGCTTATTACAACATGGCTTGGTTGAATGCTTGATTCTGATTGGTCAATCGCACAATTCAGTGGTGTGTTATTTCTTGATAATGACCGCTCCGCTCTATAACAGACCGATGCCTAATCAAACCCTCGGAGCACCTGCTGCGCGGCTGCGCCCCGCTTGATTTACTGCTTTTTCCAATCCAACATGACAGGCATGTAACACAATGTCAGTAACAGCTAAACATTGCTCTCAAAAATGTTTTTGAAAACATTTGAGCGAGAAATAGACGAAGCAGTAAAACCCGGAAATGGATTATATTTGATTCTGCGACAGTGCTGCAGCTGGGCAGACGCCGGCCAGCGCCACACTTTTATTACCGCTAGCAAGGAAATAACTCGTTTCGTTGGGTCTATTTATTAATTTATGTATTAATGTAGCCATGTAATAAGCGGGATAATGTCTGGCTAATGGTCATTGTTGCGATATAATTCACCTTCAGGGTGATTAACCACCTCCGCTTCACATCGGTGGTTAAACCCCCCTTATCTCTCGACAATGACCGCCCTAGGCAGACATTATCCCTTACATATCACTTTTACATTGCCTAATAGTTAACATCACATAGTAACGCAGCAGTGTTGATGTGTTTTGCAGGTGTACGCGTGGGGCTGTGGAGCCTGTCTGGGATGTGGCTCGTCCGAGGCCACGGCACTGAGACCAAAGCTAATCGAGGAGCTAGCCACCACGCGGGTGGTGGACATCTCCATAGGGGACAGCCACTGTCTTGCCCTGTCACATGGTAGTCTCTCTCTCTCTCTCTCTCTCTCTCTCTCTCTCTCTCTCTGTCACACTGTGTGACTCCCTCTCTGTCTTTGCACTGCTTATCTGGCCTTGGTTAAATATAAGCAGCTGACGGTTTATTGACTTCTTGCACACATTTCAATGCCGTCTTAGTTCACTACGGTCATTTCAGCTCAAATTCTATGGTTGTTTAAATCGAGTGTAACATTGAATCCCTGACCTCACAGACTTGTGTAATCTGAATTTTAACCAGTAAGACGCCTGAGGGCGAGAAGCGACCTCGCCCCAAAATGCGCCAAAACTACCCATTACAATCAGAACTGCAGACTCACTCCCAATCTACCGCCGTAGTCTGAAAACCCACATATTCAGACTCCCTCTTGGCACGTATAGCACTTGCTCTAGACCGACGACCTTACAGGCGTATGCATGCAAAGGCTCAATTTATGTAACTTAGATAGCATGTAGACATAGCACTATATTGTATATATGCATAGTTTCATTATATAGATATTCCACTGTTACGTTCTTAGCTTATGTAAGATTCATGATAGCTATTTTTTTATGTATGTGATGTATTGCCATGTTTTTGTTCTTGCTTAATGTAAGTCGCTCTGGACTAAGGTCCTGTTTATTCAATTCATAGAGACATTTAAAGACAGACAATTCTATACAATAATATGCAAAAAAAACATCTTATATACAGTATATGAGACTATGGGCAGTATTATGCGTGTCTTAAGTACCAGGTCTTATGACTTAACTTAAGACTTGGAGGCGTGGTCAATGCTGTTTGGCCACTCAGAATAGCCAAATGGCATTGATCACGCCTCCAAGTCTTAAGTTAAGTAATAAGACCTGGTACTTAAGACACGCATAATACTGCCCTATGAGTAGTAAAAGGAAAGATGTACAGTAAATAGGAGGGCGGACATTTCTGTTGATAAGCGTAGACGTTTTACTTTTTACAGGGGCCAGTAATTACACTTTACAGTCGCCTGTAGATAACCACCAAGAAGATAACAACAGGCAGTCGCCCAGCGCTAATCTGTTTTCCCCATCCATCCTAAAAATGCAGACAATGAAGTTTACGCGTGGGGCAACAACTCCATGGGCCAGTGTGGCCAGGGCAACTCCACGGGACCAATCACCAAGCCCAAGAAGGTGGTGGGCCTGGACGGGGTCGCCATCCAGCAGATCTCAGCCGGCACCTCGCACAGCCTGGCCTGGACGGCCCTGCCCCGGGACAGGTCAGCCACCAGCAGGCTAAATATACATGGCTGTGTGTTTCACAGGGACTGTTGACATAGGGGGGAATGTAGACACTTGATGTCACAACACAGCTAAGTGCCTTGCATAATGCATAATGCATGTCAAAGATTAGGCTGTGTGACATGGGACTGTCCTACACTAAAATAAAGTCTTCTTCGACTAAAATGGCCAATTAAGCTGTAAAAAATTGTCAGGCAAAAGACCAGCCTTTTTTCAGATTGTGGAGGTTGAGAACTGAGCATTCTTGACTACTACTATAGCTACCGTATTGGTCTAAAATACTGGTTATATCTATAGCATACAAGAACTCTGCTCATCATTAAATATTAATTAATGCAGTGGTTTTTAATTATTGTTATTCATTACTTAATTTACAAGAAGTCTACACAATTAGAGAATGTAGAATTGTTATTCTGATAAACGTGTGTGTTATCTATTGTGGAAACATTCTTATCCAACAACAAACTGTTTGTTAGTGTTGGGTCTGAGAGGCTAAGGCCTCTCATTTACGTCCATGCTAAACTATTTTGAAATAAGTTAAACTTAAAATAGCCAATCCACAAGCTCACAACGTGTCAATGTAGATTGGCTATTTTAACTATTCAAAAATGTTTTTCAAAATAGTAAAAAAAAAAAATAGGCAAAGTAGTTTAGGGTTAAGGGGTTTAGCATGGATGAAAATAGAGCCCTCCATGTCATCAAATGGTGGTCCGTGGCTCAAATCAGTGTTAGGCAGCAATTTTTATTCACATTTTTATTCACATTTTAGTCACCAGGAATGTCTTAGTGTTAGTCTAGTTTTAGTCGACTAAATCTACGGCTGATTTAGTTGACTAAAATGTATTTTGTCGGGCCTTGATGCCGTCGTTTTACACTTGCAACCAAGTGTAAAATGATTTTTGTCCACTAGTCCCTTCCTAACATTTTAGTCTAGTTTTTATTTGTTGATGAAATTGTCAATATATTTAGTCTTAGTTTTAGTCATCATAGCTTAGTTTTCATTTAGTTTCCATTTAGTTTTGTCAGTGAAAAAAGTTAGTTGATGAACATTTTTCGTCTTAGCTTTAGTCGACGAAATCAACACTGGCTCAAATGCCGAATAAATAACGGGCCATGGCATTAAAAAGGTTGAAAACCACAGAATTAATGGATTCATTATTTACCGTAATAATGAATGAATGATGTTGTCGTCTGTGGCTCCGTAGGCAAGTGGTGGCGTGGCACAGGCCTTACTGCGTCGACTTGGAAGAAAGTACCTTCTCTCACCTCCGATCCTTCCTGGAGCACTACTGCGACGGAATCAACAGCGAGGTGCCCCCCCTCCCGTTTCCCTCCTCCAGGTAAGAGCACTCACTGGGACAGGGTCATATCAGGCCCATATGGAGTTTACAATATCCACCTCCTCCAGGTAAGATCACTCACTGGGACAGGGTCATATCAGGCCCATATGGAGTTTACAATATCCACCTCCTCCAGGTAAGATCACTCACTGGGACAGGGTCATATCAGGCCCATATGGAGTTTACAATATCCACCTCCTCCAGGTAAGATCACTCACTGGGACAGGGTCATATCAGGCCCATATGGAGTTTACAATATCCACCTCCTCCAGGTAAGATCACTCACTGGGACAGGGTCATATCAGGCCCATATGGAGTTTACAATATCCACCTCCTCCAGGTAAGATCACTCACTGGGACAGGGTCATATCAGGCCCATATGGAGTTTACAATATCCACCTCCTCCAGGTAAGATCACTCACTGGGACAGGGTCATATCAGGCCCATATGGAGTTTACAATATCCACCTCCTCCAGGTAAGATCACTCACTGGGACAGGGTCATATCAGGCCCATATGGAGTTTACAATATCCACCTCCTCCAGGTAAGATCACTCACTGGGACAGGGTCATATCAGGCCCATATGGGGTTTACAATATCCACCTCCTCCAGGTAAGATCACTCACTGGGACAGGGCTATATCAGGCCCATATGGAGTTTACAATATCCACCTCCTCCAGGTAAGATCACTCACTGGGACAGGGTCATATCAGGCCCATATGGAGTTTACAATATCCACCTCCTCCAGGTAAGATCACTCACTGGGACAGGGTCATATCAGGCCCATATGGAGTTTACAATATCCACCTCCTCCAGGTAAGATCACTCACTGGGACAGGGTCATATCAGGCTCATATGGAGTTTACAATATCCACCTCCTCCAGGTAAGATCACTCACTGGGACAGGGTCATATCAGGCCCATATGGAGTTTACAATATCCACCTCCTCCAGGTAAGATCACTCACTGGGACAGGGTCATATCAGGCCCATATGGGGTTTACAATATCCACCTCCTCCAGGTAAGATCACTCACTGGGACAGGGTTATATCAGGCCCATATGGAGTTTACAATATCCACCTCCTCCAGGTAAGATCACTCACTGGGACAGGGTCATATCAGGCCCATAATGGAGTTTACAATATCCACCTCCTCCAGGTAAGATCACTCACTGGGACAGGGTTATATCAGGCCCATATGGAGTTTACAATATCCACCTCCTCCAGGTAAGATCACTCACTGGGACAGGGTCATATCAGGCCCATAATGGAGTTTACAATATCCACCGTTGAAAGAGAAATTATGTAAAAATATTACTAATAACTATGTTAGCATAACAGCATCATGACATTTGATTATGACAGCAGTAGTTCCCTATGGAGACACAAATACTTATCCTTTGTGTCCAAAGGATAACCAACATATGTTGCTTATTGCCATAAAAGGATGCACAATTTACAGGCAGCGGCTCAAATCAAAAGGGGTGAGAGACGGAGACACACTGGATTTGTTATAAAGAATAAAACATACTGTGCATTTCATATTTCTGACAAAACATGTTTTTCATCATGTTTACTGTACATGTATTATATCATCTATTATAGGGCTCTCTAGATAGTAGACAGAAACATCTGTTAATCATCCCTACAGTCACCGTGGTAGGGCTGTGTGTTATCTCTGCACTGCAGGAACACTCAACGCACAGCATGGGAAGCATAATCACCCTCATTTCTAAACCATTTTGACCTGAGATCAGATTCTAAAAATGTCTTCTACATCCTGACAGTTTTCTGAAAAAGCTATGTTTCTATGTCAGTCGTTTTTCAAAAATAGCAGACCTACAAGCTCGTAGCGCGCCACTCGTGGCGCGCTATGAGCTTGTAGATCTGCTATTTTTCAATAGCTAAAGCATAACATAATGCTAACACCAAAAGGGGTTCCCGCCCAAAATGGTTGCATGTTTTGTAATAACAAAAATAGTTTTTTTACTCATGCGCCATATACTTTGTAAATGAAAATGCACACGAAGAACAGGTTCTTAACACAATCAGTGCCGGGATTCCTTCAAAATAGGAGATCTGGGGTGCCGGAAAGACATGGCCGCTTTTACTCTGAACTCTTTTACTCTTTATTCTCCCCTCGCCTGATATCATTGAGGATGCATCCCTCGATTGGATTCCCTAGGACGTGTACACACGTCCAATGCATCCCTCGATTGGATTCCCTAGGACGTGTACACACGTCCAATGCATCCCTCGATTGGATTCCCTAGGACGTGTACACACGTCCAATGCATCCCTCGATTGGATTCCCTAGGACGTGTACACACGTCCAATGCATCCCTCGATTGGATTCCCTAGGACGTGTACACACGTCCAATGCATCCCTCGATTGGATTCCCTAGGACGTGTGGACACGTCGGATGGACGGAAACGGTTAAAAAGGGCGCGTGTGATTTCACATAATGTGCATAGTCGAGGGCTAAGTGAACGTGGAGCACTACCCTCTTACGAGTGTTTGCTGATAAATGTGGAAACCTGCAGGGAACATCACAACTTCCTCAAACTCTGCCTGCGGCTGCTCTCCAATCACCTCGCTCTGGCTCTGGCTGGGGGCGTGGCCACCAGTATCCTTGGTCGACAGGCCAGGCCGCTGCGCAACCTGCTGTTCAGACTGATGGACTCCTCTGTGCCCGACGAGATACAAGAGGTAGGACGCACAAGCGCACGCACGCACACACGCACGCACGCACGCACGCACGCACGCACGCACGCACGCACGCACGCACGCACGCACTGAATTGGGTATATTATGGATGATGTAACGAGTAGCCAAACCATTATCACACGTAATACACTTTCCATTAACCCAGGGGTTCTCAACCCGTGGGTCGCGACCCCTCAAAAAAATATTTTGGGGGTTCCCCAAATTATTATTATTATTTTTTTTTTGCAGCTGAATGGCTGGAAAATGGAAATTAAGAGTTTACATAGAATGTGGTGCATGGTGTGCACCACATACTATGTGGTGACATGGCCAAAGCATTTCTGGGGGTCCCCAGCCATAAACGTTGAGAACCCCTGTATTTACCCATTTAGACCTGAGAACGATTCTATGTCTTCTAAATCCTGACAGATTGTGACAGATGTTTCTATGTCAGTCGTTCTCAACCTTTTTCATGTCATGGACCCCCAAAAATATGTTCGTTGTCAATGGCATTTAATGTTTGTGTTAGGACCATATTTGTGTACGCTAAAAGCTGGACAAAAAATCTCGTTTCAAATGGGTGGTTTATTTTTTAATGATCAATCCATTGATTATTTTCCGGCAATGGAATTAACGTAGTATTTATCAGTATCACAATGAAAACTCATTTTTCAAGCTTTTCAATAAAAATCACACTCGTGTGATACAAGTGATACATCATCTCATTCTGGCCAATCACAATTCGCGTCCTCACTTTTCCATCTTCACTTTTATCTTCAATGCTTGTGTTTAAACACACCCGGAAAGCTGGGCGTACGAGGGGCTGGCGCCCCTCAAAAACCACACTTGTGTGAAGTGAGGGGCACCCACTGTATTTATATCGGCCACATGACGTCTTGCGTCATCATTCTACTGCCCCTAAACAAACAGTTAAGTCCATAGACTTGGCTGGCAAACGATTTACGCCATAAGTGCTCTAAACAAATATTAAAAATCCATAGACTTGGCTGCCATATGATGTAATCTCTCAAAAATACCATCACAGTTTTTGAGGTACGCTAGCCCCTCCTATTCTCAGCTTTGTCTGTGTGAATTTAGCGATGATTTGATTGCCTGACCACCCCATAGCGATGATTTGATTGGCTGACCAAAGTTCATATTGAGGATTAATAGTGAGGGGCAGACATTTTTGATTGGCCTGAACCACATTTGTGATGATTTGATTGGCTGAGCACGGAATGTGATGTATGATTGATGATGGTGATAAGAGAGCCCCTCACTTCACACGGGTGTGATTTTTGTTAATTTTCTTTACATTACATGTTTTCATATTAATGTTCATTCAAATTTTAGCGTTTTTCCAATCATATGGGGGCCCACTTACAACATCACGGCCCACAGGTTGGGATGTGATCTGGATGGGGCGGCGGTGGCTCAGGGGTAGAGTGGCCACTAGGGGGCGGCAGTGGTTCAGTGCTAGAGTGGCTGGATGGGAACCGCAAGGTTGTCAGTTCGAACCCGGCTCCCCCAGAGTTAGTGTGGAAGTGTCCTTGAGCAAGACACTGAACCCCTAATTGCTCCTAATGTGCAGGTTGGTGCCTTGCATGGTTTCCTCTGCCATCGGTGTATGAATGTGTGTGTGAATGGGTGAATGTAATGCACAATCTATGTAAAAGCGCCTTGGATAAAGGCGCTATATAAATGTACCATTTACCATGTGTTGTCTTATGTGGTGTGGTTGTTGTCAGGCGGTGATCGAGACTCTGTCTGTGGGAGCCACCATGCTGCTTCCTCCTCTGAGAGAGCGGATGGAGCTGCTCCACTCGCTGCTGCCACAAGGCCCTGACAGATGGGAGAGCCTCTCCAAAGGACAGGTACACTGACGGACAGGAGCATCCTGAAAACAAGCTCTTAGGGCAGATTCACACTATGGTCCCGTGGTGCACATTCGGGACCACTTGGCAGATGTTGTGGTTAGTGCGAATGCTGCGTATACCGTTCCCCGGAGCGGATCACCCAACCGTTCCCAGGACCACATGGAGGTATAGTCTCGGGATTGATTGAAGTGTACTCGGATATACACATTGTGAAAGCATTGAAAACAGTTGAATGAAGTGTATTCAGATACGGATCGATGCAATGTGAAAGCATTGAAAACAGTTGAATGAAGTGTACTCGGATACAGACCGCTGCAATGTGAAAGCATTGAATACAGTTGAATGAAGTGTACTCGGATACGGATCGATGCAATGTGAAAGCATTGAATACAGTTGAAAGAAATGTACTCTGATACAGACCGCTACAATGTGAAAGCATTGAATACAGTTGAAAGAAATGTACTCTGATACGGATCGCTGCAATGTGAAAGCACTAAAACAGTTGAAAGAAGTGTACTCGGGGTGCAAAAGAATCAAAGCCAATGTGAATCATGGCCAGACAACCGTATTCGGGAACAGTTTGAATCAAACGGACTCTGTGTGAATCTGCCCTTAACCCATTTTGACCTGAGATCAGATTCTAAAAATGTCTTCTACATCCTGACAGTTCTCTGAAAAAGCTATGTTTCTATGTCAGTGGTTCTTCGATTTTTCAAAAATCGGTGGTGCGCTATGAGCTTGTAGATCTGCTATTTTTCAATAGCTAAAGCATAACATAATGCTAACACCAAAAGGGGTTCCCGCCCAAAATGGGTTAAGCACATGAACCCTAGAGCGTGTCGAAACTAGATCAAATACAATTTGGACGATCTACTTGTAGATTGGCATGCAATGCAGAAACGGTTTAAGTGCTTAAAATGCTCTAAATGGTATTTTCTTTTATACAAATTATAATATTTAGAGTTTAAGGCTTAAATGTGGTCTAAACGGCATTAAAACAAACATGGAATCTGTGATAAATTGACACTTCATTCATTGATGTTCATTTAACTCCCCTGCTAAAATTGGTCTGATATTTCTCAGGTATTTTGTATTTTTGTCATTGTCAACATAATGCTTATAAAAATCTCTCTATATTTTTTTGTGCAAAACACGTATTGGTCCTTTACTTTGTGCAGCTGTAATTTCCTGTGTGTCTGTGTGTGTGTGTGTGTGTGTGTGTGTGTGTGCGTGTGCGTGTGCGCGTGCGCGTGCGCAGAGGATGCAGCTGGACATCATCTTGACCAGTCTCCAGGACCACACTCATGTGGCCTCGTTGCTGGGCTACAGTTCACCTGCCGACGGCCCCGACATCCTCACCTCGGGCCTGGGCTTCGCCGCGCCCCTGGACCCGGCCTACGGCCCCCTGGCCAGCCACCCAGACACCCACCTGGCTGAGATCCTTATGAAGACCCTGCTACGGAACCTGGGCTTCTACACCGTAAGAAGAATCCCCCCAACGCTTAACCCATTTAGACCTGAGGACGATTCTAAAGTTTCTATATCAGTGGTGCTCAACCTTTTGTCAAGGACCCCCAGAATTATCTGTATTTGGCCACCGACCCCCATCTGAAAATATATTGTTCCAGGGACTCCCCCAGAAGCAAAGATTTTAGTTAAAAACGTTCACTCTGAAAGAATATATATTCAAAGATTTGCACAAACTTTCAAGATTTTTCAAAAATAGCAGATCTACAAGCTCGTAGCGTGGCACTCGGTGCCGTGCTATGAGCTTGTAGATCTGCTATTTTTCAATAGCTAAAGTATAACATAATCCTTAAAACACCAAAAAGGGTTCCCGTCCTGAATGGGTACATTTGCGAGGACCCCCAGTTTGATTTTATCTCTGCTGTCGCGAAGAAACCACCTCCTAACTCCAAAATGTTCATTTTTCAGGAAATTTAAAATATATACAATGTTCAGGATTTTAAGAAAACCTTATATATTTTTTTAAACAAAGCAATGCGATGTTGGTACCATTAGGAGAGATAACCGGCTAACATTGATCAAAATATCAATTATTCTACATTCTCTAATTGTGTAGACTTCTTGTAAATTAAGTAATGCAGATGTTTAACAACAAGAGACAACAAGAGAGTACAATTAAACCAAATGGACCCTTTTCGGGTCCATTTGGTTTTTATTTTACGCTCTCAAGAGTTAAAGATCTATCTAAAGGTGCGTTCAGACTTGGATGGTTAGAGCGGCGCGATTACATACAAAGCCGCGCGGCAAACGGAGTCTGAACGCAGCTGGTGTCCATTTGGTTACCATCATTTAGCTGGGGACCACCTGGAATCCCCTCAAAGACCACTGGTTGAAAGTCAATGTGCTGGAGCATGTTTCAGTATGTGTACGTGTCTGTGTATGTTTTTATTTGTCCAGGATCAAGCATTTGGAGAGCTTGAGAAGAACAGTGACAAACTGCAACAGGGAACGTCTTCCTCCGACAGCAGCCAGCCAGCCCACCTCCACCAGCTACTGTGTTCCCTGCAGAAACAGCTGCTGGCGTACTGCCATATTAACTCTGTCACCGAGGTACAGTACTGCCATATTAACTCTGTCACCGAGGTACAGTACTGCCATATTAACTCTGTCACCGAGGTACAGTACTGCCATATTAACTCTGTCACCGAGGTACAGTACTGCCATATTAACTCTGTCACCGAGGTACAGTACTGCCATATTAACTCTGTCACCGAGGTACAGTACTGCCATATTAACTCTGTCACCGAGGTACAGTACTGCCATATTAACTCTGTCACCGAGGTACAGTACTGCCATATTAACTCTGTCACCGAGGTACAGTACTGCCATATTAACTCTGTCACCGAGGTACAGTACTGCCACATTAACTCTGTCACCGAGGTACAGTAAGCTACTGTGTTCCCTGCAGAAACAGCTGCTGGCCTACTGCCATATTAACTCTGTCACCGAGGTACTACTGGTACTGCATGTAATATACACTCCACATTTTAACCCCATTTATAAAGACCACACTGTCGTAGAGTAGTTCCGCGTATTACTGCCCCCTTATTCATTTTGTGTTGTGTTTTTTATTTTTTATTTTGTAATTCGTATTTTTCCAGCCACAAGGAAGCGTCGCCGTCAAATAAAATATACAGTGGGAACAAGCTTGTTCAATTATTAGAGACATCTGTTATATATTCAGAGTATAATAAGTCATTGTGTAGAGATGTCTACAGTCTTGTTTTGGAAGTTCCATCACTCGGCAGTGGTTGCTGACTTCTTATCACTGCCAAGGGTGCTCAAACCCCCCTCGGATCGTGACAAATCATGACAACAAACGCAATATTTTGGGCCGAACAAATAATACAAAATAAAATAAAAAAAAGTGTTGTACCCTGCCCTTTTTTTCTTCTTTCGCCTGTCGTCGTCATGAAAGAGGGCAGGACTGCGGCGCTCTATAGAATGCCGATAACGGGATGTTGGCCCCATAGATAATAAAAAGCAAGGCTTTTGCACACCTACTGTACAGGCGACAGGTGCGTAGGAGAGGGTAAGGTGCCTGGCAATGAAAAAGAACAAACACCCGCATACCATCTTCAAATACAGTGAAAAAACTTTAATAGGGAAACGGCAACGTTTCGGCCTATGCAGCCTTTATCAGGCTATCTTTGGCCCATAGATATTAAAACAACCCCCTTATGGCCACCCTAATTCACAGTGGATTGTGCCTTCTACCTGCACTATTCATATTTTTAATTCATCATTTTAATGATAGAAAAATCTGTGACATACATACTATATCTCATTTTGAGTTTTTGACACGGCAATCCTATAGTATTAGAGACCCAGTCCTGATGGTGGCGGTAACTTCACCCTTATGCCGATTCTGACCAAATAGAGCGAATCTGGCGATGTCATTTCCGGTTCAACGGATCACAACATCCGCTAGCTTTCTGCACTGTGTTACACAGTCATCTGTCCGGGATGCTAAGCTATCATCGTTTATTTTAATATCTAAGTCAAATTAAGCTCTAATCAAGCCCCAAATATCGCATTTTACACAGCGATGCACATAAAGACAGCGCGTGTGCGTGCGAAAGCGTGCACGCAAGGATTTCGGCCGGTTTTAGGTAGGTTACATCGGCCGTTAGCCAAACTAGCTAAAGGTTGCTACATGTTGCTACATTAAGCCCCCAATTATAGGGAATAAACGATTACGTAATTTACGTCAATGGTAATGAGGGATTTTTTGATTCATCGCGTCAATTACGTCAAGGGTCATAAGAGGGTTAAAACAAAAGAAAAAATCGAGGAGTGTTTGCATAGCTGTCAGTGGACCACCGGTCATGTGCTCCGCTGTGCTTCCCCATGCAGAACTCCAGCAGCTATACAACTATAACATTCTCCGCTCTGCTTCCCCATACAGAACTCTAGCAGCTATACAACTATAACGTGCTCCGCTCTGCTTCCCCATACAGAACTCTAGCAGCTATACAACTATAACGTGTTCCGCTCTGCTTCCCCATGCAGAACTCCAGCAGCTATACAACTATAACATGCTCCGCTCTGCTTCCCCATACAGAACTCCAGCAGCTATACAACTATAACGTGCTCCGCTCTGCTTCCCCATGCAGAACTCCAGCAGCTATACAACTATAACATGCTCCGCTCTGCTTCCCCATACAGAACTCCAGCAGCTATACAACTATAACGTGCTCCGCTGTGCTTCCCCATACAGAACTCCAGCAGCTACACAACTATAACGTGCTCCGCTGTGCTTCCCCATACAGAACTCCAGCAGCTATACAACTATAACGTGCTCCGCTGTGCTTCCCCATGCAGAACTCTAGCAGCTACACAACTATAACGTGCTCCGCTGTGCTTCCCCATGCAGAACTCTAGCAGCTACACAACTATAACGTGCTCCGCTGTGCTTCCCCATACAGAACTCCAGCAGCTATACAACTATAACGTGCTCCGCTCTGCTTCCCCATACAGAACTCCAGCAGCTATACAACTATAACGTGCTCCGCTGTGCTTCCCCATACAGAACTCCAGCAGCTATACAACTATAACATGCTCCGCTCTGCTTCCCCATACAGAACTCTAGCAGCTATACAACTATAACATGCTCCGCTCTGCTTCCCCATGCAGAACTCTAGCAGCTATACAACTATAACGTGCTCCGCTCTGCTTCCCCATACAGAACTCTAGCAGCTATACAACTATAACATGCTCCGCTCTGCTTCCCCATGCAGAACTCTAGCAGCTATACAACTATAACGTGCTCCGCTCTGCTTCCCCATACAGAACTCTAGCAGCTACACAACTATAACGTGCTCCGCTGTGCTTCCCCATGCAGAACTCTAGCAGCTATACAACTATAATGTGCTCCGCTCTGCTTCCCCATACAGAACTCTAGCAGCTATACAACTATAACGTGCTCCGCTCTGCTTCCCCATGCAGAACTCTAGCAGCTATACAACTATAACATGTTCCGCTGTGCTTCCCCATGCAGAACTCTAGCAGCTACACAACTATAACGTGCTCCGCTCTGCTTCCCCATGCAGAACTCCAGCAGCTATACAACTATAACGTGTTCCGCTGTGCTTCCCCATGCAGAACTCTAGCAGCTATACAACTATAACGTGTTCCGCTGTGCTTCCCCATGCAGAACTCTAGCAGCTACACAACTATAACATGTTCCGCTGTGCTTCCCCATGCAGAACTCTAGCAGCTATACAACTATAATGTGTTCCGCTGTGCTTCCCCATGCAGAACTCTAGCAGCTATACAACTATAACGTGTTCCGCTGTGCTTCCCCATGCAGAACTCCAGCAGCGTGGCTCTGCTCCACAAACACCTGCAGCTGCTGCTGCCTCATGCCACCGACATCTTCTCCCGCTCCGCAACACTCATCAAAGAGAGCTCGTGGAACGGCAGCATCCGAGAAAAACTACAAGGTGAGCAGCAGTGTTGTGGTTTTTGGCAGCGATTTTAGTTTTAGTCCTAGTCTCTTGAATAGTTTTCATTTAGTTTTAGTCACATTTTAGTCACCTGGAATGTTTTAGCGTTAGTCTAGTTTCAGCCGACTAAATATCATAAGATTTTAGTCGACTAAATCTACAGTTGATTTAGTCGAACAATGTGTTTTTTTTGTGGGCCTTGATGCCGTCGTAAAACAAATGTTTTTACACTTGCTGAAAATAGACAATCTACAAGCCTTTAGGGCTTGTAGATTGTCTATTTTCAGCATGCAACTAATTGTAAAATGACTTACTGGATCTCTTGTCCACTAGTCCCTTCCTAACATTTTAGTCTAGTTTTTATTTGACGAAATTGTCGGTATATTTAGTCTTAGTTTTAGTCATCATAGCTTCGTTTTTATATAGTTTCCATTTAGTTTTCGTCAGTGGAAAAAGGCAGTCGACGAACATTTTTCATCTTAGTTTTAGTCGATGAAAACAACACTGGTGATCAGCACTCATACAATCCTGGTTAGAAAAACTACAAGGTCATACAAGGTCATACAATCCAGTGTTGTTTTTGGCATCAAATTTTGATTTTAGTTTAGTCTCTTACTTTTAGTCACCCGGAATGTTTTAGTGTTAGTCTAGTTTTAGTCGACTAAATATCATAAGATTTTAGTCGACTAAAATGTATTTTGGGGGCCTTGATGCCGTCGTAATGGCTGATTTTACACTTGCTGAAAATAGCAGATCTACAAGCTCAACGTGTCGCAGCGCGATGCGCGAACTGCCATACCTTTGGTTGCTTTGAAGGCTGGCCTCCATTGGCTCCCGGCAACGACCTGGAGCCAATGGAGGGAGCGGAAAAGGTGGCGAGACATTTGGCTGGTTGAAGACCAAAACTAAAGAAAAACTTAAGATAATGTGTGTGTGTGTGCTCTCTAAATAGTATCTGTGTGTCAGATTATCGACTGTGTTTCCCTATAGATGTGATCTGTGTTATAGCTGTGTTATAATGTGTTATAGCTGTGTTATAATGTGTTATAGCTGTGTTATAATGTGTTATAGCTGTGTTATAATGTGTTATAGATGTGATCTACGTGTCAGATTATCGACTAGTAACACGTCTGTTTCCCTATAGATGTGATCTGTGATATAGTGTGTTATAATGTGTTATAATGTGTTATAGATGTGATCTGTGATATAGTGTGTTATAATGTGTTATAATGTGTTATAGATGTGATCTGTGATATAGTGTGTTATAATGTGTTATAATGTGTTATAGATGTGATCTACGTGTCAGATTATCGACTAGTAACACGTCTGTGTTTCCCTATAGATGTGATCTGTGATATAGCTGTGTTATAATGTGTTATAATGTGTTATAGATGTGATCAGTGATATAGTGTGTTATAATGTGTTATAGCTGTGTTATAATGTGTTATAATGTGTTATAGATGTGAGCTGTGATATAGTGTGTTATAATGTGTTATAATCAGGGCTGCACACAAGCGGTGCGCCAGTGCGCATGCGTCGTCAAAATTCATTCTGCGCTGTCAATCAAGCGCCGGGAAGCGATTTTGCGTACCAACAGCTGGCGCCGACCAGAATGATTATTATGGCCAGAATACTAGTAAATTCTGTGGCGAGAGCATTTCCCAAACGACTGCCACTCAGAGTGGCCACTGGCCAATCACAGCACGTCTTGCACAAGTGCACTGGCCATTGTGGCCAATCACAGCGCGTCCTTACTCAATGAGGGAGGGTTCCAAATCCATGCTTCTTGCTACTGGGAGGAGGACGACAGGAGTTTGTTTGAGAAAACCTGCATGACTGCATTACAGCCAAACAGTTTCCAAACTCTCGTCAAAATGTCCAAGAAGCAAGCACCATTAAGTAACTATTTTGGTGTTCCAGCACCACCACCTCCAAAGAGACGCCAAACGGAACCACCACCTGAACCGCACAGAAAACGTGTGTTTGCGGAAAAGTGGTTGGATGATGTCGGCTGGCTCCAAACTAACCGAAATGTGGTGCAAAATATGCCGTGAGCATCCCAATCTGGCCGATAAAAACTGCACCTTTTATACAGGGACAAAGAATTTCAGTCACCCAGCTTTTGATAAGCACGAGAAAAGCAAAGAGCACGTCAACATAGTTGAAACAATTAATAACTCGCCCACTTGACAAGTGGCAGGACAAATGTAATGACGAACAACGTCAAGCACTGTGCAACATATTTCTGTTGGCCTTTCACAAAGCGAAACATGCACGGCCCATTAGTTCATTTGAAGAGGACATTCCACTGTTCAAGAGGCTTGGAGTTAACGTTGGAAGTGCCTATCATTCACGCAAAGGGGGGTCCCGCATCATGCAAACCATTGCACAGACAATCAGCTCAGAACTGTGTGAAAAGTTAAAAGCAGCTGAATTTTGGGGACTGCTCTTTGACGGATCAGAAGACATCAACAAAGTGGAGCAGGAGATTGTGTACATTGTGTCGGTGTCTAGCAATGGAGAGTTTAACTCAGATTTCCTTGGATTAATTAATCTGGGAGCAAAGCGATCGGCACAGGACATCGTGGATGGACTTGTGCAGCTATTCCAGGAATGTGGTTTAGCGGATGAGTGGAAGACGAAGTTGGTCTCGGTGTGCTCAGACGGGGCAGCTGTCAACGTGGGAGTATACAACCTAAAAAAAAAAAAAGCTAAGCTTTTATTTGCAGAAGGGGGGTGCAAAACGAACTGCAGCACTACAGAAATTGTGTGATGAGAATCGCATTGTCTGTGTAAAACTAGGAAAGTTTCACAACATTAGATGGTCTGCATGGAGACAGGCGACTCTGTTGAAAATATGGAGAATGTTGCCTGCCATTAAAATTCAACTGGCTACTAGTGATGACAGTGACCTAAAACATGTATGCACAGAGCGTTTTCACTGTTTCCTAGCCAACATGCTTGATACTGGGGAGATCTTACAGTCCCTCTCCCTCAAGTTCCAGCAAGATAGATTGTGTATTGGAGAATGCAAAGATGAGCTGATGGTAGCTGTTGGACAGCTGACACTTATGCGTGACAGTGATGAGGGCAAGTACAGGAAAGAGACTGTTGCACATGCTGATGCTGACAGGGACAAGATTGGTGTACTGAATGGTCTAATTCAGGAGTTTGAAGCCAGATATGAATCCCTCAAGGCAGGGGTGGGCAACTGGCGGCCCGGGGGCCACATGCGGCCCCCACCTTCACTTAATGTGGCCCTCAGGTTAATGTCAGAATGCTGATATAATATTGGTTTCAGCTGTTTACAATTCCACAACATGCAAACATGACCCGCTTTAATTACAAATTTTAATTTTCAGGATTCCAATTCAAAAAGAGCAAAAAATAATTCAAGATTTCAATTTGAATATAGCAAAAATAGCTGATCTACAAGCTCAAAACGCGTCGCAGCGCGACGCGTAATATATGGCCCTAGGGAGTGAGTGTGGAAATATAGTGGCCCTCTCCATCGTCAAAGTTGCCCACCCCTGCCTCAAGGCATGTGACCAATTTCTAATTTTTGATCCTTCAACTTGGCCTCATGAAATGAAAGATCTCCACAGTTTTGGCAACACAACACTCAGTAGCATCCTCCAGAATTATGAGGCCAGCATGTCTGTTGACGCAAGCAGGGAAACGTTTAGCAGCCTCCTCTGTGTATGACTTGGTCAAAATAGTGAAAACAAAAACTCCAGAGAATTACTCCAACATTCAGAAAGTCCTTGTGTTGTCCCTTACACTGCCCTTGAGCAGTGCTGCATGTGAGAGAGGATTTTCACACCTCAACATAATACAAAAACAAGTACAGATCCTGCCTGTCAGATTCTCGCCTGTCATCCCTGATGCACATCCACCTGTGTAAGATGACATCAGAGACTTTTGACCCAAAACCAGCTGTTGACTTGTGGATGGAAACAGCTGATCGCAGGCTCAACCAGGGGAAGAGGACTAGGCCTGCATCATCATCTGCCATGGTTGAAATTGAGGACAGTGATGACAGCAGTCAAGGGAGCAGTGATGATGATGATGGCCAGCTTGTAGCATAAATGTTTAGGTTGTAGCTTTAAGCAAACTGAGCTCAAGAGCAGTCAGTTGTTTCAGTGTTTACAGAATATTCAGTGCTCAAAGAGCAGTCAGTTGTTTCAGTGTGTTTAAATAACATTTTTCATTTTTCACTTGTTTCTTTTGTTTTGCATCCAACACCCTCACACTATATTTGCACACATCCACTCACCTACACTACTGATTCTACAGACTAACACACACCATAATTTGTTAATTCATCTTTATTTATGAATAAATATTGTTTTGCTATAAGTTATTCATGCATCCCTCTTTTATCCATCCGGCGAGACGGGTCGCCGCATTTTAGGAGCACCAAGTAACTCCTCCAGGTGCTCCTCTGAGTACTAGACCAAAAAAGTTGTGTGCACCCCTGGTTATAATGTGTTATAGATGTGATCTACGTGTCAGATTATCGACTAGTAACACGTCTGTTTCCCTATAGATGTGATCTACGTGTCGGCAGCGGGCAGCATGCTGTGCCAGATCATCAACTCGTTGCTGTTGCTGCCGGTGTGGGTGGCCAGGCCTCTGCTCAGCTTCCTGCTGGACCTGCTGCCTCCTCTGGACCGACTGAACAGACTGCTGCCCGCTGCCTCCCCGCTGGAGGACCAGGAGCTGCAGTGGCCTCTCCATGGTGACTCAGTCTCTCTTGGTCATTACCCCATTTAGGCCTGACATTGAAATTAAAAAAAAAAATTCTTCTAAATCATGACAGTCTTCTGAAATACCTATGTTTCTATATCAGTGGTGCTCAATATTTCATGTCAAGGACCCCACAAATTATATGTAATTGGGCCGCCGACCCCCCCATCTGAAAATATGTTGTTCCTAGGGACCCTCACAGAAAGATTTGAGTTAAAAACGTTGACTCTGTAACAATATATATTCAAAGATTTGAGACACATTTTCACGATTTTTTAAAAAGCTTGTAGATCTGCTATTTTTCAACAGCTAAAGTATAACATAATGCTTAAAACACCAAACGGGGTTCCCGTCTAGAATGGGTTAAGCAGAGCGTGCAAGTACTGAAATTGGCTGCGTATGTCAGTGTTGTCCGTCGGCCAATAGGGGACCACCATTCTTGATGCCGTAACTTAAGATATGTGGGTAAGAATGGTGTTCCCTTATTGGCTGTTGATGGTGACGTAACTAAGGTACGCTTCAAGGTTGGTATAAGGTCAATAACGGGTCTGTTGTGATAGACTTTAGTTAGTAGCAGTACTTGCGCGCTCTGCTTGCGCACAAGTAGGCCATGTATGGCCTACTTGTGTGCAAGGCGCATGTTGGCCCCTCGACAGAGTGCATTTCTAGTTGTCAATGTTATTGCCCCCGGTCCGACGACAGCTAATCTCCGGCACCGCTGGAACGGAGCCACCAGGAGCTTATTTTAGCAAAAAAAACATTTTGTTATATTACTCCTACTGCAGATATTGTCCAAATATCATGCAAATCGGTACACAGCATCTATAAAGTCATGTGGATCTGTCCGATATTTGAGGGGCGTAGGCCCGTCCTATATACAGGTTTAATATTTGTTTTTAGTTCAATGTTTGCTTTAAAAACGCCATTGACAATGAAGGGAAAATGTATGTCATCTTGTCCATAACACAAACATTAAATGCCATTAACAATAAAGAGAATTTAATGTTTGTGTTGGCACCGTTTGTTTTACATCACCATGACATCACCTGATCAACATGAGTTAGACTTTAATATATTAGCGCCCCTCACTTCACACGGGTGTGATTTTTCATATTCCAGTGAAAAAAAGGTAGTCGACGAACATTTCTCGTCTTAGTTTTAGTCGACGAAATCAACACTGATACCATCTCGCAATGTGGCGATTTCTAGTTTGAATACTAGCTCAATTTGCTGGGCCCTGGCCCCTAATATGGTTAGACGACGCCTGGTGCTTTCTTGTCGTGCCTCATCAAACGTTGTCCGTCTCTCTCCCCCGCAGGAACCCCAGACTTTGTGGAGTCGTCCTTGTCGGGGGTGTCCCTGGCTCCGCCGGCCCTGTCCTGGGTGTGGCTGGTGGACCTGGAGAGGACGGCAGCCCTGCTGGTGGGTCGCTGCCTGGGGGGCATGCTCCAGGGAGCCCCCACCTCCCAGGAGGAACAGGACACGGCCTACTGGCTCAAAACACCCCTGTTCAGCAACGGCCTGGAGATGGAGATCCCACAGCTAGGTACAGTAGGTTTGGCAGTACTACTATTTAGATTTTTAGTTTTAGTCATAGTCTCTTGAATAGTTTTCATTTAAGTCTTAGTCACATTTTAGTCACCTGGAATGTTTTAGTGTTAGTTTAGTTAGTCGACTAAATATCATGAAATTTAAGTCGACTAAATCTACAGTTAATTTAGTCGACTAAAATGTATTTTGGCGGGCCTTGATGCCGTCGTAATGACTGATTTTACACTTGCTGAAAATAGCCGATCTTCAAGCTCACAACACGTCGCAGTTGCGAGTTGGTTACATATTTTCAGCATGTAACCAAGTGTAAAATGACTTACACTGGATCTCTTGTCCACTAGTCCCTTCCTAACATTTTAATGTAGTTTTTATTTGTTGATGAAATTGTAAATATATTTAGTCTTAGTTTTAGTCATCATAGCTTATTTTCTATTTAGTTTCGATTTAGTTTTCCTCAGTGAAAAAAGGTAGTCGCCGAACATTTCTCGTCTTAGTTTTAGTCGACGAAATCAACACTGGTGTGTGTGAACGTTTTCTTGCGGGCATCTTTCAGACAGCTGCATCAGCTCGTTCCTGGAGGCGGCGCTGTCGGGGAACGAGGAACAGAAGCCGTTGGATTGCACCCTGCATCCCGACGTGAGCGTCCTGGTGGAGCTGGCCCTGGGAACCACCAAGGAGCCTGGGAACAGTCTCTGGATCAACATGCAGGACTACGCCGTCAGCAAAGGTCTGTCTGTCCTGGAGGAGCTTGTCATGATTTTAGTTTTAGTCTTAGTCTTTGGAATGAAACTTCATTTCGTTTTAGTCATATTTTAGTCATCTGAAATGTTTTTAGTGTTAGTCTCGTTTTAATCGACTAAATATCGTACGATTTCAGTCGACTAAATCTACAGTTGTTTTTTTGTCGACAAGAATGCATTTTTTGCGGGCCTTGATGGAGGTGTGATGGCAGATTTTACACTTGGTTGCGTGCTGAAAATAGCAGATCTACAAGCTCACAACGCACCACGCTGTGAGCTTGTAGATCTGCTATTTTCAGAATGCAACAGCCCGAGGGCAACCAAGCATAAAATGATCTCTTCTCCTGTAGTCTCTCTGTAACATTTTAGTCTAGTTTTTGTTCTGTTCTGTATTCTGTTGTCAGTAAAATAAGGTAGTTGGCGAACATGTTTTCGTCATAGTTTTAGTTGACGAAATCGACACTGTACAGTATTCGGAAAAGACCAGATCTTCAAGCTTATCAACAGTTCTATCCTGTATGTAAGAGATAAAGTGCTGCCTAACCCGTCCTGCTGCGTGTCTCGTTCCAGACTGGGACAACGCGTCTCTCAGCAACGAGTCCCTGTTGGACACCGTGTCCAGATTCGTCCTTGCAGCTTTACTGAAGCACACAGGTCTGCTGGTCCAAGCCTGTGGAGAGGGAAGGTACTGCAGTTAAACAGACCCACAAGGCTCCATTTGGAACCTTATGGTGGTTCACAGATCCTAGGCTGAGAACCAGTGGCATACAGTAGTACATATTTCAAATGGTCAGACATGCAAAAGTGTAGCTTTTCGGCGAAAATCGCTGTTCTGATTCCATATATGGCACCTGTGTGATTCGTGCAAATCCGTAAAAAAAATGTTGGCGGGGGGGTGAGGTAGTCGTGCATGTGGATCTCTGGGTGTGGTGGAGCCCAGAGCATGTGGATCTCTGGGTGTGGTGGAGCCCAGAGCATGTGGATCTCTGGGTGTGGTGGAGCCCAGAGCACTCGTTCTGACGGACTCACGGACCGTACTGATATGCTGCCTGCATCTGCATGCATGAACGGATTAACACCCACGAGGGCCCAGGGGCCAGTATGTTTTGGGGGCCTCCCTCCATAGCGTGCTCCATCTTTTTGACAAAAAAAAAGTCCTATCTGATTGACAGCCCATACATCCACACAGAAAAGTCCTATCTGATTGACAGCCCATACATCCACACAGAAAAGTCCTATCTGATTGACAACCCATACATCCACACAGAAAAGTCCTATCTGATTGACAACCCATACATCCACACAGAAAAGTCCTATCTGATTGACAACCCATACATCCACACAGAAAGGTCCTATCTGATTGACAACCCATACATCCACACAGAAAAGTCCTATCTGATTGACAACCCATACATCCACACAGAAAAGTCCTATCTGATTGACAACCCATACATCCACACAGAAAAGTCCTATCTGATTGACAACCCATACATCCACACAGAAAAGTCCTATCTGATTGACAACCCATACATCCACACAGAAAAGTCCTATCTGATTGACAACCCATACATCCACACAGAAAAGTCCTATCTGATTGACAGCCCATACATCCAAACAGAAAAGTCCTATATCTGATTGACAACCCATACATCCACACAGAAAAGTCCTATCTGATTGACAGCCCATACATCCACACAGAAAAGTCCTATCTGATTGACAGCCCATACATCCACACAGAAAAGTCCTATCTGATTGACAACCCATACATCCACACAGAAAAGTCCTATCTGATTGACAGCCCATACATCCACACAGAAAAGTCCTATCTGATTGACAACCCATACATCCACACAGAAAAGTCCTATCTGATTGACAACCCATACATCCACACAGAAAAGTCCTATCTGATTGACAGCCCATACATCCACACAGAAAAGTCCTATCTGATTGACAGCCCATACATCCACACAGAAAAGTCCTATCTGATTGACAACCCATACATCCACACAGAAAAGTCCTATCTGATTGACAGCCCATACATCCACACAGAAAAGTCCTATCTGATTGACAGCCCATACATCCACACAGAAAAGTCCTATCTGATTGACAGCCCATACATCCACACAGAAAAGTCCTATCTGATTGCATTAAAACGACCTTAAACAACATTAAACTCAATTTGCTACTCGATTTGCCACTCGATTTGCCATTCACTGTATGCATGCGCATACCCTCTGTTCTCGTGACTTTATGCATGCGCACCTCTGTTCTCGTGACTTTATGCATGCGCATACCCTCTGTTCTCGTGACTTTATGCATGCGCATACCCTCTGTTCTCGTGACTTTATGCATGCGCATACCCTCTGTTCTCGTGACTTTATGCATGCGCATACCCTCTGTTCTCGTGACTTTATGCATGCGCATACCCTCTGTTCTCGTGACTTTATGCATGCGCATACCCTCTGTTCTCGTGACTTTATGCATGCGCACCTCTGTTCTCGTGACTTTATGCATGCGCATACCCTCTGTTCTCGTGACTTTATGCATGCGCATACCCTCTGTTCTCGTGACTTTATGCATGTGCATACCCTCTGTTCTCGTGACTTTATGCATGCGCATACCCTCTGTTCTCGTGACTTTATGCATGCGCATACCCTCTGTTCTCGTGACTTTATGCATGCGCATACCCTCTGTTCTCGTGACTTTATGCATGCGCATACCCTCTGTTCTCGTGACTTTATGCATGCGCACCTCTGTTCTCGTGACTTTATGCATGCGCATACCCTCTGTTCTCGTTACTTTATGCATGCGCATACCCTCTGTTCTCGTGACTTTATGCATGCGCATACCCTCTGTTCTCGTGACTTTATGCATGCGCATACCCTCTGTTCTCGTGACTTTATGCATGCGCACCTCTGTTCTCGTGACTTTATGCATGCGCATACCCTCTGTTCTCGTGACTTTATGCATGCGCACCTCTGTTCTCGTGACTTTATGCATACCCTCTGTTCTCGTGACTTTATGCATGCGCATACCCTCTGTTCTCGTGACTTTATGCATGCGCACCTCTGTTCTCGTGACTTTATGCATACCCTCTGTTCTCGTGACTTTATGCATGCGCACCTCTGTTCTCGTGACTTTATGCATACCCTCTGTTCTCGTGACTTTATGCATGCGCATACCCTCTGTTCTCGTTACTTTATGTGAAAATTGCCGACAATTTGGGAGGATTAAATGTGATCTATCTATGCATCTATGCTCTCACACTAGCCGGGGGCGGGGGCTGACTTGCTCCCACATTGAAAGTGAAAGCATTTTTCTGCTATAAGATTTGTACTGATTTATTAAATAATCATCTGTCATTTTATTCTATGATCTCATCAGGGAATTAATGTTAATATCCTTATCAATACTGAGAGTGATATAGTTGTACTGATGACTCTCAGTGGTTTTTACCGGCCAATGGTTTGGTGACAAAGTGCTGGGCCCGAGTTCATGAGGTTATGATTACATCATTGTAATGGTCATTGTGAGCAGTTCATCCTATAGACTCCTAACATTGTAATGGTCATTGTGAGCAGTTCATCCTATAGACTCCTAACATTGTAATGGCCATTGTGAGCAGTTCATCCTATAGACTCCTAACATTGTAATGGTCATTGTGAGCAGTTCATCCTATAGAACAATGTAATGGTCATTGTGAACAGTTCATCCTATAGACTCCTAACATTGTAATGGTCATTGTGAGCAGTTCATCCTATTCAGTATTTAAGTCCGACGTCATTTTGTAGTGCTACGTTACGTCCGGGTCCAAGTGGCACCAGCTCCCGTCCGCATCTCATTATAAATAGAATATCTAAACGCGTGAAACTTTTTACAATGACGTTATTTTTCAGAAAGGAAGCCATTGAGGGTTAAAATGGGTCTTAATGCTTCCAACTCGAGTAGAATTATTAATGTTTTGTACAAGTTTCCATGACAAAAAAATATATGATGTGGAGACAATAAAGACTATTATTATCATTATTATTGAAGGTGGTAACAGTCCATTTGCTCAGTAAAATATTTCGGGGGCATATTTAGAATGTTTGCAGGGTTGAGTATGTTGAATCTAGTTTGCATTAATGAGGATTTAGTTGACACAATGAAATAAAATGGCGATAGTATTCCGTGTGGTGCAGACGGCCTGTCACAGCCAGATTTGGGAGAGCAGCGCAGCTTTGTTGTTGCGAGGAAAGCGGTAAAATGAGACTTTCGTGGTTGTTTTCGTCTGAGATTTAGTCAGACGGAGCGTCACAGTATAACTCTATGGGGACACAAAAAACTCTATGGGGACACAAAAGTAGGACCCGGAAGTATCTCACGTGCTCGCGCTCACGTCACAGCTAAAATACTGAATAGACTCCTAACATTGTAATGGTCATTGTGAGCAGTTCATCCTATAGACTCCTAACATTGTAATGGTCATTGTGAGCAGTTCATCCTATAGACTCCTAACATTGTAATGGTCATTGTGAGCAGTTCATCCTATAGACTCCTAACATTGTAATGGTCATTGTGAGCAGTTCATCCTATAGACTCCTAACATTGTAATGGTCATTGTGAGCAGTTCATCCTATAGACTCCTAACATTGTAATGGTCATTGTGAGCAGTTCATCCTATAGACTCCTAACATTGTTTGGTATTTCAGGTACCAGCCATGCAAGTCCCTGGCGGAGGTCTACAGAAGTGTGTACAAGGTGCGCAACCGTCTGCTGGCCTGCAAGAACATGGACTTCATCCAGACTCGTTCCTCCTCGCGGGAGAGGAGGGTGAGGAAACACACTCCACACACTGACCCCTCCTCACGGGAGAGGAGGGTGAGGAAACACACTCCACACACTGACCCCTCCTCGCGGGAGAGGAGGTTGAGGAAACACACTCCACACACTGACCTTCAGCATTTTCTTTTGTTTGTACACAATTTCATAAGCTCAACCTAATGTCTGCATTGTCAACAAGTGTCAAGCAAGGGTCCATATTTAAAGCTGTATTCTGTTTTTGTGTTTTTATTAATGTGTGCATCAGGGCTTTAAGCAACTAGTCGACTTCAACTAGTCGACTAGTAAATCCACTAGTCGACCTTGCTGGTACTAGTTGATAAGAAGGGGAAAAAAGTGTTTTTTTGTTTTGTTTTTTTCTCCCGTTTTTGTAGGCCTCAAGATCAGCTAGAATGCTACATTATAGTCACCAATGTACACAGTTTTTAAATGTACAAATATCATACAAAAATTAAATAAAATAAAAAAAATCTTTAATTTTTCTTTTACATAATAGTTAGTTAAACAACTAGTCGACTAGTCAACTAGAAGTGAAAGCCCTACTGTGCATATCAATTCAAAAAATATAATAAAAACTGTTGAAAATGGGGAAATTTTATACAGTTGGAGTGGGCACAGCATTTAGTAAACCACTATGTCACATTGCATTGTTATATATGTTATACAGGGGCCTTTTTGGAACAAATGGCAGCACCTTTTCTCAGGACTATTTAAATAGTATACAGTATACTCAGATGTAAGATGTTTAAAGATAGCAGCTCTGTTTACATGTGCAGTAGGTCTACTTGGTACAGATAGTAGTCCTTAGGGTGCTTGTATTCCATTGGCTAAGTTACCACCTTTTGTCATAATTATGCATATCGTGCTCAGATCTCGGACAACCAGGACTCCCTGGAGATGGACCCCCAGGAGCACTCATTCACGCGCACCATCGACGAGGAGGCGGAGCTGGAGGAGAGGGCCGACCGCGAGAGAGAGGAGGGCAACCCGGAGCAGGACGACGATGACGACGACCACGAAGTCATGACCGCTGGCAGTAAGTGGTGCTCGTTGCTCTGAAGTCATGACCGCTGGCAGTAAGTGGTGCACGTTGCTCTGAAGTCATGACCGCTGGGAGTACGTGGTGCACGTTGCTCTGAAGTCATGACCGCTGGCAGTAAGTGGTGCACGTTGCTCTGAAGTCATGACCGCTGGCAGTAAGTGGTGCACGTTGCTCTGAAGTCATGACCGCTGGTAGTAAGTGGTGCACGTTGCTCTGCCCGTTGGGAGTAAGTGGTGCATGTTGCTCTGAAGTCAGATATGACCCTGCAAATAATCGGATATCGGTCATAATTTCATAATCGTGCACCCCTACTGTAGATACAATATAATATCGCCTTTACATGTCTGATTAGTGGTATATGGATTTCATGCTTTCAGATTGAGCTGTGTGTGTGTGTGTGTGTGTGTGTGTGTGTGTGTGTGTGTGTGTGTGTGTGTGTGTGTGTGTGTGTGTGTGTGTGTGTGTGTGTGTGTGTGTGTGTGTGTGTGTGTGTGTGTGTGTGTGTGTGTGTGGTTCCGTCCTCTAATGACATCATGGCTGAAAGTAATTACAAATCAGGACTCGACGCATAACTGCAAACACCAATGTCCAAAAAAAACAAAAAAAGGTAAAATAACAGCCGATATATCAACGGTCAGACCTTTATATATTATGACTGGCTCTAATCTGAGCAGGAACTGAACATGGAGTTATGGTCAGAGTTACTACAAAGATGTCGGCAGGAAAACCACAGTAAGTTTTCCCGACATGTGTCGCTCGAGTGCGACTCATCACAACCCACAACAAGGTAGTGGTTGCCAAACCTTTTCATGTCAGGGACCCAAACGTTTTAGAGAAGGAGGAGAGACCCACACACCGCCACTTGCTGGTTCAAGAGGTTTATTTTGATAAGAGTCGTAGCAACGTTTCGGCCTTTCGGCCTTCTTCAGGCATTCAGATGCCGGGTGTGCGGAAGTCATCTCTCGAATATGTCAAGGACCCCCAAATTGACACTAATTAGCCCCGCGGACCCCCCATTTGAAAAATATATGACAGGGACCTCACCCCCCATAAGAGAAGATTTTTACAGCTCTAGCAGTGATTTTCAACCATTTTAATTTAACAGTAACAGAAACAGACCCATAAGGGTCCATTTGGTTCCAAACTATCATTTAGCTGGAGACCCCCTGGAACTCCCTCAAGGACCACTGGGGGTCCCCGGACCCCACTTTGGGAGCCACATGGTTTCGGTGTGGTGTTTAATGGATGCAGCAGCTTGCACTCTAACCAAACGCCATTGTCTTGTTTGTGTGTGTCTGTGTCTGTCTGTGTGTGTGTGTCTTTATGTTCCTTTGTGCTGCGTGTGTGTTTGTGTGTGTGTGTGTGTGTGCGCGCATGTGTATGTGCCGTGTTGCACAACACAGAAATTTTCCAATGTTTCCTCTCAGCACGGGATGCGTCTCGCAGCCGAGAGCGCGAGCGGGCCAACAGCAGCAGCCTGGGCCATGGCGCCGCGTCCCGCAGCGGATCGGGAGGAGGAGAGAGGGGTGGGTGATATGGACACGATACAATATCACCAGCAGGGTTGTTTTCCTCGACTAAAACTATGACAAAATATGTTCGTCGACCTTTTTTTCACTGACGAAAACTAAATGGAATTATGGAAACTAAATGAAAACTAAGCTATGATGACAAAAACTAAGACTAAATATATTGACAATGCCGTCAACAAATGAGACAACATGTAGTCCAGGAAATAAGTGAGCCCAGTGTCCATGACATCATGGAGCCCATGGACACTTTGAAATACTGAAATATCTAAAAACACAAATTACCCACATAAAAACCCCAGGAAAGTGTTTCTTGTCTCCCAAACATTTTTAAAATAAGATCTGGTTGCAAAAGGGGTCAGGTGGCCCTTTAACTATAAACTGCGTTTTGGGACGCAAAATGCACCCTATTTTAATCTCTGCACCCCCCCCCCCCCCCTAGGCGGAGGAGAGGAAGAACCCGCTCTGCAGTCCCAGCAGCAGGAGAGGCGAGGCAGCGCAGGTCTCCTCCCGGAGGGCCAGGACCTGTACACGGCAGCCTGTAACTCTGTCATCCACCGCTGTGCGCTGCTGGTCCTGGGGGTGAGCCCCGTCCTGGAGGAGCTGGCCAAGCAGGACGACGAGGTGGGGGGTCTGCTGGCCCAGTCCGTCAGCGGAGGAGGGGGGGGCACGCACGAAGCTCTGAGTTTCATGACCAGGTATACAGAACGGTCCATTCAGGACGGGGAGAGAACCCCCTTTTGAGTGTTAACTAGAAAAAGTGCCCTTCTGGGCACAGGTCTCCACCAGGAGGATAGGACTGTGTGAGATGTTTGGCAAAATGTTTAGGATTAATATAAACATGTTTTTGAAGCATTTTGTTCCAAAAATGTGTTTTGCAAAAATCAACCTGTTGGTGGCGCTATAACAGGCCAATGTGAAAAGGGTGGGATATATTCCTCAGCCTAGTAAGAAAATGTGTGAAAGATTTCACGTAAATTGCATGCTGCGTTCATGATTTGAGGCTTTTGTTCAAAACGGGGCAATCTTGCAAACTGTGAAAGCCAATTATAGCCAATTAGGATGGAATATGAAATATCGGACAGATCCGACTTGAGCACATGACCATAGAGATACTGTGTAACGATTTGTGAGATTTTTGGACAGAATCTGGAGGAGTAATATCAAAAAATGTGTTTTACAAAAGTCGGCCTCCTGGTGGCGCTATAAAAGGCAGATGCGGAAAATGCAGGTCAAAGGTTTGTCCTTGGCCTCTAGGGAGTGTGCATGCAACGTATCACGCAGATCGGTGCAGTTTTAGGTAAAGAATGTGAAAAGCTGCCTCATGGTGGCGCTATAACAGGCCGTTCTGGAAAATGTGGGGCAGAGGTTCATCGTTGGCATCCAGGGAGTGTGTGTGCAAAGTTTGGCATTGATCGGGCCAACGGTGCCGGAGATTAGCTGATAACGGACGGACGGAAGGACGGACGGAAGGACACACACACACACGGACGGAGTGCAAAACATACTCTCTCCCCATGCCTTCGGCCTGGTGGAGACAATTAAGCATCATGGTTATACTTTAAGCTGTACTTTGAGCTTGCAGATCTACAAGCTCATAGCGCGGCACTCGGTGCCGCGCTATGAGCTTGTAGATCTGCTATTTTTTTGAAAAAATCGTGACAATGTGACGCAAATCTTTGAATATACATTCTTTCAGAACCGACGTTTTTTAACTCATATCTTTGCATCTTGGGTGGGGGGGTGGGGGGACACACCAACATTTGGTGTCCAAAATGCGGAAGTGCAAACGAGCGTTCAATTTTAAAGCCCAGATGCACAGGGTTTCCTCGTCATAACTCCACGGGTCCGCCTGCAGTCCCCACTCTTACCACTAAGGGCCGAGCGCCTCAACGTTGGAGAGCCTCACTGGGGGGCTTGGGCTATAGTTCCAAACATTGGAACTATCCCATTGAGATAGAATGGGAGTCAACGCTAGTGTCGCCACTCTATAGTAGATTACTCTGGGGCTCACCCACCACCATGTTTGACCCCCTTTTTATAGTACTACAGGTTTATCTGAACACTGACCTATTTATATATGCGTCACTGCTGCGTTCCTATATAGAATGACCCAGTTTCACTCAACACAATCGCTCGCACGCACGCACGCACGCACGCACGCACGCACGCACGCACGCACGCACGCACGCACAGTGCTGTGAGATCACATACTGTACAGTACATGGACTCAGTGATGGGTGGGTCTCATAACACCGTTTTTGGTCAAGAAAAGACTGTTTGAAAAAATACTAATCGTAGAGCCAATGACACCACGGGTCAACACACTCAAACAGTTGTCTATTTTTAGTTGTTGTCAAAGCAGGTCAATCACCCTCTGACCGTCAACCGTCAAAATTGTTTTATCACCTTTCAGCCCAATTACTCTATTTTGGGCACAGGTGAAATTGAGTCCAAAGATTATAATTACTAAACAAACAAAGAAACAAACAAATAATCAAAGCTTTTCAAACTAAATGTGACCAACCGTGAATGGGAGAAAGTCATTGGATTTTAAATGTCACGGTGCTGGGAGATTAACGTGTGTGTGTGTGTGTGTGTGTGTGTGTGTGCGTGTGTGCGTGCGTGCGTGCGTGTAGGAGTGAGAGTCTCAGTGCAGAGAGTCGCTCTGCACAGAGCAGCTCCAGTTACAGACTGATGAAATCCAGGAGTGAATCCGACCTCTCCCAACCTGAGTCTGATGAAGAGGGTTACGCTCTGGTACAGTGCATCTTACGGCTTACGCACACACACATCTTACGCACACGCACGCACACACCCACACACACAGACACAGACACACACACAGACACACACACAGACACACACACACACACACACAGTACACCAGTGTTGTTTTTGGCAGCACATTTTAGTTTTAGTCATAGTCGCTTGAATAGTTTTCATTTACTTTTAGTCACATTTTAGTCACCTGGAATGTTTTAGTGTTAGTCTATTTTTTTTTAGATTTTAGTCGACTAAATCGACTGATTTTACACTTGCTGAAAATAGCCGATCTACAAGCACACAACGCTGCAACGCGTTGTGAGCTTGTAGATCGGCTATTTTCAGCATGCAACTAATTGTAAAATTACTTATACTGGATCTCTTGTCCACTAGTCCCTTCCTAACATTTTAGTCTAGTTTTTATTTGTTGATGAAATTGTCAGTATATTTAGTCTTAGTTTTAGTCATCATAGCTTAGTTTTCATTTAGTTTCCATTTAGTTTTCGTCAGTGAAAAAAGGTAGTCGACGAAAATTTTTCGTCTTGGTTTTAGTCGACGAAAACAACACACACACACACACACACACACACGCATAGAAACGTGTACGCACGCAAGCACGCACGCACACACACAGGCCAAAGCAACTGTTTTAGATGCTGCCACGTGGGAAATAGCTGACAACAAAGACTAAGATGAGATACAAAATAAGAAGCCTTTATCAGCAATTATCCAGACCATCTAGACTCGGAGAGTGGCGTCATTGAGGAGGCAGAAAACAGCGCTCAAGCAATTTCATGCAGCCTTGGAGTGTGTATGCGACAAGCTGGAGTTTTAAATTCATTGTTTTCAACGAGGGCGGCGCAAATATCAGCAAATTTAGGCATGTTGTGCAAAAGTCCGGGGTCTGGGTTAACACTTCCGCATTGCGGCCTTTCAGGGCTTAGGATGCACTCACATTGGCTTAGGCGCCGTTTCAGACTCGTGTTCAGCCAATCGTGACTATAGGTCCTCAAAGCCAACCCGAGAGAAAATAGGCCAGGCTTCACTTGGCAAAAAAACAAAAGGATATTATGTACAATAAAGTCTATTAATGTGCAATAAGGCATAGCCATTTCCTGCAGAAAACACTTGTAAACCTAATATTTTATACTAAAGCAGTAGTAGCCACTCACAGTATAGTAGTCACGTCAACGCAACACAAACTGCAAGATTAACCTGTATCTTCTGTTCATTCTTTCTACCTTTTTGATCTGTTTCAGAGTGGGAGGAGAAATGTGGATCTGGACTTGGCGTTTTCTCATAAAAAGCGAGGTAACGGACGGTCTCTACCACCTGTTGTCCCGTAACGCAGTGGTTCCCAAAGTGGGGTCCGGGGACCCCTAGGGGTCCTTGAGAGAGTTCCAGGGGTTCCCCAGCTAAATGATAGTTAGGAACCTAACGGACCCTAACAGGTCTGTTTGGTTCCATTTGTACACTCTCAGAGTAAAATTAACATTGATTTTACAATATAATTTGGGGTCCCAGAGATAGAAATGCCATTAAATGGGGGTCCGTAGACTAATGCATGTCAAACTGGGGGGTCCTTGAAATGAAACGGGTTGAGAATCACTGCTAGAGCCGTAAACATCTTCTCTTATTGGGGGGTCCCTGGCACATCTTTTCAAACGGGGGTACGGCAGGGTAATTGATGTCAATTTGGGGGTCTTTGACATGAAAAAGTTTGGGAACCACTGCTGTAACGTCTATCATTGCAAGTAATAAGGACAGAAAGTGAAGCTCCTTGCCCCTGTGTCATTGGTTGCTCTGTCTCTCTGTCTTCTGGTTTGCCGTGTGGATTGTGGATTATAGTATATTTGCTCCTTTTGGGGCAGTTGAGCCCCAAAAACCAGAGGAGCTCCAAGCAAGTAAACGATGGCATGTTTCTTCCTCTTGTGTAAAAACAAAACGCAGTAGAACTCAGCTCACATCTCCGTGGCTGTAGCACTTCATTCATCTCTCACACGGAACAACCTATATGAATATGAGCCTCCCAAAACCCTCTAGGATGCCCCACGTTCCAACAATACTTTCACTGCATTACAAGCAAAAAAGGGGAGACCACCGAAGGCATTCTCATGCTCACTGCGCTGCAAACGGATTCCCTTTTCTGCTTGGGATGTTCTGTGTATATTAGCTTCTAAAATGATGACACATTTCCTCCTAAAAGCAATCTACTCGCTAGAACACTTACTGTATGTTAACCTAATTGCACTTCATTGGCCTCATCGATACAGCCAGATACTGTAAACTTAGGTGGTTTCAATCACCAGCCCTGCTTAACCATTTCACCATTGAAAGCAAGTCTTTAATGGCTGATCAAAGCTTGTGGCAGCATGATACTGTCAGTACTAGGCTCTTGGATGAAAGAGTAGTTTAATGGCATTGCATTGAAATGCCTCTTTAAGTGCTTACTTAACAAGCCATGTTGACCATCCACTAGGGCTGGGCTATTAACCAAAATATATATGGAAACCCAAATTCAGAAGCAATAATCGAGAAGCAACTGTTTCTATATCATTTTATATATATTTTTCATAATATTTAAATTAATAGACACACATACATTCTAATATTTGTTTTTATAGTCTACTAAATTGATTAGTCTGAGCAACAACTTAACCACTATTTTATTGTGTGCTAAAATAGTGGAAATAGACGATCTACACGCTCACAACGCGATGCGATGCGTTGTGAGCTTTTAGATCTGTTGATTTCGAGTCATATCGCCCAGCCCTGCCACCACCACTACCATCCACACCTGATAGAGATCCACATTGTTTGTTTTCTATATGTTACTCTGAGAAGCCTCCTCTCCTCCTCGTGTTGCAGGCCTCCTCCGCAGCTCCCCGGACTCCCTGGCGGACGCGTGGTTCCGCGCCAAGCTGAGCCGCCAGCGGAGCTACGGCTCCGCCCACTCATACGAGGAGTCAGACCTGGACCTCAGCCGCTCGCTGGGCGTGCACGCCCTCATCGACAACATGGTCAGCTTCATCAGCGGCGACGTGGGCCTGGCGCCGGCCTTCAAGGAGCCCGAGGAGGGCATGTCCACCAGCCCCCAGGCCACCATACTGGCCATGGGGCAGCAGCAGAGCAGAGCCGAGGTAAGCATGTCTACCAGGCCACCATGCTGGCCATGGGGCAGCAGCAGAGCAGGGCCGAGGTAAGCATGTCTACCAGGCCACCATACTGGCCATGGGGCAGCAGCAGAGCAGGGCAGAGGTAAGCATGTCTACCAGGCCACCATGCTGGCCATGGGGCAGCAGCAGAGCAGGGCCGAGGTAAGCATGTCTACCAGGCCACCATGCTGGCCATGGGGCAGCAGCAGAGCAGGGCAGAGGTAAGCATGTCCACCAGGCCACCATGCTGGCCATGGGGCAGCAGCAGAGCAGGGCAGAGGTAAGCATGTCCACCAGGCCACCATACTGGCCATGGGGCAGCAGCAGAGCAGGGCAGAGGTAAGCATGTCTACCAGGCCACCATACTGGCCATGGGGCAGCAGCAGAGCAGGGCAGAGGTAAGCATGTCCACCAGGCCACCATACTGGCCATGGGGCAGCAGCAGAGGTAAGCAGGTCTACCAGGCCACCATGCTGGCCATGGGGCAGCAGCAGAGGTAAGCATGTCTACCAGGCCACCATGCTGGCCATGGGGCAGCAGCAGAGGTAAGCATGTCCACCAGGCCACCATACTGGCCATGGGGCAGCAGCAGAGCAGGGCAGAGGTAAGCATGTCCACCAGGCCACCATACTGGCCATGGGGCAGCAGCAGAGCAGAGCGGAGGTGAGTTCCATGTCCACCAGCCCCCAGGCCACCATACTGGCATCCATCTTGGAACGGACGAGGGGATAAAAATAAAGAGTTGTATAACGATCATCCGCACTCCATAGAGTCCCGTAATGGCTGCCATCTTTAGCGGAGTTTATCTCGGAATTGAAGCTCAGATGAGGTGATATGAGATGAAGTATGATCTTAGGATGTCCATAAAAACCTTTCCGGTTAGCATATTAGCGTGTTTCATGCTAGTTTAGGGCCGGATTGAGCGACGGACCAGGATGCGGCTAATACTTCCGTGTACACACGTCCTAGCACATTTGCATTGATCAAACAAGAGAAAAATATTCTGAATTTCTTTGTTTTTTTGTTTTTGGAGTTTGCCTCCAAGGCCACCATACTCTTTGCTCTTCGTGCATGCAAGTTGTCGTTCACGTCCCTGTATACGGATCAGAAAGAATGCCTCATATCTGCTAATCTAGGGAGCTCTCCGTGGTTTTGACCAGATGGACATACAAAGCTCTTCATTTCTGACTTCTGACCTGCCTATCGTTCAAAATATGAACGTGAGGGATTATTCAGCGATTTTATCGTAACGATAGCGAGGTAAGCAAGCAAAATATGTCTCCCGGTTTTTGTCCGGAACGGAATGTGTGGGCTTTACAGAGTAAAAGTGGCCATATCTTCCCGGCACCCCGAGCTTCTATTTTGAAAGGGATAAGGGATTGTTAAAGGGATATTTTCACTTAAAAAAAAACTTTGGTCATTTCATCGTCTACTCAGGCTTATGTGAACACCCCAGACAGTTTTTAAGTAGCTTGATTCAGTATTTAGATATTTAATATTCATTTTTGCTGCCTCTCCCACTTCCTATACAAACCCATTGTAACTTGAACCTCCATTCTATCCATGGTTGATTCATCGAAAACATCCGTCACTTTTTTCTGGTGACTCATACCGCCCTCCTAATACGTGAGGTGGGCCGTGGTTTTTCATTTACTGTTTTCATTTATTTTTTCGTGAAAATGTTTGTATATTCTTTCAAAGCAAATGTTTTTTAACTCATATCTTTGTTTCTGAGGGGTCCCCGGAACAACATATTTTCAGATGGTGGTTGGCGTCCAATTCCATATCAGTTAACGGGCAATTATGGGCACTAGATTTGCCCGTAAACCTCAAGTTTAGCAGGCATATACAGTGATATACGGTAATACACACGGTGTGATGGTACAATTCGGGAGTTTACCGGAGTTTGTTGAAAAGTTTAACGGGAGTTTCCTGTAATATACACATCCGTATTCCATGCTTTTTGCGCAGTGTTTTGGGGGTCCTTGACATGAAATTGTGTGAGAATCACTGACATAGAAACATAGGCGTTTACAGAAAACTGTCATGATTTAGAAGACAGCACTTCTAGAATCTGGTAGTATCAGGTCTAAAATGGGCTAAATTAGAAATAAACTGATATTAGAACCACACATAAAAAAAATGCATCGATTGAATCCATCCAGCTTATTGAATCGTGCCCGGTGTGTTGTGTGTCTCTCCAGCTGCGATTGGAGGCTCTCCACCAGATCGTGGTGTTGATCTCTGGCATGGAGGAGAAGGGTGGAGGCCCGTCCGGAGGAGGAGGAGGTGGAGGAGCCTTCCAGTCGTCCTCTCTGCTGACCTCGGTCAGGCTACAGTTCCTGGCCGGCTGCTTCGGCCTGGGCACCGTGGGCACCGTGGGCACGGGCGGCGGGGTGAAGGGAGAGAGCGTCCAGCTGCACCACTACCAGGTAGGGAATGGTCGACTACCTTTTTTTCAGGTTCAGGTGTCTCAGTTCAGTTCATACTAGTGCAGTTTCATGGGCCTATGGTTCTATGTGCAGAACCATGAATGCCATGAGCGTCTTGTGCAGAGTTAGAGAGGCAGGGGAAAACAGCAGATCTACAAGCACTCAACGCATCGCAGTGCGATGCGTTGAGTGCTTGTAGATCAGCTATTTTCGGGGAATGTGTGACCCTGCACTCTGTAGCTACTGAAGATGTGGCGTACGGCATGGATTTCTACACAGCTGACAAAATTCTTTCAGCGCAAAATGTCGCGTTCAAGTTCAAGAGAGTGTAGGGATTATTAGGCAAGATTATGATGTCAATTAGCCAGAAATCAAATGCAACCCCGACTCGCCAGCGAATCGAATACACATTTAATTCCTATCTACTTGCATCTCATTAACGTCCAATTGAAGACGTGAGTCACTTAGCCTGTCAATATACACATAGTTTCCACTCGGAATGAAGCGATTTGAAACTATGTACATACTGTGTATCTTATCATAAAAACGTCTATCTGAAGACGTGAGTTACGAATACCTGGTATGAATAAATACTGTGTTACAGTTCCCCCCCAATATAAAACAAATCAAATACACACAGACGGAATCAAAGAATAGTCCAGAGATTTGTTTAGATTGTACCAGCAAAATGAGATATTTATTATATCGAAATACTGTTACAAAATGCTTGCACCTGGTTGTGTGCAATCATTCATTCAAAAATAATACCACATAGCAAATGAACGAGCGCGTCAACAGGTATTTAGTGGAGACATGAGCTTCAGCTAAATAAACTGTTGTGCATTGAAAATATATATTTTGCCAGGCCGGTGTGAGTCCTACCTTTGATAACTCGCGCGGTGAAGCGGAGTTAGTCAATGGTAGTACACAATTAAATTCGATCTGGTCAAAATGATATTACAATTATAGCTTCGTTCTGTTTAAAACACGTAGCAAAGAATATGGATAGTATAGTTTTAGGAAGAAGAAAGAGGAAAGAGGAAAGAGGTTCTCGCGAGGAGGGCTCTATGGTTGGCGTCACTTTTAAGATTTAAATGACAAAACTACGTCAAAAGGGTAGCCAATCCTATCATTAGTTCTGAACACTATTTTGTATTAAAAGAATGTCGTTCTGGGAGCTTGAATGTTATCAAATACATCCTTGACCAACCTTTGTGATGATGGAACCTCAGCGGCGCTCGGAAACTGGATACCAGGGTTAAGTTGACAAAATTAGTTTCCAGCGCGGCACGCGAGTGTAACTTTACTCGTCCTTCTTTGGTTAAAGTATAAAGTATAGAAAAGTCGATCAAATCGTTTCATATGGAAACCCACAAGTGGTTAGCAAAACGGGACTCGCTCTAAGTCCTGATGTACGTGGTTTCCGTGGCGGTGCAGTTCTAAGAGTCCACCGGCTGAGGCAGCCGGCGTCTCGGGGAGAAGAAGCACCAAAATGAGCAACGTGTTTTGGGTGACACACGTTATATTGAAAAAGGGGTCTCAAACTAAATTAGGCGTTTTCCTTTGTCTAACTCCAAAACCAGTTTTAACCAGTTTTAGTTGGAGTCAACAGAATTGTTTATACAGCTTTTACGGCCCACAGGAAGAGGGGAAAGACGCTGTCCTGTGCACCTATCACTCTCTCTCCTTATCGCTGGCCTAATCGCTAAGGAATCTTCTCTTTCAGATGTGTGCGCACACACACACACACACACACACACACACACACACACACACACACACGTGCGCACCAACGCACACACATTTCCTCTCATTTGACGGACATGTTCACTCTGGTCTCAACGCAGTGGTTAGAACATAGGTAGAACAAAGAGGAGAAACAGTAATAATAACATTTGAGGACAGGTGTCCTACACATTCATTTATAGCGTTGCGTGGGTGTTTGCAGCCCAGAATGTTTAAGGCAGTGTGTATGCGTGTTGTAATCCAATTCCACGCAGGTCTGTTTTGCGTGTTGATTTGTGAGTCTGTTTCTTGGTTGAACGGTTTCTTGCGTGCCAGCCGATCTGCTTAAGCACTTAAAAAGGCAAAAGGGGTCGCTGGGAGGTTGAGGCGTCCTGGTTGCTTAGTCAGTGTAAACATCGAACTGGTGTGTGTGTGGTGAACCAGTGATTTAGTGCCAAGAGGGATGTCACCCTCCCCCTGTTGGTTTTGATCCTCTAAATTATACTCACTCAAAAGGAACCGGTTTGGGGGGGGTGTTGCATTGGTTCAACTTGCATAATTGTCAATTACAAACCCTCCCAATGTCAGGCTACAAGAGTTTGAAAAGAAGCAAATCTCCTGCTGCTGGCATGGAAAAGGAAAAGGAACATTTTCACCATGCTGCATTTGTGGTCTGGAGAGGGCAGTTTTCTTTTAGTATATGGGCAGGGGCTCAAGCCCCCTTTGATGTCTATGTGTGTGTGGTCTTCAGGTCTTGTGCTGTTTTTTTTGCAGGACGGCGTGAAAGCAGTAAAGAGGAGCCTGCAGATGGACATCCAGACAGCCGTCCACAAGATCTATCAGCAGCTGTCCGTCACACTGGAGAGAGCACTGCAGGCCAACAAGCACCACATAGGTACTGGAGAGAGCACTGCAGGCCAACAAGCACCACATAGGTACTGGAGAGAGCACTGCAGGCCAACAAGCACCACATAGGTACTGGAGAGAGCACTGCAGGCCAACAAGCACCACATAGGTACTGGAGAGAGCACTGCAGGCCAACAAGCACCACATAGGTACTGTAGAGAGAACTGTGACTGCAGGCCAACAAGCACCACATAGGTACTGTACAGAGCACTGCAGGCCAACAAGCACCACATAGGTACTGGAGAGAGCACTGCAGGCCAACAAGCACCACATAGGTACTGGAGAGAGCACTGCAGGCCAACAAGCACCACATAGGTACTGGAGAGAGCACTGCAGGCCAACAAGCACCACATAGGTACTGTACAGAGCACTGCAGGCCAACAAGCACCACATAGGTACTGGAGAGAGCACTGCAGGCCAACATGCACCACATAGGTACTGGAGAGAGCACTGCAGGCCAACAAGCACCACATAGGTACTGTAGAGAGAACTGCAGGCCAACAAGCACCACATAGGTACTGGAGAGAGCACTGCAGGCCAACAAGCACCACATAGGTACTGGAGAGAGCACTGCAGGCCAACAAGCACCACATAGGTACTGGAGAGAGCACTGCAGGCCAACAAGCACCACATAGGTACTGTAGAGAGAACTGCAGGCCAACAAGCACCACATAGGTACTGGAGAGAGAACTGCAGGCCAACAAGCACCACATAGGTACTGTAGAGAGAACTGCAGGCTAACAAGCACCACATAGGTACTGGAGAGAGCACTGTGACTGCAGGCCAACAAGCACCACATAGGTACTGGAGAGAGCACTGCAGGCCAACAAGCACCACAAAGGTACTGGAGAGAGCACTGTGACTGCAGGCCAACAAGCACCACATAGGTACTGGAGAGAGCACTGCAGGCCAACAAGCACCACAAAGGTACTGGAGAGAGCACTGTGACTGCAGGCCAACAAGCACCACATAGGTACTGGAGAGAGCACTGCAGGCCAACAAGCACCACATAGGTACTGGAGAGAGAACTGCAGGTTTTAACCCATGCATTTAGGACTGAACCCAGATTCTACAAACTGAGAGCATTAATCCAGCTTTAAAAAATAATATCTTTACCTTATTTTGGCTTCCGTGGCTGGACCCCGTATAGGACCCCGTATAGGACCCCGTATAGGACCCCGTATAGGACCCCGTATAGAACCCCGTATAGGACCCCGTATAGGACCCCGTATAGGACCCCCGTATAGGACCCCGTATAGGACCCCCGTATAGGACCCCAGGACCCCGTATAGGACCCCGTATAGGACCCCGTATAGGACCCCCGTATAGGACCCCGTATAGGACCCCGTATAGGACCCCGTATAGGACCCCCGTATAGGACCCCAGGACCCCGTATAGGACCCCGTATAGGACCCCGTATAGGACCCCAGGACCCCGTATAGGACCCCGTATAGGACCCCGTATAGGACCCCGTATAGGACCCCGTATAGGACTCCCATGGTAGAAACAGCCTAAATCCCAACCTCGGTCATTAGTGATTTTAGTGCTCAGAATGGGATCATGAAGTACGATGTTAGAGCTTAATAAAACATTCATTCGAGGTCGCGCTAACCATATTAATATTCCGCTCGGCAGAACACTGCCGCGACCCTGTCACCACAATGGAGGACAATCACTTCCCGGTCATTCGGCCGGATAACGCTTCTTCTTCTCTGCTTCTGTCGTTCATTCTGTTGGCACTGCAGGCCTCACGTTACCGCCTATGGTAACGAGAGGGAATGTGTTAATGACCTTATGACCCAAACCTGTGTCACCCCTGTGCTTGCTGCTTTACATTGGCTTCCAATTGACTGCAGAATCGTTTTTCAAATTGTATTAATCACTTTTAAAGCTCTCCATGGGCTGTCTCCTATGTACATAACTGAATTATTATCCCCCAAAGCAAATGTGAGAACACTTCAGGTAAAGACCTTCTTAAAGTTCCTAAGCCGAGATTAAGAACTAAAGGCTTTTGTGGTTGTAGCCCCTACCTTATGGAATGAATTGCCCCTTTCCCTAAGGAGGGCAGAATCTGTCGATACCTTCAAAAAGCTGCTAAAAACCCATTTGTTTCGTAAACACTTTGGTTTGTAATACGGTCTATATCTGTACTGTACTGCGCATTTATATATTTTATACTACTCTACTGTATTGCATTGTGTTGTCGTTTTATTGTTGATCTATGTGATGCTCTTGTTTTATTTCATTTTATTTATTGTACAGCACCTTGTGACATTTGTTTTGAAAGGCGCTTTATAAATAAAATGTACCTTACCTTACCTCCTCATTGACCCATCCTCCCTCCCCCTTCTAGAAGCCCAACAGCGCCTTCTCCTGGTGACGGTGTTCGCTCTGAGCGTGCGCTACCAGCCTGTGGACGTGTCCCTGGCCATCTCCAGCGGCCTGCTCAACGTGCTGTCTCAGCTGTGTGGCACGGAGACCATGCTGGGACAACCGCTGCAGCTGCTCCACAAGCCGGGCGTGTCCCAGCTCAGCACCGCCCTCAAGGTGGCGTCCACGCGCCTCCTGCAGATCCTCGCCATCAGCACCGGGTAGGTGATAATATATACAGTATATTTAACCCATTTTGACCTGAGGACGATTCTACAAATGTCTTCTAAATTCTGACAGTTTTCTGAAAAACCCTACGATTCTATGTGTCAGTCGTTTTTCAAACGTTTTCATGTCAAGGACCCCCAAAAATATATGAAATTGGCCGCCGACCCCCATCTGAAAATATGTTGGACCCCCCAGAAGCAAAGATTTGAGCTAAAAACGTTCGCTCTGAAAGAATAATATTTTTCAAAAATAGCAGACCTACAAGCTCGTAGATCTGCTATTTTTCAATAGCTAAAGCATAACATAATGCATAATTCCTAGGACGTCTGGAGACGTCTTGGGCACAAATTGTGTTAAAACACCAAAAGGGGTTCCCGTTCAGCATGGGATATATAGTCTGTGGAAGAAGTAAAAAATGATTGCCTTTGATTCCTCGCATGTCTCTTATATTTAAATGGGAGTGCTATGTTTCACCCGTTTCAATTAGCCCTTGGCTAAATCCCACCCCAAAAAGCGATTGTCCAATGCCAATCCAAATAGTTTAGCAACTGTTCCTAATATGCAGGTAAAGCTTTCGCCACCTCATAGCTGTGTTATTTTACATGGCTGTGTTGTTGAACTGAATACTCAGCTAAACGTTGAGAAAGTTACACGACCCACCAGGTGATGGCAATAATACTAATGACCGTAGACTTACCGTGCAACATGAAAACTCTGGTCGGGTGGTTGATAAAAGTTGATTTCTCCCTCTGTCATTTCCTTGTATTCCTAGTTTATTTAAATAATGTTATGCACATTATTTTGTCCAGTGTATAGCCTTCTGCAGGCCGGGTTGACTAGATTTAGAAGACATTTTGAAGTTGTGTCCCTGGAACAACATATTTTCAGATGGGGGTCAACGGCCAATTCCATATAATTTGTGGGGTCCTTGACATGAAATAGTTTGAGAACCACTGACATAGAAAGATAGGTTTTTAAGAAATGTTCTGATTTAGAAGACATTTTTGTAGAATCTAGTGTTGGGTCGAAATGGGTTTTAATCCCTTGCTCTCCTGTGGTCCTGCAGGACGTATGCAGACAAGCTGAGTCCCAAGGTGGTCCAGTCCCTGTTGGACCTTCTCTGTAGTCAACTGAAGAACCTGCTGTCTCAGGCGGGGGTCAGCCTGTTGTCGTCCACTAAAGAACATGATGAGGACCACAAAGAGGACAGCGCCGATTCCGAAAAGAAAGACTTCAGAGGTTGGAAAGCACTTTATTAGACACTTTGATACGGGGACGTGCAGATAGTGTTAGAGGGGCAGGGGCTGAAATCCCGTAAGAGGGCACTTTTTGGACAAAAATAGCAGATCTACAAGCTCACAACGCGTCGCGCTGCGTTGTAGATCAGCTATTTCCGGGGCACAACCCAGCAGTCTTCAGCTAGTGGAGATGCGGTGTACGACATTGGATTTCTAAACAAATTTGTTCAACGCAAAATACTGTGTTCAAGTTCAGGAGACTTTGGGGAAAACAGCAATTCTCCTGAATGCTGCCTTCCTTCCGGTATGACATGTAAAGGAGTGGCATTTCCATTTCTTTCACCATGTAGTAAATGCTACATTTGTGGTCTGGAAAGGTGCTATTGTTTTACAGACGGGTAAAAGGGCCGGGGCTGAAGCCCCCTTTGATGTCTATGTGTGCACGTCCCTGCTTTGATATACTAATTTGGGATTCAATTGTAATGTACCTGTAAATGAACAACTTGTTTATTGAAAACCTTGGGATTGCTACGAACAACAGTGGAAAAACCATAGTATTCTACAAATACAACCAGCATCCTGTTTGTTAAGATATCAGTATGTTTGCATTTAGAGAAACATTGATCCATGTTTAACCCATTTTGGGCGGGAACCCCTGTTGGTGTTTTAAAGCATTATGTTATTGAAAAATAGCAGATCTACAAGCTCATAGCGCGGCACAGAGTGCCGCGGTACGAGCTTGTAGGTCTGCTATTTTTGAAAAAACGTGAAAATGTGCCTCAAATCTTTGAATATATATTATTACAGAGTGAACTCAAATCTTATTTTCAGATGGAGGGGCGGAGGCATATTACATATAATTTTTGGGGTCCTTGACATGAAATATTGAGCACCACTGATACAGAAACATAAGGTTTTTCAGAAAAATGATTTTGAAGACATTTTTTTTTATTTCAGGCCTAAATGGGTTAAGAACTTTGATCAAATGAAGCGTTAATGCTGATGACCTGCTAATGTGTGTTATTAGCACTCCTGCGCAAGCAGCACACAGCCGAGCTCCACCTGGGAGACTTCCTGGTGTTTCTACGGAGAGTGGTGTCCTCAAAGGCCATCCAATCCAAGATGGCCTCCCCCAAATGGACCGAAGTGCTGCTCAACATTGCTGCACAGAAATGCTGTTCAGGTATTTAAAATAAAAAGTCACTATGTCTCAAATATGAAGGTCTTACAGTTTGTGGCCAGCTGGAAGAAACTGCAGTCACTCCATGTTAATAGTATTTGTAGTAGATAACAGTAGCACAATTAGAAATGTGCACCCTATGGTGTGTTTGACTAGGTCAAGGACTATTAAATACCATTTTATTTTTATATTTTTTGGTATTCAGACAGCCAGCAATGGGTAAAACGCTCCCCCCAAAAAATGTAGTCTCTGACACATCTAGGGGCCACAATCCGACTTTCCTAGAAGCTTTGTCATTGGTCGATTTGCCTGTCTACTTCCTGACCTAGTCCAAGGTTAATTAAATAAGGTTAGGAAGCGAAGACCGTACGGTGGACTCCATGTTGCTCCCTGGAAGGAAAGAAGACCGTACGGTGGACTCCATGTTGCTCCCTGGAAGGAAAGAAGACCGTACGGTGGACTCCATGTTGCTCCCTGGAAGGAAAGAAACATGCACAATGGGCTATATGCAGCCAACACTTCCGCATTCAGCGTCCTTGGTCTCAACTGCGCATGTTTCTTTCCTTCCATGGAGCAACATGGAGTCCACCGTACGGTCTTTGCTTCCTAACCTTATTTAACACACTAGCATTTATTGAAAAATTAGGATTAGGATCTAATATTCACTATAGTATGCTGTGTTTATGTCATGCAGGGGTCCCTCTGGTGGCTTTAAGGTCTTTATATTATGCTGTGTTTATGTGCAGGGGTCCCTCTGGTGGGGAACTTGAGAACTCGTCTCTTAGCGCTCCATGTCCTGGAGGCTGTCCTGCCTGCCTGTGAAGCCAGTGTTGAGGATGACCAGATGGCACAGGTTAGTAATCATAATTATTATTATGACATTGTTATTATTATCATTGTCTCCGCCAGGCGGAATTAATACGCGGCAGAGACTTGTGTTCTGCACCCTGTCCGTCCGTGTGTGAACAGCTGATCTCTGCCACCGTTGATCAACGTGAACCTGTACACACTCACACACACACACACACACACACACACACACACACACACACACACTGTATGATGGAAGCATTTGGAAATTGCGAGTGGCAACTGTCTGGTAACGCAAGACTAGCGCTACCAGGAGGTCGATTAATTGCACCACTCACTTCAAACGGGTGTGATTTTCATATTCCATCCTGATTGGCTGAGATTGGCATCTTAATTTCACAGGCAGTGGTTCACTTTGAACAAAATGCCTCAAGCTCAGAAATGCCAAATCCTTTTCACATTGGGCTATTATAGCGCCACCAACAGGCAAAACATTCATCAATACAGTATTTATCTTATCTGTAATCAAACATACAAATGATCAAATGAAGCAGGTATATGTAATATTGTAATCTTTGTGTCTTCCCAGGTGGTGGAGCGACTCTTCTCTCTGTTGTCGGACTGCATGTGGGAAGCTCCCGTCGCTCAGGCCAAACACAGCCTGCAGATCAAAGAGAAGGTGCACGAGCTCAAGTCACAGGTGACGTGAAACCATTGATCGAATATAATCTATAATCTATCGACAGACAGACAATTGATTGAATATAGGTTTTTGTTACCTTATGATCAGTTTAGTGATTTTCCCTACGACCTGTGTGTGTGTATGAATAGCTTTATTTTATATTTTTTATGGAGGGACAGACAGTAGGCTGACAGGAAATGGGGAGAGAGATGGGGGGGGGTGACATGCAGTGAAGGCCGTCGGGATCGGGAGTCGAACCCGCGGCACACTGCCAGACTGGATTACCAGCCATGGTGCCTGGACTGCTGAGCCATGGCCCAGGCCAGAATAGAAGGTTTTGAGTGACGTTTGCGTCGTATGGATGTCGATGCAGGGAGACAGCGAGGAGGAGGATGAGAACCTGCCCATCCAGGAGGTCTCCTTCGACCCGGAGAAGGCCCAATGCTGCGTGGTGGAGAACGGCCAGGGTCTGACCCACGGCAGCGGGGGGAAGGGCTACGGCCTGGCCTCCACCGGCATCTCCTCCGGATGCTACCAGTGGAAGGTATGTGGATTTCCTCGACTAAAACTAAGACGAAAAATGTTCGTCGACTACCTTTTTTCACTGACTAAAACTAAATGGAAACTAAGCTACGATGACTAAAACTAAGACTAAATAATAATATATTGACAATTTCGTCAACAAATAAAAACTAGACTAAAACTGTTAGGAAGGGACTAGTGGACAAGAGAGCCAATATAAGTCACTTGGTTGCATGCTGAAAATCTAAATGTTGTGTCAACAATGCAACTCTGCCACCAACCTTGCATGCTAAATATAAACAATATTATCATCTTGTCTTCTTTCCTTCCTTCCTACCACCTTGTCCACTCCTCCTCCTCTCGTAGTTCTACATCGTGAAAGAGAACCGGGGCAACGAGGGCACGTGTGTGGGGGTGTCGCGCTGGCCCGTGCACGACTTCAACCACCGCACCACGTCGGACATGTGGCTGTACCGCGCCTACAGCGGCAACCTGTACCACAACGGAGAGCAGACGCTGACTCTGAGCAGCTTCACGCAGGGAGACTTCATCACCTGCGTGCTGGACATGGAGGCCAGGACGGTCTCCTTTGGCAAGAACGGAGAGGTCAGACACACCGTGGCAATAATAGCATTCAATGTTATCGCTGTTGATTTTTTAACACCACATTTTTGTTTTTGTCATACGATTAAGATGGAATGCGTGTTAGCCCATTCAGAACGGGAACCCCTTTTGGTGTTTTAAGCATTATGTTATACTAGCAGATCTACAAGCTCGTAGTGCGGCACCGAGTGCCGCGCTACGATCTTATAGATCAGCTAAATTTGAAAAAACGTGAAATTGTGGCACTTTGAATATATATTCTTTCAGAGCGAACGTTTTTAACACAAATCTTTGCCTCTGGGGGGGTCCCTGGAACAACATATTTTCAAATGGGTGTTGACGGCCAATTACAGACATTAAAATGTTTGAGAACCACTGACATAGAAACATAGGTTTTTCATAAAACTGTCAGGATTTAGAAGACATCTTTATAGCCATTTATTCCATTTAGTCCTCAGGTCTAAATGGGTTAGTTATGTGACCTTTGTCTGCACAGGAGCCCAAGCTGGCCTTTGAAGATGTGGACGCCACGGAGCTCTATCCCTGTGTGATGTTCTACAGCAGTAACCCTGGAGAGAAGGTTTGAACCATAATAAACAATTAATGTAACGATAATAATGACATATAGTATTCTTTGCTTTAAAACAAATGTGTTTAGAAATCCATGTCGTACACCGCATCTCCAGTAGATAAAGAGTGCAGGGTTGCGCCCCGAAAATGGCAAGCTCTCAACGTGTCGCAGTGCGACGCGTTGTGAGCTTGTAGATCTGCTATATTCGCTATTTTGGGCCAAAAGTGCCCTCTTACGGGATTTCAGCCCCTGCCCCTCTAACACTCGATTAATGATCACCTGGGATGTGTCAGAATCAGGCAAATATTCATAAAATATTCAAGGCACTGATAAATATATGCACCAAATAGAACCACATAATATATACAGAAATAGTCCATACACAAAGCCAGTCACATAATAGACACAAGCATATACGTATATAGTATGTAAATTTAATGGAATAAAATACCATTAAAAGACAAGAAAGGTTTCAGTTTAAACCATGAGGAACCATTGTGTTGAGATAATGAATATAAAACATTTCTCTTTGCAAGAGGCCTGCGTCGTCGTCATCTATCTGACTGTGTGTTCCACCCACCAGGTGAAGATCTGCGACATGCAGATGCGCGGCACGCCCCGGGACCTCCTGCCGGGCGACCCGGTCTGCAGCCCCGTGGCCACGGTGCTGGCGGAGGCCACCACGCAGCTCATCCGCATCCTGCACCGCACCGACCACTGGACCCACCGCATCAACAACACCATGACGGAGCGCCTGCACAAGATCAAGCCCTGCTTCAGGGAGGCTGGGGGAGGGGGAGGAGGAGGGGGTCCGAGGCTGAAGAAGAGCCGTTCGGTGCAGAGTCGCGAGGAGCACGACGCGCAGAGGGACAGTCACGACTCGACGCCCGCCAGGTCCGAAGAGGAGAGGGGCCGCCACGGGCGTCAGCAGCAGCCGCACGGCCTAGGAGAGCTGTCCGAGCAGCATCTGCGGACGCTGTGCACCGAGGTGTGTGTGGCTACTCTATAGGCCCTGTCACTATTATTACTGTGCACTGAGGTGTGTGTGGCTACTCTATAGGCCCTGTCACTATTATTACTGTGCACAGAGGTGTGTGTGGCGCTACTCTATAGGCCCTGTCACTATTATTACTGTGCACCGAGGTGTGTGTGGCTACTCTATAGGCCCTGTCACCAGGGCTCGACAGTGCGACTAGGTACTCGCATTTGCGACTTAAAATATCACTGTGCGAGTTGTAAAATTCACTTTGTAGCACCGGTGCAACTACAGAATCCGATCTTTAAAGCTAAAAGTTGCGCAGTTTACATCCAAATGAATGTGTCACTCTCTCGGTTCTGCACCGTAACTAATCTCCCCCCCCCCCCCCCCCCCCCCCCCCACACCCCAGGGAGGGAGGAGAGAGAAGAGAGCGAGAGAGAGAGAGAGAGAGAGAGAGCACACACGTCTTCACCCCAGCGAGGGAGGGAGACGGAGAGAAAGGGAGAGAGATAGAGAAAGAGAGAGCTTTCCAGTCCTTAGCTTTTTTCTCAAATTGACCAGCAGAAAAGTGAGCAAACTATAATCCACATTGTTAGACAAAGTAGTGTGCCCTGAAACTTTCTTGGAAATGTGCATGTTGCCTGCAGTGGCAGCCAGCAGCGATGTAAGATGAGCCTGTGCATTTCACGGTTTTCACCCTATATAACTTGAACGCATAGGCAATCAAGTCAAGACCATTCATTGATGACAGCTGTGTAGGGGTGACGATTGCGTGATGCTTCTATGTACAGGATTCTATAGGTCACCACTTTTGGTGTGACACACACGGCTTCTGTTTCTGTTTACAATGCGTTGTCAACACGTGCTGAGTTGACAAAGATTGACAGATTTTGGAGAAGACTGATAGTTTATCCTTTAGTAATTAGGCTGTGGAAGTATTCACACTAGGCTACTTTTGGATTTATTGGGATTGGCAATTTGGGGAAAGGAGGAGGAGGAGGTGATCAAGCTCCACAAGACCACATTGGTAGGCTCAAGGCTGCATTTTTTTCCCTTTTTTTTCCTCTCGAGGGTGCATGGGATGATGTGAGCCTCTCCAGCAGGCTAGGGAGCCCCGCTCAGGTTAGCGGAAAATGACCGCGGTGCGGGTTGCCAGGTTTTTTTATAAGTAAAGTATTACATTTTTTTTTAATTAAATTTAAAAAAAATATATATATATAATAATATATTTTAATTTACGTCATATTTAGGGGAATTTTGACCTAATTTCTCCGTTCATTGTCAATGGCAAATATTGAGACGTGTGGGGACTAAAGCTGTATATAGGAGGGCCCTCATACACATTATTTGATAACCTTTCATCGTGCTCCTAAAATAATTTGTGTGCTACTAGATTTTTCAACTTAGTCGCACACGTGCTACTTGGAAAAATGCTAAGCGTCGAGCCCTGCCTGTCACTATTATTACTGTGCACCGAGGTGTGTGTGGCTACTCTATAGGCCCTGTCACTATTATTACTGTGCACCGAGGTGTGTGTGGCGCTACTCTATAGGCCCTGTCACTATTATTACCTCATTGTGTCAAATTGTCACAATTATATTGTCGATCACAGTTATTTCTATGACAATAATGAATCGTCCAGTACAGTACTCCTAGGTGTGGCCTGTGCTGGTGGTGATACTTTGTGTGATAACCTCCTAGGTGTGGCCTGTGCTGGCAGTGATTGGTGGGGCGGACGCGGGCCTCCGCGTGGGAGGCCGCTGCGTGCACAGGCAGACGGGACGGCACGCCACCCTGCTGGGCGTGGTGAAGGAGGGCAGCACGTCGGCCAAGGTGCAGTGGGACGAGGCGGAGATTACCATCAGGTACCCCAAGGGGCCAGGGCGGGGCGGGGGGTGGGGGGTGTTTGCAAAGCAGTGTTGATTTCGTCGACTAATAATATGACGACATTTTTTCGGCGACTACCTTTTTTTCACTGACGAAAACTAAATGAAAACGAAGCTATGATCACTAAAACTGAGACTAAATATATTGACCGTTTCGTCAACAAATACAAACTAGACTAATATGTTAGCAAGCTATTTTCAAATGACATGTGATATGAGACATTCTGCATAATGACTACTTTTAGTTTTGGTACTTTAAGTACATTTTGATACCAATACCTTAGTAATTTTACTCAAGCAAATTTTGATTACCGTACTTTTAGTTGTAACAGAGTAGTTCATTGCAGTATTGATACTTTTACTTAAGTAACAAAACAAAAACACATGTTTTTCCACCACTGGGAGATACAAGGCGTCTGCCCGACAGCAGATCGTAATTCAGGTGTTTACCTGGACATGTTTATGTTGCGCAGATGTAAATTGTACTGGCCTCATATGTCTTTTATTGTGCATTTGTCTCTTGTTTCATGTTTCTATGGCTTTATTTATATAATCTGTGCATGATGTTCCATTGTGAGGTATGTGGAACATGCAGTGCTGTGGCCTTAGGCATACGAATATCGTCCGTATAACGTCATGCCTATAGAAATTCTATGGCTTTATTTATATAATCTGTGCATGGTGTTCCATTGTGAGGTATGTGGAACATGCAGTGCTGTGGCCTTAGGCATACGAATATCGTCCGTATAACGTCATGCCTATAGCATGATGTTCCATTGTGAGGTATGTGGAACATGCAGTGCTGTGGCCTTAGGCATACGAATATCGTCCGTATACCGTCATGCCTATAGCATGATGTTCCATTGTGAGGTATGTGGAACATGCAGTGCTGTGGCCTTAGGCATACGAATATCGTCCGTATAACGTCATGCCTATAGAAATGTGTGAACGGATGCGTTGTAGTTGTGATTCCTGAACATGTGTTCACTTTATTGGCTGTATTAACTCTGCTTTAGCCTCTCCCATATCCTCTGCACTGCTTCTTCTTAATCATAAAAAACGCATTACCATTACTTTATTTTCACCCTTTATGTCCATCCTCCCCACAGTTCATTCCACCCTCTCTGCATGGTTCAACACGTTGGCTGCGTTATAAATGAATCTCTTAACTCCCTGCCGGTGTTTTCACTAACCTTTTAAGAAGAACCACGGCTTCGCAATTATTGTGCCTCCATTTCATGAAAAATAAATCCTGAAAATAGTCCCATCGTTTGTGTTTGAGTTGAAAAATCCACCACCACGACCGCGGCGATCCGAAACAACGCCACAGAACAGAGCGAGATGGATGCGGCCATTACTCACCGTAGGCAATGCATTGAGCCTCCATTTCCCCAGAAGCCCTGGGAATGGAGCTGTGTTATGAACACATTACCGCAGGGTCTCCATGGAACATTAAATTAATTTTCGTTTCAAGTGGCATTAAAAAAGTCTGATGTGATTAAACCTGCAGAGACCCTGCAGGTTTTATTTATGTATTACGGCATTATCCTCTGCATTTTTTATTTACACATTACCTTCTCTTGACTAGCAGTTGACATCCTTCCTAAACCTCCACCCGACTCTCACAGACCACTTTTTTTTTTTTTTTGCCTTTGTCACGCATGCTTTTCTTCGCCTCTCCTGTCCTCTCCCTTACTTTGTGTTTCCTTCCCTTTGTCTCTTTTTTCCACTCCCTCCTTCGCTCTTCGGCGTCTACTAAAAAGCTTCCCAACTTTCTGGTCACCTAGTGACACTCCCCTGTACAACCTGGAGCCGTGCGAGCCGCTGCCCTTCGACGTGGCGCGCTTCCGCGGCCTCACCGCCTCGCTGCTGCTGGACCTCACCTACCTCACCAGCATCCACGAGGACGCCGCTGCCAAGCTTAGCGCGCGACGCCACGACAAGAAGCACCGCAGTGCGCCGCCCGCCACGAGCGGGGGCGGAGGCGGTCACGAGGTGTCCCCCGGCGACGACAAGGCGGACGGCGAGCGCTACCACCGCAACGAACACAAAGAGAACGTGGGAGAAGGAGCCACCACCGGCACCGCACCCATCGATATCGTGTCCCCTGCCGCCCCCGCCTCGGACCTGCGCGTGTCCCACAGCCTGGAGGAGGTCAAAACACTCGCCACGTCCAACTCCAAGTCCGAGAGCGAGATCTGCTCTTACGCCTCCAGCAGCCCGCAGCATCATCATAACGCTCCCGAGGGAGCGAGCGAGGCAGTCTTCGCCGCCACGGCTCTGCACACTCCTGCGGACGGGAGCCGCAGCAGGAAGGGCCACGAGCACGGCGGCTCTCGCAGCCACGAGCCTTCTCCTTCGTCGTGTGCCGCCACGCAGTCTGAGATCCACGCCGTGCAGCTGTCCTACCTCTACCTGGGAGCCATGAAGGCCCTCAGCGCCCTGCTGAGCTGCAGCAAGTATGCTGAGCTGCTGCTCATACCAAAGGTACGGCTGTCTCCAGTCCCCTGTCCCCTGTCCCCTGTCTCCAGTCCTCTGTCCCCTGTCTCCAGTCCCCTGCTCTTTTCAGCAGTAGTTCTGCTGCTCATACCAAAGGTACGGCTGTTCTAAGGCGGTCAAACATGAGACAGAAAAGGCTGCCATACTGAATTTGGAGATTGAGCCACGCAATGTGTATTTCATTTTTTCTCATTTTAAAAGGGTCAGATTGATATTTAGGCAGGGGGGTGGTTTCAGGAAGCGAGTTGAGGTTTCAAATAGGGAAATAACAGGGGGATGGATCAATGGGCAACTGTAACACATCTGAAATAGTATAAAATATAGCTGACCAAAAAGACTTAGCTGACCAAGATTAGCTGGAGCCTGGTGGCATCTATCGCACATTGGATCGACATCATCATAAATCCTGGCTAACCCTAACCGTGGTCCAGTACACAGCCCTTAAACATAACTCTTTACCATCTTCTCAACGTGAAGGTACAACCAGAGACGGCCCCCAGCGGGCACAACGCAGACCTCAACGCCGGGCCCACCGGCGGCGGCGCTGGCACCGCGGGGGGCGCGTCCTCGCCGCCCGTGTGCCAAGAGGAGGTGGAGATGCGCGCCGCGCTGCAGTTCCTGATGCGTCACATGGTGAAGCGGGCGGTGATGCGCTCACCCATCAAGAGGGCCCTGGGCCTGGGCGACCTGGAGCGGGCACAGGCCATGATCTACAAGCTGGTTGTCCACGGGCTGCTGGACGACCCCAGCGGAGGAAAGGCCAGATCTGGTGAGAAGTTACACTCCTCTATATACTTCATACACAGGGCAACTGGTGGCCCCGGGGGGCCTCATACAGTACACTCCTCTATATACTTCATACACGGGGCAACTGGCGGCCCCGGGGGGCCTCATACAGTACAGTCCTCTATATACTTCATACACGGGGCAACTGGCGGCCCCGGGGGGCCTCATACAGTACAGTCCTCTATATACTTCATACACGGGGCAACTGGCGGCCCCGGGGGGCCTCATACAGTACACTCCTCTATATACTTCATACACGGGGCAACTGGCGGCCCCGGGGGGCCTCACCTACAGTACAGTACACTTAATGGAGAATTCCATGCTAGAGGGCTTTCTTACCTTTATTTGTAGTTGTTACGTCCCCACCAAAGAGGTCCAGGTGTTATTTGTAGTTATGTCCCCACCAAAAAGGTCCAGGTGTTATTTATAGTTATGTCTCCACCAAAGAGGTCCAGGTGTTATTTATAGTTATGTCTCCACCAAAGAGGTCCAGGTGTTATTTGTAGTTATGTCTCCACCAAAGAGGTCCAGGTGTTATTTATAGTTACGTCCCCACCAAAGAGGTCCAGGTGTTATTTGTAGTTATGTCCCCACCAAAGAGGTCCAGGTGTTATTTATAGTTACGTCCCCACCAAAGAGGTCCAGGTGTTATTTGTAGTTATGTCCCCACCAAAGAGGTCCAGGTGTTATTTGTAGTTATGTCTCCACCAAAGAGGTCCAGGTGTTATTTATAGTTACGTCCCCACCAAAGAGGTCCAGGTGTTATTTGTAGTTATGTCCCCACCAAAGAGGTCCAGGTGTTATTTGTAGTTACGTCCCCACCAAAGAGGTCCAGGTGTTATTTGTAGTTGTTATGTCCCCACCAAAGAGGTCCAGGTGTTATTTGTAGTTACGTCCCCACCAAAGAGGTCCAGGTGTTATTTGTAGTTGTTATGTCTCCACCAAAGAGGTCCAGGTGTTATTTATAGTTATGTCTCCACCAAAGAGGTCCAGGTGTTATTTGTAGTTATGTCTCCACCAAAGAGGTCCAGGTGTTATTTATAGTTACGTCCCCACCAAAGAGGTCCAGGTGTTATTTGTAGTTATGTCCCCACCAAAGAGGTCCAGGTGTTATTTGTAGTTACGTCCCCACCAAAGAGGTCCAGGTGTTATTTGTAGTTGTTATGTCCCCACCAAAGAGGTCCAGGTGTTATTTGTAGTTACGTCCCCACCAAAGAGGTCCAGGTGTTATTTGTAGTTGTTATGTCCCCACCAAAGAGGTCCAGGTGTTATTTGTAGTTACGTCCCCACCAAAGAGGTCCAGGTGTTATTTGTAGTTGTTATGTCCCCACCAAAGAGGTCCAGGTGTTATTTATAGTTATGTCCCCACCAAAGAACTCCACGGCCAAATTGACGTTAATTTAGGGGTCCGCGGGCCATGAAAAAGATTTAGAAGACATTTGTAGAATCGTCCTGGGGTCTAAATGGGCTAATTCCCTCCCTCAGCATGGAGAAGCGAGCCAGAGGGCGAGGGGGGGACAGAGGCCGTGGAAGGCGGTGAGCAGCAGCAGCTGGCCCAGACGCCGATCACCACCAGCCCTTCTGCGTCCAGCACCACCTCCTTCATGAGCTCCTCCCTGGAGGACACCACCACCGCCACCACGCCCGTCACCGACACGGAGACCGTCCCCGCCACCGAGTCTCCGGCGGGGGTCATGCCCCTGAGCCTGCTCAGGTCAGAGGTCAACACAGCCAGCCACACCGCGCCGACGGTTCTGTTTCTGCACTTGATTGGCCTTTTGGCTGAATATTCCGGTCATTTAACCCATTTTGGGCGGGAACCCCTTTTGGTGTTTTAAGCAATTACGTTATACTTTAGCTTTTGAAAAATAGCAGATCTACAAGTTGTAGGTCTGTTATTTTTGAAAAATCGTGTAAATGTGGCACAAATCTTTGAATATATATTCTTTCAGAGCGAACATTTTTAACTCAAATCTTTGCTTCTGGGAGGTCCCTGGAACAACATATTTTCAGATGGGGGTCGGTGGCCATTTACATATAATTCTAGGGGTCCTTGACATGAAATAGTTTGAGAACCACTGACATAGAAACATGAGGTTTTCAGAAAACTGTCAGGATTTAAAAGGCATTTGTAGAATCGTCCTCAGGTCTAAATGGGCTGTTGTCTGCAGGTACAGGCTTTAGTTTAGACATACTATTGGTCCGACAACCTACCTCACACCCTAACCTAACCATAACCGCAAGCACAGAGCAGTGCATGTTCGACCGTTGTTTCCGCATGTTGGTCCGTTGGTGTGTCTAATCTGCATGTGCGTTGTCTGCTTTTGGCGGAATTCTCCGTCAATTAATGTACTGTTATCGATACATAAATGTCTTGCTGAAAATTAACTTTTAACACTGACTGCAGTGTACTGTAACTACTACTGTAACTACCCTCTAACGCCACCCTGTGGCAGTCAACATGTTAACTGTATTGCTTTTTATAACATTATGAATTGTGCATTGGTAATTGAGGTCATTAAACCTAAAATAAAAATAAAAGAAAATTAAGGTCATGCTACCTTTAAAGACAAAACTGCAATGTTTTGACCCTATAAGTCTTCATCAGGCAAATGTTATAATGACAGAAAACAGAACAAATATATACAAAAAAAATCATGCATATTTAACACCTGGGAGTGGGAAGGAGCACAGCAACCTAAACCAATCCCAGGGCTAGAACCTGCATGTCCCTCCCAGCGCCCACAGAGGAGAATTACGTGCCTGAGCAGAAAACTTCAGAAAAAATCAAGTACATCTGATAATAAAAGCATTAAAAGACATGATTTTGATGATAAGGATTAAAAACACATACAGAATGAGAGGACATCCAACATGACAAAATGTGTATAGGTCTATCCATGATTGTGTTTTGTTAATGTCCCTGGTGAACACCTGGCCTAAATACAGGCTAATACTGAATACATTGTTCTGTGAACTATGTACAAGCACACGCTAATACTGAATACATTGTTCTGTGAACTATGTACAAGCACACGCTAATACTGAATACATTGTTCTGTGAACTATGTACAAGCACACGCTAATACTGAATACATTGTTCTGTGAACTATGTACAAGCACACGCTAATACTGAATACATTGTATACATTTATTTTTTGTTCTGCGTAGGCAAATGTTCTCCAGCTACCCGACCACTGCTCTGCTTCCAAGCCGCCGGGCCCAGACCCCTCCCGTGTCTTCTCTGCCCACCTCTCCCTCTGAGGAGGTGGGCCGCAGGCAGAGCCTCACGTCCCCCGACTCCCAGCCCTCCAGACCGCAGAACCGAACATGTAAGTGGAATTCTGGAACACTCACCATTACACAGCACATACACACAGGTGTGTGTATGAACGGCCGCCGTGCATTTTCAGAGCATGTTTATTGCTCGCAATCTTTCGTGAAGGGCGCTCTTATCATCATACATCATAATAAGTCATCTCATTCTGGCCAATCACAATTTGCGACCTCACTTTTACACTCTAGTTTCTTTTACACAAACACTCAAAACTAGTCATAGGTCAATTACAATCCTACACAAGAAAACATAACAAAATACAATTTTAATTGGTATTCATCTCATATTAAATATCTAGGTGTGAATTTGCCCAAGGACCTGTCACAATTGTTTGACGTAAATTACAAAGGTGCAACGGAAAAGATGTATGATGATTTTGGCAGGTGGAGCGTGCTTCCTCTCGATTTAGGTGGCAGAATAAGAGCAGTCAAAATGGTAATTTTACCCAGATTACTATACCTTTTTTTGTCACTGCCAGTGGAAATACCTTTAAAACAATTCAGGGAATGGAATAAACATATCTCACGTTTTATTTGGGATAAAAAAAGGCCAAGGGTGAAACTTTCTACCTTACAACTGCCCCGAGAGAGAGGAGGCATGTCTCTCCCATCTTTAAGGGACTATTATCTAGCAGCTCAGCTAAGACCCTTGGTATATTGGTGTAACCGACCCTACATTGCAAAATGGAAAAGCATAGAGTTATCCCTGATGGATATACCAATACAGTCACTATTGGGTTGCACTGACAGAGAGAAAGGACTGTTTCGGACGAGGAGTCAGTGGGTAAATTTATCGTTCAAAATATGGCTGGAAGTTGTTAAACGCTTCCATCTTCAGAGGGAGGCAAAACTTTTAAGTTGGCCAGCATATGACCCTGACTTCATACCAGCAGTATTAGACAATAGGTACAAACAATGGCACCACAATGGCATCACCTCTATATGTACTATGATTAGAAATGGAGATATTGATAGTTTTGAAAACTTAAAGCAGAAATATGGGTTGGCTAACCAGGACTTTTATAGATACTTGCAGGTAAGGGATTATTTTGGTAAAAAGGTAAAAGGGTCTACTCCAGGTATTACAACAAGTCTAATCACTATATTTACAAATGCTTATGGCTCAGGAAGTAATAGGGGTCTTGTAAGTAAACTATATAATGGACTTATGTCGTTGAAAAAGGATTCTACAATATATGTGAAAGAGCGATGGGAAAAAGAGATGGGCATTGATATAAGTGATGAAGTATGGATGAATACATGGAAAACGCAATCAACGACCACTAATTCCTTGATTTGGAGAGACTTTTGTTGGAAAAACCAGATTTGCTTCTTTATTACTCCAAAACAGAAGTCCAAACAGACTGGCAACCATATGGACTGTTGGAGAGAATGTGGAGATACAGTGGTTGATCATGCACATGTCTTTTGGTCTTGTCCTGTAATTCAACCGTTTTGGAAGGAAGTGACAACACATCTCAAACATTATGGGTTTTGGAATAGATGATACATTCACATCTTTGTACCTAGGACAACTCCCAGATGGGCTAAATCAGGATGACTCCTACTTACTTAAGATTTTACTTGTAGCAAGCAAAAAAGCTATTACAAGAAATTGGTTACAAAAGATTTGTCCTACTGCTGACCTATTTATCAACATTGTGAAACAACTACATCTCCTAGAACAGATGACCTATTCTTTAAGACTGCAAAAAGAGCTGGGTGAAAGAAGATGGGAGAAATGGATAGAGTATTTAGCTGGGGGGGCGGATATAGAGTGAATATGGGCTGTGTCTTTCCGGTTGTCAATGAATCCAAAAGTCTGTATTGTTGTTGCTTGTTGCTGTACATCCCATGACCTCATTTGTTTGTTTGTTTGTTTTTTTTTGTTTTTTATTATTCTGTTTCTTCTGTTGATGTTTTTGTTTTAATGTATGCCTTGTTTGTCTTTTGTGTCTCTTGCATATTCAAAAATTAAGAGTTAAAAAAAAATAAAAAATAGTCATAGGTGGTGTTTGCAACACAATGTTTGTGTTTACACAAACCCTCAAAGCTGGACATAGGAGGGGCTAGCGCCCCTCAAAAATACCATGACTAATTTGTTTTTTTATTATTTATGTATTATTGAATTGGAAAAAGAAAATAATAATGAAAAAATTGAAATCAGCGATCCGGTTTGATATCAATAATAAAGCTTATCAGACGGAACATTACGCCAGAAGCAGTTGCTAGTTGGATTCCTTATGACGGAACGTTCCGCCAGGAGCAGTTAATTTGTTAAGAGTATTCCATTTCAAATCGCACTGGATAAATAAAGCAACTGTGTTTAGTGGCTCAATAGCAACTCCCTGTGACCGCGCATCTAAAATATGAATGCTTCTAAAGACTCTTAGCCAGTGATGAATCCGATCAGCGCGACCACCTTCACCATTGCTGTTTTGGGGAGACGAGGAGGCGCTCTTCTTCTACAACCAAATAGAATGGTGGTGAACGGTGGCGGTCGCTGAACTATCGCCCCTTGCGGCTGGCGGGGGTTGAGCTAATAATGTGTCCGCCCACCTCACGTAGATACGGGTAACCCAGAGATTGCGTAACCCGGAGATTGCGTATCTGGCTTTTCAATCTCAGTGGTGTATAGCCAGCCAGCCAGCCATCTAATGGTTGTGGATGATCTGTTTCCCCAGCCCTGTCAGACCCCAGCAGCAGGCTGTCCACATCGCCGCCTCCCCCTGCCATCGCTGTGCCCCTGTTAGAGATGGGATTCTCTCTTCGCCAGATCACCAAAGCTCTGGAGGCCACCGGTGAGTCTGGCTCACTAGCTTCTACACTATTATATGAACAGTGGTTCTCAAACATTATCATTTCCCCCCCACAGTTTTGTATTTGTATTCATAAGGGTACTGTTGGCAGCTGGATAGACCACAAAGCAAGCAATATCCTGACACCAACACCATGAGTGAGCAAACGCCATTAACCTTGTCAAGATCCTGGCACCAAAAGAATATGACTAGTACATAACCATAACCTACCCTAACCATAACACTCTGCAAGGGTCCAATTGGTTACTAACTATGAATAATTGAGCTCGAGACCCACCGGAAGTAAATTAGATTTTAATGTAATAGGGACCACCATGCACAGGGACCACCTGTACTTAACCCCTTCCCTTTTCTCTCTCTCTTCCCCCAATATCTTGGTGTTTGCCTATTAGTAAAGGCATTCTATGGATGGAAACTAAAATCTAAATTTGTTATCAACACTGTTGTTGATGCGCCAGGCGCTCAGGGAGAGGCCGACGCCCAGAACATCACGGTGCTCGCCATGTGGATGATCGAACACCCCGGGACAGAGGAGGAGGACGAGCCCCTCTCTGGAGGAGGAGGAGGAGGAGGAGGAGGCGACGGGGGCGACGGGGCCGACGGGGCCTTAGCCTCCAGCGGAGGAGGAGGAGGAGGAGGAGGAGGAGGCGGCGGCAAGTCCCTGGAGAGGAGCTCCTCCTACCTGTACTCTCCTGGAGACGCTGCCGACATGGAGGAGGGCTTCAGCGAGAGGTACTGTACATTGAAGTTCTCAAACTCTGCCCGAACCAGACACGACGTTTTCGGGCCGGGCCGGGCCCAAACATTATGCTAATTCGTCGTGATTTTTCCATGATCTTTTCTTTTTTCTTTCTCTTTTTCTCCTTTTTTCTAAGAGTGTTATTATAATAAAAATAGCAATTCTGTTATTTGTGTAATGTGTATAGCCTACATGTATGTATTTATTATGAAGAGGGTTGCGCTATCGGCGATTCACTTAATTGTGACAGGAGGAAGACGGAGGAGTGGACCTGGCGGAAGCACGCATACTGACTGCGCGCAGGCATGAGAGAAGTGAACGGTGGGGTGGTTGTTTATACCGCTGGCTGGCCTCTGGTTCGCGGCGCACCAAATGAGCTTCAGTTCATATGCTAAATGTTTTATAAAATCAATCGGATTATCACACGATAGCTGAAGCGTCAGGTTTTCGTCATGTTGCACTGAGCTATCTCGTTAACCCAGCTGGCTGCGATGAATAACCTAATCAGACATTAATCAACGTCATATAGTCACCAACCGATCCATATAAATGATATAATTCTGTAGTGTATGATGACCACACAATGTTACAGTCCACTGCAGGCTACAGGCTATTTGATTTCCAAAATTATTAGTATTATAACCGCCGTCTCTCGGTGCGGCGGCGCGCCTCGTTAAAATAACAGATCTCTAAGCTGTCGAGACACGCCATGAGCGGTGCGTGGATGGTTTGTAAACTTTGTAGGCTATGTTTGTTCTTTTGGACACCGAACGGGGACGATACTTGGGGTCTTGGACATAGCTGCTTCACTTCAGAGGAAGCTAAGGGGAGCTACTCACCACCACTGGAAATGGAATCCATTAGAACAGGGGTTCTCAACGTTTTTGGCCGGGGACCCCCGGAAATGCTTTGGCAACGTCTCGGGACCCCCGCCCCGCCCCCTCCCGACCCCCAATATAAATTGACTGCTACAATAACCTTAACCCATTTTGGGCGGGAACCCCTTTTGGTGTTTTAAGCATTATGTTATAATTTAGCTATTGAAAAATAGCAGATCTACAAGCTCATAGCGCGCAAAATCGTGAAATATTTTTGGGGACCCCCCAAAATAATTTGGCGACCCCCCGAGGGGTCGCGACCCACGGGTTGAGAACCCCTGCATTAGAACAGGGGTTCTCAACGTTTTTGGCTGGGGACCCCCGGAAATGCTTTGGCCATGTATCGCATGCAACTAATTGTAAAATTACTTTTAATATAATATATTATATTTTATATATTTTATATATAATATATTTTAGTCTAGTTTTTATTTGTTGACGAAATTGTCAGTATATTCAGTCTTAGTTTTAGTCATCATAGCTTAGTTTTCATTTAGTTTCCATTTAGTTTTAGTCGACGAACATTTTTCGTCTTAGTTTTAGTCGTCTTAGTTTTAACACTGGTTCCAGGTCTGAATGGGTTAAAAGTCTTTCTGTGTCCTTGGCAGTCCTGAAGGGGAGCAGGAGAGTCCGTCCGCCTCCAGTGGTCCTCCTCCCACCAGGGGGCGCTCCGCCGTCAGCAGGAAGCACCGCTTTGACCTGGCCGCTCGCACGCTTCTGGCCCGTGCAGGTGAGAAGCAGTGTTGAATTTAGATTTTAGTACATTTTAATTTAGTTTTAATAGTCATATTTTAGTCATCTGAAATGTTTTAGTGTTAGTCTAGTTCTAGTCGACTAAATATCATAAGATTTTAGTCGACTAAATGTACAGTTGATTTAATCGACTAAAATGTATTTTGGCGGGCCTTGATGCTGTCGTAATGACTGATTTTAGACTTGGTTACAATAGCCGATCCACAAGCTCACAACTGAACTAGAGGTCAGCATGTGTGGTACCTGGCCTTACTGCAGTCATGCCAGATTCTGGGTGGGAACCTCTTTTGGTGTTTTAAGCATTATGTTATACTTTACCTGTTGAAAAATAGCAGATCTACAAGCTTGTAGATCTGCTATTTTTGAAAAATCATGAAAGTGTGGCGCACATCTTTGAATATATATATTCTTTCAGAGCGAACGCTTTTAACTCAAATCTTTGCTTCTGGGTGGGTCCCTGGAATAACATATTTTCAAATGGGGATTGGTGGCCAATTACATATAATTTGTGGGGTCCTTGACATGAAATATTGAGCACCACTGATACAGAAACATGAGGTATTTCAGAACTGTCAGGATTTAGAAGACATTTTTTAAATGTGATAGTGAAAAGTGATAATACTCCCTAGTATAGACTGTGCTAACCATATAAGGAGTTCCTCCCTGTCCCCAGTTAACCCCTGGGGGTCAAAAAACCTTGGCTGGGTGGCCCAGCCTTCATCCAATCATGATGAAGTGGGGGCGGGCCTTATTGTGTGTGCTGTTGGTCTGTAGTGTGTGCATGTGCACATCTTGTTACCGGGGGGGGGGGGGGGTTCCAAATCACCCAAATCACTGAATGCTCCTTTAACCGTTGGCCCGTTGCTCTTCCAGCCGGCCTGTACCGCTCGGTCCAGGCCCACCACAGCCAGTCTCGCCGCGACGTCTCGGCGCTGCAGCAGCAGCAGCAGCAGCAAGACCCCGGCGCCCTGTATGACTTCAACCTGGACGAAGAGCTGGAGATGGACCTGGACGAGGAGACCATGGAGGCCATGTTCGGACAGGACCTGGCCAGCGACACGGACATTCTGGGAATGTGGATCCCGGAGGTACTGGACTGGCCAACATGGGTGTGTGTGTATTTTAAAACGGTTAATTAGGCCAAGCTGGGCCGCTGCCTGTCACACTAACCCCACAACGCTTTATGCCTGGTCCACTGACCGGATAGCATGTCTCATAATACGTGCAGTGTTGTTTTTGGCAGCAAATTTCTATTTTAGTTTTAGTCATAGTCTTTGGAATGAAACTTCATTTAGTTTTAGTCATATTTTTAGTCACCTGAAATGGTCTAGTTTTAGTCGGCTAAATGTCATGAGATTTTAGTCAACTAAATCTACAGTTGATGTAGTCGACTAAAATGTATTTTGGCGGACCTTGATGCCGTCGTAATGACTGATTTTACACTTGCTGAAAATAGCAGATCTACAAGCTTGTGAGCTTGTAGATCTGTTATTTTCCGCATGAAACCAATTGTAAAATGACTTGTCTTTTATATATACTGGATGTCTTGTCCACTAGTCCCTTTTAGTCTAGTTTTTATTTGTTGACGAAATTGTCAATATATTTAATCTTAGTTTTAGTCATCATAGCTTAGTTTTCATGTAGTTTCCATTTAGTGAAAAAAGGTAGTATAGTCGACGAACATTTTTCGTCATAGTATTAGTCGACGAAAACAACACTGCATACGTGCATGCTAAACCACTGGTTCTCTGCGTGGGGGCGGGGGGTGGCGGGAACCACCAGGGACCACCAGGGACCACCAGGGACCACCAGGGACCCCCAGGGACACCCAGGGACCACCAGGGACCACCAGGGCCACCAATGGGTCTCTAGCTGAATCTGAGAAAGTGTACAAATGGAACCATTTTGTACACCATCAGGGTTAAATGAACCCATTTGGACCTGAGGCAGATTCTAAAAATGGCTTCTAAATCCTGTTTTATGAAAAACCTTTATTCAATTTATTATTATTATTTTTTTAAATAATGTTGCTGCTATATACTGTATATGGCACACAGGTGTTCCCTGTTTGAATTGATTGTGTTTTATTCCAACACAAATTATTTTTTAAAGTCACTTCATAGTTTCCAACATGTTACATTGTCACACAGGTGTACAAATGGAAGCGGGTTCCATTTGTACACCTGTGAAACAATCCGGGAAACAATCCAGGGGGAAAAAAAAGAAATATTTTGCTAGCTTACCTTGCTCTCGATTTAATTTATACGATACATGATCCAAAAAGCGTTCATATTTTGAACGAGAGGCGGATGAGGAGCAGAAATGAAGCGCTAGTATATCCATCAGATAAAAACCACGGAGAGCACCCTGGATTAGGAGAGACGAGGCATTCTTTCTGCTGGGTGTGTGGTTGGACCCCAGACCATTTGGTCTGCTGGGTGGGTGGACGGACCCCAGACCATTTGGTCTGCTGGGTGGGTGGACGGACCCCAGACCATTTGGTCTGCTGGGTGGGTGGACGGACCCCAGACCATTTGGTCTGCTGGGTGGGTGGACGGACCCCAGACCATTTGGTCTGCTGGGTGGGTGGACGGACCCCAGACCATTTGGTCTGCTGGGTGGACGGACGGACCCCAGACCATTTGGTCTGCTGGGTGGGTGGACGGAACCCAGACCGTTTGGTCTGCTGGGTGGACGGACGGACCCCAGACCATTTGGTCTGCTGGGTGGGTGGACGGAACCCAGACCGTTTGGTCTGCTGGGTGGGTGGACGGACCCCAGACCATTTGGTCTGCTGGGTGGGTGGACGGACCCCAGACCCCAACATAGAGAACCAGTGATCTAAAAACACTAAACGGGGTAATGCTAAACGTGCATGGTGACATTTTAATTCTCTTATACAACACACAATATGTTCATACATGCATGGTGAACAGATTTACTAAGCGATAATAACGCTGCCTTCCTCCACATTTGCACAGTAGCTCCCAAGCCTGACATCCATAAGATTTTGTTTTATTTATTCTTAGTATTACTTTATTGTCTTAACCCATTCTGAACGGGAACCACTTTTCTGTTATACTTTAGCTATTGAAAAATAGCAGATCTACAAGCTCATAGCGCGGCACCGAGTGCTATGAGCTTGTACGTCTGCTATTTTTGAAAAATCCTGAAAATGTGGTGCAAATCTATGAATATGTATATATTCTTTCAAAGTGAACGTTTTTAACTCCAATCTTTGCTTCTGGGGAGGTCCCCTGAACGACATATTTTGAGATGGCGTTTGGCGGTCAAATACATATAATTCTGGGGCTCCCTGACATGAAATAGTTTGAGCACCACTAACATAGAAACATGGGTTGTTCAGAAAACTGTCATGATTTAGAAGACATTTATAGAATCATTGTAAATAGAATATCTAAACACGTGCATCTTTTTACAATGGTGTTATTTTTCAGAAAGGAAGCCATTGAGAGTTAAAATGGGTCCTAATGCTTCCAACTCAAGTATAATTGTAGACATTGGACACATGGAACTGAAAGGCCACGCAACACAAGAAGCTGGAGCTAGCATGCAATGAAAAACAGATTGAATTGCGGTTCATTCATTTGTTGTTGGATGAATGATAATGAATGACGACTGGCCGCTGATTGGATGTTTTGAATATATTTATCGTGTTGTCCCGAACATAAGACGACTCTGATTATAAGACGACCCCCCCATCATGTCAAATTGTCTAGTCCCCGATTGTAATACAACCTCGTTTGTTATTTCCATTGGGGGAATAATAAACGTTAGTCTTATTGTCAGGCCAATAGGGTATTAATGACCTTCAATGCAAAAAGGCCCTCATTGACCCTGTTGTGTTTTTTTACTCATGGCATGACTGCTTTTCTGTGTTTTTGAACCCTATGACAACTCTACTGATTTTGTGTCCCGTCTGTCCGTGCGTGTGTGCGTGCTCGTTGCGCTTGTCTTTGTGTGTGTGTGTGCGTGCTCGTTGCGCGTGTCTTTGTGTGCGTGTGCGTGCTCATGTCTTTGTGTGCGTGCTCGTTGCGCATGTCTTTGTGTGCGTGTGCGTGCTCGTTGCGCGTGTCTTTGTGTGCGTGCTCGTTGCGTGTGTCTTTGTGTGCGTGCTCGTTGCGTGTGTCTTTGTGTGCGTGTGCGTGCTCGTTGCACGTGTCTCTGTGTGCGTGCTCGTTGTGTGTGTCTTTGTGTGCGTGTGTGTGCTCGTTGCGCGTGTCTCTGTGTGTGTGCGTGCTCGTCGCGCGTGTCTCTGTGTGTCTCAGCATGTGTGCGAGACGGAGGAGCGTGACGAGGTGGTGGTGTGCGAGCTGTGTGAGGCCAGCGTGGCCAACTTCAACCAGCACATGAAGAAGAGCCACCCGGGCTGCGGCCGCAGCGCCAACCGCCAGGGCTACCGCAGCAACGGCTCCTACGTGGACGGCTGGTTCGGAGGGGAGTGCGGCAGCGGCAACCCGTACTACCTGCTGTGCGGCGGCTGCAGGGAGAAGTACCTGGCCATCAAGTGCAAGGCCAAAGTCCCCGTCGTGGAAAGGTACATATAGCTACCAGTGTTGAACTTGTTTTCTGGCAGCAAATTTTTATTTTAGTTTTAGTCATAGTCTCTTGAATAGTTTTCATTTTAGTTTCAGTCACATTTTAGTCACCTGGAATGCTTTTGTGTTAGTCTAGTTTTAGTCGACTAAATATCATAAGATTTGAGTCGACTAAAAGGTATTTTGGTCGGATTCAGGCCCTTCGCCTCCACACTATCGGATTCAGGCCGTTCGCCTCCACGCTATCGGATTCAGGCCGTTCGCCTCCACGCTATCGGATTCAGGCCCTTCGCCTCCACACTATCGGATTCAGGCCGTTCGCCTCCACACTATCGGATTCAGGCCGTTCGCCTCCACGCTATCGGATTCAGGCCGTTCGCCTCCACACTATCGGATTCAGGCCGTTCGCCTCCACACTATCGGATTCAGGCCGTTCGCCTCCACGCTATCGGATTCAGGCCGTTCGCCTCCACACTATCGGATTCAGGCCGTTCGCCTCCACGCTATCGGATTCAGGCCATTCGCCTCCACACTATCGGATTCAGGCCCTTCGCCTCCACACTATCAGATTCAGGCTGTTTGCCTCCACGCTATCGGATTCAGAAAAATACATGTATCAGCTTGTTGTGTCATGGCCCTTTATTTCTATTTGTATTTGTTTATTTAGACGGGACAGTGCATATTAATTGACATTACATAAATGCAATGTAAATACGCTGGATTTAGCAAAAACGCAAATTTTCATCCGCAATCCCCACATGAAAGGACATTAGGAAACAAAGCATTTAAAACATACATACACAAGGAAAGTACAAAGGTGAAGTGCATCTATGTAATTTAGCAGCGTTTGAAGGGCAATACAGATTTGTAACTAAAGTAACTTGTGCATAAGGTACAGTATTGTAACAGTTACCTGTGCATAAAGTGCAGTGTTGCTTTTAAATAATACAGGATTTAAGTAATACAGGATACGCTGTCAAAGTGCACTGGACTATTAGACTATACATGGTCACAGGTTTGGTTGTCGAGTAACCTTTTTTTTTGTACTTATTAAAGATTGAATCTATTAATTCTATATGTTCCTCTTTTCTACACAATTCAGATACAAAGGCCAGGCTCCTGACCTCTTGGGGAAGCAGGACAGTGTGTATGAAGGTAAGACTTCTGACCTCCTGGGGAAGCAGGACAGTGTGTATGAAGGGAAGACTTCTGACCTCCTGGGGAAGCAGGACAGTGTGTATGAAGGGAAGACTTCTGACCTCATGGGGAAGCAGGACAGTGTGTATGAAGGGAAGCAGGACAGTGTGTATGAAGGGAAGACTTCTGACCTCCTGGGGAAGCAGGACAGTGTGTATGAAGGGAAGCAGGACAGTGTGTATGAAGGGAAGACTCCTGACCTCTTAGGAAGCAGGACAGTGTGTATGAAGGGAAGACTTCTGACCTCCTGGGGAAGCAGGACAGTGTGTATGGAGGGAAGACTCCTGACCTCTTAGGAAGCAGGACAGTGTGTATGAAGGGAAGACTTCTGACCTCATGGGGAAGCAGGACAGTGTGTATGAAGGGAAGACTCCTGACCTCTTAGGAAGCAGGACAGTGTGTATGAAGGGAAGACTCCTGACCTCTTAGGAAGCAGGACAGTGTGTATGAAGGGAAGACTTCTTACTGTTGGACAGACTTTGAACCTACCAACACTGCCGGCCTTACCAGACTTTCCTCCGAGGTGGAAGTTACATGCTGGATAGTCTGCCGCGAGGTTACTCCGTGGTGGGAAATAAATAAATAATACAAGTACGATATAATACAAGAGAATGACAGCTTGGCACGCACTTTTATGTTTTGTAGAAGAGGCAAACTAATATATTGTTTATGCCGTTTATTTTACATGTGTACAGTGTAAACTTGAAACATTATTGTACTGTAAAAAGGTCTCTTTTCCCTTGATCTTTATCTTTTTTAGTATAATAGATTAATACACGTTAATCAATTTAGAACACACCCAAATCAAATAATACAAATAAGTGTTCAATCAATCAATCATTCAATCAAAGCAAACGGCATAAACAATGTTAGTTTGCCTCTTCTACAAAAATAAAAGTTACTGTTGCGTCATTCTCTTGTACTTGTATTATTTCCCACCTCAGACGGAGGACAGTCTGGTGAGACCAGTGGTATTCTGTAGTGTAGGGTAGGCCAATCAGATGCAGGCGGGGCGTTACCATGTCCATGCTCGGACGTAGAATAGATATACGCGGTTGTCCAGAACCGCCCCAAAAAGGCCTCTGCCCGGGATCTGGACAGGGCCACGGCCTGCCCAGTGTTCATATACTGTACTGCTCTGACATCATTCTGACGTCTGCATTGACTCCATATTTGGGCATGCCTTAATGGTTCCATTAACTTAGATTTTACAATATAAATTGGGGGTCTCAGAGATAGAAATGCCATTAAATGAGGGACCGTAGCCTAATTCAGGTCAAGCTGGGGGTCCTTGAAATGAAAATCACTGCTAGAGCCGTAAAAACATTCTCTTATGGGAGGTCCCTGGCATAATCCGTGGGATAATTAGTGTCAATTTGGGGTTCCTTGACATGAAGAAAGTTTGGGAACCAGTGCCACTGCTCTACATAACTCTATGGTCCTCCTGGTCCTCCTACAGAAGACTGGGACATGCTGGACGTGGATGAAGATGAGAAGCTGACGGGCGAGGAGGAGTTTGAGCTGCTGGCCGGTCCTCTGGGTCTGAACGAGAGGCGGCTGGTCCCCGAGGCCGTCCAGTTCCCAGACAGCGACCCCCTGGGGGCCTCTGTCGCCATGGTGACGGCCACCAACAGCATGGAGGAGACCCTGCTGCAGATCGGTGAGATACAGTGCTTCTCAATGTGGGGGGGGGGGCTAATTAGTTTACATTTGCGGGTCCTTGACATGAACGTTTGGGAAACACTGGGTAAGATATGTCCGTTGTCGGGAAGAAACCACCTGACTCCAAAAATGTTCATTTTTCCAGGAAATCCTTATATGGATATTAAATGCCTTAAGTCCTGATTTAGATGAAGAGTTATTCACGTTTTACGATTTTCGATCTGATCGGCTAAAATGGGGGGGAACATTTTGGATGACGTCCCAACCGGAAATAACATTGAATGTTGCGCAACAGACGCTCCCAGCCTGTGGAGCGATGCGATCGGTTTTGATATCAATAAATCTCCGTCCTTTTATTAATCTCCGTCCTGGGCGACGAACGTTACTACGTTGATGGGACGGAGTACTCCGTTCTTGCCGCTCGGGGTGTTAAGCATGCGGCCGTGTGCACGTCGGATCGGGATGTAGGTGTTTCTTCCATGCGAGTACCAACCCCCCCGTTATAATGATCGGTAAATAAGTACTTTTAAATGTTTTTTAATCAAATCTCCTGTTTCTCGTGGATGGCTCAGGTGACCTTAATACCTTTTTCACGAGATATACAACGTTTGGCATCTATACGGTTAATAGGACAAGTATACTCGTCTAACTCTAAAGCATCGAATGTGTTAACATTGTTTGTGGTGCCGTGCTGTGAAGTCCACACCCACAACACCAGAGGGAGTTCAACAAACCATGTGCAACCCAGATTCGGCACAAACAAGGGACTAAATTAATTTCGCTCCTATGCCACCAAAATGTGGAACGCCTACAAACAGTCATTAACCCATTTAGACCCGAGGACGATTCTACAAATGTCTTCTAAATCCTGACTGTTTTATGTCGGTGGTCCTCAAACATTTTCATGTCGTGTCAAAATTATATGTAATTGGCTGCCAACCCCCATCTCAAAATATGTTGTTCCAGGGACCCCCCAGAAGCAAAGTTTTGAGTTAAAAATGTTCGCTCTGAAATTATATATATTCCAAATTTGCGCCACATTTTCACGATTTAAAAAAAATAGCACATCTACAAGCTCGTAGCGCGGCACTCGCATAACATAATGCTTAAAACACCAAGAGGGCTTCCCGCCCAGAATGGGTTAAGACATGTGAATCCCTTGACTCCTTCAAAACCGCTCTCAAAGGACACCTACGGACGGCTGCAATTCGAAACTGGCCCCCATAAAATCTGAATCCCCCACCCACCCCTTTTCCCTCTCACTGTATGTTTCTTTTCCCTTTTTACCTCTCTGATGATTTCCTGTTTAGACTATATAGAAGTGTATATTCATACGTCTCTAATTGTTTTGATGAATTGAACAAGGTGGACACTCTTGTAAACAAGTGTAATACTTTATGGTGTCGTCCACTCACAGTTGACAGTTTTTTTTTGTATTGAGTTGTACTTGAAATGTACTGTAATTCTGCAAACTGTTAATAAAATCAATCAATCAATCAATGCTGTCCTCTCCAGGCTGCCAGAGCTCGGTGGATAAGAGTTCGTCGGGCAGGGTGACGCTGGGTGAGCAGGCGGCGGCTCTCCAGAACCCTCACGACCGAGTCATGGCCCTGAGGAGGGTGACTGCCGCCGCACAGGTGCTGCTGGCCAGGACCATGGTGATGAGAGCCCTGTCCCTGCTGTCTGTCAGGTAGGACCATGGTGATGAGAGCCCTGTCCCTGCTGTCTGTCAGGTAGGACCATGGTGATGAGAGCCCTGTCCCTGCTGTCTGTCAGGTAGGACCATGGTGATGAGAGCCCTGTCCCTGCTGTCTGTCAGGTAGGACCATGGTGATGAGAGCCCTGTCCCTGCTGTCTGTCAGGTAGGACCATGGTGATGAGAGCCCTGTCCCTGCTGTCTGTCAGGTAGGACCATGGTGATGAGAGCCCTGTCCCTGCTGTCTGTCAGGTAGGACCATGGTGATGAGAGCCCTGTCCCTGCTGTCTGTCAGGTAGGACCATGGTGATGAGAGCCCTGTCCCTGCTGTCTGTCAGGTAGGACCATGGTGATGAGAGCCCTGTCCCTGCTGTCTGTCAGGTAGGACCATGGTGATGAGAGCCCTGTCCCCAGGTACTCTTTCTGTGTGTACTTTTAACATTGGTGGTCTTCAACCCTTATTCATGTCAAGGCCCCTATTATTTATTCGGCATTTGAGCCACGGAACCACCATTTGTGACCAAACTTGACACACAGTAAGTCAGTTTTATACAGTTTTATACATTTTAAAAATAGCAGAAAAATCGTGAAAATGTGGCGCAAATGTATATATTAACTCAAATCTTTGCTTCTGGGGCCGGGTTCCAGGAACAACATATTTTCAGATGGGGGTCGGCGGCCAATTACATATATTTGTGGGTCCTTGACATGAAATATTGAGCACCACTGCATGATATAGAAACAGAGGTATTTCTAGAAAACTGTCAGGATTTAGAAGACTTTTTTATTTATTTCGACGTCAGGCCTAAATGGGTTAAGAGCGTCTGCTAAATGCCTAAATTGTAAATTGTTAGCGTGACTGATTTGTCTTTCTCCTCTCGTCTCCTTGTCTGTGTGTGTCTGTCTGTCTGTCTGTCTGTCTGTCTGTCTGTCTGTCTGTCTGTCTGTCTGTCCTGTCCTGTCCTGTCCTGTCCTGTCCTGTCTGCCTGCCCTGCCTGTCTGTCTGTCTGTCTGTCTGTCTGCCCATGCAGCGGCTCCAGCTGCAGCCTGGCGGCCGGTCTGGAGTCTCTGGGTCTGACGGACATCAGGACGTTGGTTAGGCTGATGTGCCTCGCGGCGGCCGGCCGAGCGGGCCTCTCCACCAGCAGTCCCCCGGCGGCGGGGGGCACGGGGGGTCCAGAGAGGCCCCGCGGCGCCGCCAAGGCCAGCAAACCCATCTCATGTCTGGCTTACCTCAGCACGGCTGTGGGCTGTCTGGCCTCCAACAGCCCCAACGCTGCCAAGCTGCTGGTGCAGCTCTGCACTCAGGTACAGTGCTGGTGTTGTTATCCCTATGAGAGATGGTTACAGGGTGGTTTTCCTCCACTATAAAACTAAGACGAAAAATGTTCGTCGACTTTCTCACTGACTAAAACTAAATAAAAACGAATCTATGATGACTAAAACTATGACTAAATATATTGACAATTTTATCAACAAATAAATACTAGACTAAAATGTTAGGACACATAAAACACATTTTAGTCGACTAAATCAACTGTAGTCATTACAGCCCCTCCCCTCTTTATTACACCAAAATACATTTTTGCCAACTGTAGATTTAGTCGACTAAAATCTTATGACATTTAGTCGACTAAAACTAGACTTAACACAAAACATTTCAGGTGACTAAAATGTGACTGAAACTAAATGAAAACTATTGAAGAGACTATGACTAAAACTTAAATCAAAAGTTGCTGTCAAAAACAAGCCTCTTCTTCTTCTTCTCCTGTCCCAGAACCTGATCTCGGCGGCCACGGGCATGAACCTCACCACGGTGGACGACCCCATCCAGAGGAAGTTCCTGCCCAGCTTCCTGCGTGGCGTGGCGGAGGAGAACAAGATGATCACGTCGCCGAACTTCGTGGTCACGCAGGCTCTGGTGGCGCTGCTGGCGGACAAAGGAGCCCGACTCAGGCCGGCCTATGACAAGTCTGACGTGGAGAAGAGAGGTTTGTGGATTGTGGAAAGTGATGGGAGGAATTGGTTGTTGTTGGTTCGGTTGTGTTATTTTGGCTTAATTTATTTATACACACACGGGTCCGTGTGAAATGAGGGGTGCTCGTATCATCGTACAACATCATCATGACACTATGACCTAAAATGTAATGTTCGTGTAGGACGGAAATCTACACTAATAGCTGAATATAGGAGGGGCTAGCGCCCCGAAAAAAAATATATTTTTGTTCTGCCCCCCCCCTCTGTTCCAGCTCTGTTCTGTCCCCCCCATCAAGCACGGTTGTTTCGTCAAAACCATGTGACTCCCATTGAAAATGAACTGTGAGCTGCTCTGCCCCCCCCTCTCCCCCCAGAACAGAGACAGAAGAATGGACATTCTGTCTCTGTTTTGAATGTGTGAAGCCTCATTCACACATATCAAACAAACATGCTCTGTTCCGTCTGTGTTTCATGGCCGCCAATGGAAGTCACATGGTTTGACCAGTGTTTGGTCAAACCACGTGACTTCCATTGGAAAAGCATTGAGGCGGCCATGATAAAACACGGACAGAACAGAGCATGTTCGTTTGATATGTGTGAATGAGGCCTCACACGTGTCAACCATTTCACCATTGTGTTTCATCTGTGCCTTTTTGTTTTTTGTCGTGTCTCTTATTTTGTCATGTTTTGTTTTTTTCCCCCCTTCCTTGTCACTCACCGGGCGCTCCCTGCCCTGCCCTGCCATGTCACCTCGGTGTTTCCTCCTCCTCCTCTTTGTGTTCAAGCAGGTCTAATTGCGCATTTGTATGCCCATCCTTCCCACAACCCCTCCGCTGTAGGCCCCCTGGAGCTGGCCAATGCGCTGGCCGCCTGCTGCCTGTCGTCCAGGCTGTCGTCGCAGCACCGCCAGTGGGCCGCCCAGCAGCTGGTGCGCACGCTGGCGGCGCACGACCGCGACAACAACCACAGCCGCCCGCAGTCCTTCACCGACATGGCCGGGGACCTGCGCAAGTGCTCCGTGTTCAAGCTGGAGGCGCACCAGAGCAGGGTGGGTAGTAGTTAGTACACCCTTATTATTATTATTATTATTATTTTGTTTTTAATTTCAATTTTTCACAAAATGCACATACCACCACCCGCCGACAACCCTCCCCACATACAAACCCACATACTGTACATAGAAGACAGCACAGTTAAAGCATAATAATAACAATAATAATAATGAAAATAAAATAAAAATAAGGGTCTGTGCAAAATGACACAAAGCTTGGAACAGTTAAATCTCTTATCTCTCTCTGTCGTTCTTTCCACATCTAACTTGTGTGCACATACTGTGAGTACGTAACCCATGCCATGACTTTGTGGTCCTCAGCGAGCGCTGAGTGGACACAGGTTCACATGTTCTGTGTTCATTGCATGTAAAGCTGCTCCTGTACTGTCCGTTGCTCCAGGTGATCACGTGTGCTTGGTGCTGTAAAAAAGGACTGCTGGCCACCAGCGGGAACGACGGGACGGTCAGAGTGTGGAATGTCACCAAGAACCAGTACAGCCTTCAGCAGACGTGCATCTTCAATAAGACGTAAGACAGACACACACACACACACACACACACACACACACAGACACACACACACACACACACACACACACACACACACACACACAGACACCTTTTTATACTTTTATACCCTCTACACTAAAACTCCTACATGAAAACAGCCACAACCTAAAGCTCACAACGCTTGTACATCGCCCCAAAATAGGGACGCTATTATCAAATGTGAGTTTCCTGGCCTCCTCTGGCCTCCATCCTGCAGCATGGTGGTGGTGTTGACCTGCCCATATTATGTGACCAACTTATGGACTTCATATAATGTCAGTGTCCAATTAGAAAGGCTAGTTAAACCTAGTATACTCTGTTATTATTTTTTTATTTTTTTTATCACTTAGATTTGTATTATTTTTTTGAACAAACAAACAATGAAAACAATGGCAAAAGACAAACGGTACAAACAAACATGAAAAAGAAAAAAGAAAAATAAATAAAATCGACAATGCGTATCAAACCTTGCTTATTACTTTACATATTCCTAGACATGTTCTATTGTTCCTCATTCCCCCATGCCCTCACTGTTCATGACCAGGTCATTAAATATTGTCCATTTGGACCATTTGTCCTCCATTTGTTCCACCTGCAGTCTCAGGCGATGTGTCAGTTTCTCCATGAGCTGTATCTCCTGAATCAACTCCTCCCATTGTCCCTGTGTTGGAGGCTCCTTCTGTCCCCATTTCCTTGTGATAGCCTTCTTTCCTGCCGCCAATAAAATGTTTACCAGATACCTATCCTCTCCTCGTATCTTTCCCCTCATCAAGTTTCCTAAATACAGAACATCACACTTCATAGGCACCTCATATCCCCACACCTTTTGTATCTGATCATGTATCACTTTCCAAAAAGACTCAATTTTGGGACATTTCCAGAACACATGCGTGTGATCCACATTTACATCTCCACAACCCCTCCAACATTGTATCTGTTGCTTTAACTGCTTGCTCTTAATTTTTGGTGTTATGAAAAACCTGCATAGATTTTTGTTAAGAGAGCCCACGCAAAACTGCCCAAAAATCACTTTCACCTAGAAAATCCATTCACATTTTTTATAATTCAGCTGACTGTGGAGACACATGCTGGAACTTTTTACTTTGAAATGTTTTATAGTTTCTGAGTTATTTAATTTAAACGCCAAATGCATTCTCAATGGCAAAAACACAAACTTTGGCACCATGTATCAAAAAAAATAATCATTGTTTTGATTTTTTTGATTTTTTTAATAAAAAATAAATACAAAAATAAATACAAATATTTATTTTTAAAAAAAATTCAAAGACGTCCACAGACGTCTTGGGCACAAAATGTGACATTAAGTCCACACGATCATTTTTGCCAGGTCGCCAGTTTCACTGCAAACGCCACCCTGCTACCACTCGCATGACTGAAGTAAAATATGGTATGCTTAAATTCACATTTAGAAAATGTTTCAGATGTAAAGAAGAAAATATCTGAGATGATGGAATGGTGATGGTCATGGGAGGGGAACCTTCTGAAAGCTTCATGGGCAAAGATAATCAACTTCAAAATCTAAAAAAAAATGTCAGGCCATTTTGCCTCTCGGACTTGCGAGTGCTAGAGGACAGTGGCAGAGAGGAGGCAGAAGTTTTGAGTATTGGGGATTTCATGGCTGACATTGGTGCAACATTATTGTGGTGTTATGGCTCCCTCCAGTGTATGGACCCAGTATTTGATCTGTGTTGTGGTTTGTGTTTGTGTGTGTGTGTTGAGCAGCGAGGGTTCCGAGGATGGCTCCCCCTGTGAGCCCAGTCTCTGTCCTCTGACCTGGAGCGTCACCGGAAAATACCTGGCCTCCGCCATGGACAAACTGGTCAACATCTGGCAGGTCAACGGTAAGTCAAATACCTGGCCTCCGCCATGGACAAACTGGTCAACATCTGGCAGGTCAACGGTAAGTCAAATACCTGGCCTCCGCCATGGACAAACTGGTCAACATCTGGCAGGTCAACGGTAAGTCAAATACCTGGCCTCCGCCATGGACAAACTGGTCAACATCTGGCAGGTCAACGGTAAGTCAAATACCTGGCCTCCGCCATGGACAAACTGGTCAACATCTGGCAGGTCAACGGTAAGCACAACAGCCTTCTGGCCAGTGTTGATTTCGTCGACTAATACTGTTGACCAAAATTGTTGAAATGTTGACTACCTTTTTTTCACTGACGAAAACTAAATGGAAACTAAATGAAACCTAAGCTATGATGACTAAAACTAAGACTAAATATATTGACAATTTTGTCAACAAATAAAAACTAGACAAAAACGTTAGGAAGGGACTAGTTGACAAGAGATCCAGTAGTAAGTAATTTCACACTTGGTTGCATGCTGAAAATAGAAAAAAATAAATCAACTAGATTTAGTCGACTAAAATCTTGAGATATTTAGTCGACTAAAACTAGACTAACACTAAAACATTCCAAGTGACTGAAATGTGGCTAAAACTAACTGAAAACTATTCAAGAGACTAAAACTAAAATCTAAATTTGCTGCCAAAAACAACACTGCTGTCCCGTATAAAGGCTGTAAGGGTCTACCTACGGTACTAAACGGCGTGTCCACCTCATCATCTCTGTGTTCTGTCCCGTACAAAGGCTGTAAGGGTCTACCTACGGTACTAAACGGTGTGTCCACCTCATCATCTCTGTGTTCTGTCCCGTATAAAGGCTGTAAGGGTCTACCTACGGTACTAAACGGTGTGTCACCTCATCATCTCTGTGTTCTGTCCCGTATAAAGGCTGTAAGGGTCTACCTACGGTACTAAACGGTGTGTCCACCTCATCATCTCTGTGTTCTGTCCCGTATAAAGGCTGTAAGGGTCTACCTACCGTAGGGTCTACCTACGGTACTAAACGGCGTGTCCACCTCATCATCTCTGTGTTCTGTCCCGTATAAAGGCTGTAAGGGTCTCGTGGACGTGCAGCCCCACTGGGTGTCTGCGCTGACGTTCCCCGAGCGGGAGGCCACCTCGCTGTGGTGCGGAGAGCCCAAGGACCTGCTGCTGGTGGGGCGTCTGGACGGAACGCTGGGCCTCATCGAGGTGCTGGACACCTTCGCTGTGCAGTGCACAGAGCTGGAGCACTGCTACAGGAAAGACGGTATGTATGATCGAACCCTACAAACCCTCCCGTGCGCTCAGATCAGCCAACGCAGGGAAGCTGGAAGTACTGTCACTAAAAACGCCGGGACAACGCTCCACACGTCCCAAACTCGTCTCCCTTCTGGCTCCAAAACTATGGAATGCACTTCCCATTGCAATCAGAACTGCAGCCTCACTCCCAATCTTCCGCCGTAGTCTGAAAACCCACCTCTTCAGACTCCATCATGGCCCGTAGCACTCGCCCTAGCCCCGATTTAGACTTAGATAGCATTTTATATAGACTTGTACCATTTGTATGTAGACATAGCACTATAAAGTATGCATGCATAGTTCCATTCCATTCCAGTGGAATATCTATATAGATATTGGAATATCTATATAGATATTCCACTGTTATGTTCTTAGCTTACGTATGACTTTTTATGTATGTGATGTATTGCCATGCATTTTGTTCTTGCCTATGTAAATCGCTCTGGATTAAGAGCATCTGCTAAATGCCTAAATTGTATGCATGCACCCAGTGTTGTTGATTTCGTCGTCTACATGTACCTGGAAAACTGCATGAAAACTAAAACTAAGCTATGATGACTAAAAGTAGGATTAAATACATTGACAATTCCGTCAATAAATAATAATTACAAGACTAAGATGTTTGCAAGGGACTAGTGGACAAGAGACTAGTGGACAAGGGACTAGTGGACAAGGGACATCCATCCACATCAATGCAGCATGGAATTGTGGACCAAAACTTATCCGACAATACCAAAAATATAATTTCATGTTGGGTCTGCGAGGCTAAATCTCATCAAATGGTGGTCCGTGGCTCAAATGATGAATAAATAATGGTCCTTGATATGAAAGATAGCAATAAGTGATCCTAGTTTGCTGGTCGGTGTATTGTTCTTCATAATGTTCAGTCATAGTTTGCTGGGCGGTGTATTGTTCTTCATAATGTTCAGTCATAGTTTGCTGGGCGGTGTATTGTTCTTCATAATGTTCAGTCATAGTTTGCTGGGCGGTGTATTGTTCTTCATAATGTTCAGTCATGTTTCTGCTCCATCCCATGCAGTGCCAGTGATGCATATAGCCTGGTACAGTGAGGACAGGCCATTCGCTGTGGGCTACGCAGATGGAAAGCTGCTGATAGGCTCCAAAGAGCCCTTGGAAAAAGGAGCAATTGTGGTCATCGATGCACACAAGGTACGTCATCGCGACTGGGGAATGCTCCAACTCAAAATGTGTTAAAGGGCCACTATAGTTCCACACTCACTCCAGAGGGCCACTATAGTTCCACACTCACTCCAGAGGGCCACTATAGTTCCACACTCACTCCAGAGGGCCACTATAGTTCCACACTCACTCCAGAGGGCCACTATAGTTCCACACTCACTCCAGAGGGCCACTATACTGTAGTTCCACACTCGCTCCAGAGGGCCACTATACTGTAGTTCCACACTCACTCCAGAGGGCCACTATAGTTCCACAGTGGATTGGCGTTCTACGTCATCGTGATTCCCATACAACTCCATCACATCTCCATTGATTGATTAACAATAATCAATAGCCATTCCATACACACGTGTTCCCCAAATAGAAGCATCCTGTCTCAGTGATGATTTTGTCGACTAAAACTAAGACGAAAAATGTTCGTCGGCTACCTTTTTTCACTGACGAAAACTAAATGGAAACTAAATGAAAACTAAGCTATGATGACTAAAACTAAGACTAAATATACTTCGTAAAAAAATAAAAACTACACTAAAATGTTAGGAAGGGACTAGTGGACGAGAGATCCAGTATAAGTCATTTTACAATTAGTTGCATGCTGTAAATAGCAGATCTACAAGCTCACAACGTGCCGTGCTGCGACGCGTTGTGGGCTTGTAGATCGGCTATTTTGAGCAAGTGTAAAAACAGTCATTACGACGGCATCAAGGCCCGCCCAAATACATTTTGTTCGACTAAATCAACTGTAGATTTAGTCGACTAAAATCTCATGACATTTAGTCGACTAAAACTAGACTAACACTAAAACATTCCAGGTGACTAAAACTAATTGAAAACTTTTCAAGAGACTATGACTAAAACCAAAAATCTAAATGTGCTGCCAAAAACAACACTGTCCTGTCTTGTCTCTTGTGTGTGTTGCTCAGGAGTCCATCAGCAGTATGAAGTGGAGTCCTGGTGGCCAGATGCTGCTCACCTGTGCCAAAGAGGAGAGCGTGAAGCTGTGGTCCAGTTCGGCCTCGGGTTCCGGCGGCTGGCGCTGCTTACAGAGCCTCGGTCATCCCTCTGTGGTCAACGGCATGGCCTGGTGCAGCCTGCCCGGACACGGGCCCAAACCCCTCGCCATGTTGGCCACGTATGTTGATTATAATGTTGCTTTGTAGTCAGGGGTTCTCAACGTTTTTTGGCAATGTCTTGTGTTGTCTTGTCTCTTATTATTATTATTATTATTATTATTATTATTATTATTATTATGTTTGATCTATCGCCCACAGCCTAGTACTGTAGCTCTGGGATGTGCGTGCCTTCTGCCTTTTTTATTCTCATCTTGTTGTTTCTAAACTTGGCGTAGAATGGTTGGCGTTGTGCATCAATCATTGCTGGTGTTTTGATCACCTATAAACTCATGGAAACATTTCCATTGCTAGACTAGACTAGACAGTCTGCAAGGACAATTCAGTCAAACAAACTAAAGTTATTGTTGGTGCGTGCGTGCGTGTGTGTGTTTTAGATGCTGTCAGAATGGTCTAGTCTCGGTCTGGACCGTACCTCAGGACACCTCCAGCTTCCCAGAATGCTCAGAGGGCTGGTGGGAGAATGAAGCCAAACCTAAATTCAAGGTACTTTGTTATTATTAAGCTGTTCACTTGAAGTGCTTTTTTTTTTGTTGGTGAAAGTAACTCTTCGGTCCGTAACTTGTATGTCTGTTGTCTAGGGAGACAACGAGTATAGGGAGTATGAGGTATAAAGTACAGCAGCCTTGTGTTCCTACAACAGAAAGATTGAGTATTGGGTAAGACTGAGGTTATGTATCTTTCAGGACCTTTCACTGCTTCGTCTCAACCATTGCTCTATGGCTCTGGTCTCAGCCACCGCGGTATATTTTTTTACATTCCGTTTCTCTCCAAAGTTGAATGTTGCCTCTACTGTTGGAGCAGGCATAAACTACACAGGTTCATCCCTACTGTTGGAGCAGGCATAAACTACACAGGTTCATCCCTACTGTTGGAGCAGGCATAAACTACACAGGTTCATCCCTACTTTTGGAGCAGGCATAAACTACACAGGTTCATCCCTACTGTTGGAGCAGCCATAAACTACACAGGTTCACCCCGATGTCCTGGGCATCTTTGTAAAGTTAGTGTTAGTAAAAAAAAAGCAGGTAAAAGAGTAATGTTTGAGCAGACTAACATCAGTCACTCTACCATTCAATATAGTAGAAGACTTGCCTGTTTACACCACAGATATGTCGTCTCCACCTACAGGAAATACGTTGGCTGCGACCAGGGGACCCGTCTTTGAACGTGTCTAGAGCGTCACAGTCCCACACCCTTTCATCACGACGCCTCGTACAAAGCCAAACCGACCGCAGTTTAGGCTTAAATAGATGAAAAATCAACTGCGACGGAACGGGCTGCGATGCGATTATTGTTTCTTTTCTTTTTTTAAAACACTGCCTAGCGCGAGGCCTCGCATGCCCTGTGCGGCGGCACCATTCGCACTACCCAAAAAGCCGCCCTGAGTACACACACACACACACACACACACTTTCCCTTGTAACCCGTGTGTGTGTATGTGTGTGTGTGTGTGTGTGTGTGTGTGTGTGTGTGTGTGTGTGTGTGTGTGTGTGTGTGTGTGTGTGTGTGTGTGTGTGTGTGTGTGTGTGTGTGTGTGTGTGTGTGTGTGTGTGTGTGTGTGTCAGTCTTCCAGGGGGGCAGTGGACAGAGCAGTGTGTGTATTCCACCTGAAGGGCCATCTCACCCCTGTCAGGACGGTGGTCTTCAGTCCTGACGGATTGACCCTGGCCTCTGGAGGAGTGGGAGGTCTCACCAACATCTGGTCACTGCGGGTAGGACTCTCACACACACACACACACACACACAAGATAGATATCGTCAGCGCTGTCGGCCAGAAAGAAACCTTGTGTGTCCATCCATGTGGCTGCGTATGGATCTTCCAGATGTTACTGAGTTCCCTAACACTGAGTGTAAAAATGTCCAATATGTTTTTTTGGGTTTTTTTTCTATTTTTATGTGGGAGAGTGCAATCGTCTAATCCACTAAACAACTCAAAGCAGGGGTGATACCAACCACTTGCCATTTTGGTAAATGTTTTGGAGGCACTACTACACACACGTTTAGCTGTGTTGCTCATTACACAAATGCCCGATCCTTATACAATATATACCCTTCAGACGTGCTCCGCATATTTTACGATCATCCTTTTCCACAAGCCACTTGCTTGCGTCTATCTCGCGGTCATATTCAAAGTAATCCCATATTGGACTGTGTCTCTTTCTTCCAACTTTTGCCAATTATAAATTTTTCGTGGTAACGTGGAGTCAGTTTCAAGCAGCACTAGCATGGTGCAGAATGTAAACAAGCCACGTAAAGCGTGACTACATGCTGCCGTATGCTGAAAACTGCCATAAAACTTGTTGGGAGAAATGAGGAAATTAATCGAATGAATTTAAAATGTTTAGATTATAAATATTCGAAAGGCATATCAATGTCGATGTAAAACTAAGGGTATTTTGTCTATAATTTCAGTTAGTTTTAGTTAGTTTTGTGAACACACAATACAGCAGGGGTCCTCAATAGGCGACCACCTCTCTGTGGACCCTGGGGGAAAAAAAGTTTTTTTTTTATTTTTATTTTTTTACTTTTTTAAACTTTGTGAAACATTTTATTTCCATACTCTGCACCCAGTATTGGTTGGTTGGGAGGGAATCCGATTTGTATAAGCTTGCCTTGGTGTGACTGTACTAAAAAATATAGAGCCCCGCTCTCCACTGGCCGCTGCGTGACATTAGTCTTTTTCAAAAAATTATTAGTGGACCTTCAGCATTTCTAGTTGAGGACCCCTGCAATACAGTTTCAGTTTAGTTATCGTTTCTTTTTTCTTTAGTTTCAGTTAACTAAAATTAATTTAATTGTAGTTTTCGTTTTTTAGTTAGTTTATCTATCCCGCTATCCCGAATGTAGCTGTACCCATAAGTACCCAAAACACTCACGAGGTGACAACAACGGGAGGTATGATGAAAAAATGTGATGACGTCCCAACCGGAAATGACATTGAATGTTGCCCAACAGACGCTCCCAGCCTGTGGAGCGATGCGATCGGTTATGATATCAATAAATCTCCGTCCTTTTATCAATCTCCGTCCTGAGCGCTGGGCATTACTATTTGATAGGACGCAGAACTCCGTCTATGCCACTCCGGGTGTTAACCATTCTAACCTTGGTGTGTGACAGGGTGGCTCGGTGCTGCAGACCATAGTAGTTTTAGTTATAACTATTCTAATGGTGTGTGACAGGGTGGCTCGGTGCTGCAGACAGTCGTAGTTTTAGTTATAACTATTCTAATGATGTGTGACAGGGTGGCTCGGTGCTGCAGACGGTCGTAGTTTTAGTTATAACTATTCTAACGGTGTGTGACAGGACGGCTCGGTGCTGCAGACGGTAGTAGTTTTAGTTACCTCGGTGTGTGACAGGGTGGCTCGGTGCTGCAGACGGTCGTAGTTTTAGTTATAACTATTCTAATGGTATGTGACAGGGTGGCTCGGTGCTGCAGACGGTCGTAGTTTTAGTTATAACTATTCTAATGGTATGTGACAGGACGGCTCGGTGCTGCAGACAGTAGTAGTTTTAGTTATAACTATTCTAACGGTGTGTGACAGGATGGCTCGGTGCTGCAGACGGTCATAGCCGGGTCAGGAGCGGTGCAGAACATCGTCTGGATACCAGACGTGGGCGTCGCCGTTTGCTCCAACAGGTCAAAGGTACAACCCTCCCTCTTCCAACCACGACTCTGCAAATATACATTAGTTTCTTATAATTTATTCTACCCGCGTTATCTTTTTGAGTGGTGCAGCCACTCCAATGATCAGCAATGTGTGTCGAAATCAACTACTGTGCGTGCGCGCGTGTGTGTGTGTGTGTGTGTGCGTGCGTGTTCTCCACCAGGACGTGCTGGTCGTGAACGTCTCTCCAGAGTTCGTATGGTCCAACCATGTTCTGGCCACGTGCCGCGCGGCCCTGAAGAGACAGGGCGTGGTCGGCCTGAACATGGCGCCCTGCATGAGGGCCTTCCTGGAGAGGCTGCCCGTCATGCTGCAGGAGCAGTACGCCTACGAAAAGGTACAGCAAAATTTAGTTCTAGTCAATAGTCTCTTGAATAGTTTCTATTTAGAACATCTACAGTTGATTTAGTCGAACAAAATGTATTTTGGCGGGCCTTGATGATTTTTTCACTTGCTGAAAATAGCAGATCTACAAGCTCACAACGCGTCGCACTGCGACGCGTTGTGAGCTTGTAGATCTGCTATTTTACTTTTTACTGTTCTTAATTTATATAAATGATTTATATTTGACTTCTCCCAAAGCATTCTTTGTTTTATTCGCAGATTTTTGTTTACCTTGTAGAGACGAACAGAGACTAAAACTGGAAATGAACCAGGAATTGCGCAAAATAGACACCTGGTTTAAGGCAAACAAGTTATCCCTAAATGCAAAGCTCATATATGGTGTTTATGCCTCATAATCACTCAGTCACATGTACCCGTCCCAATGTTCAGATTGATAACAATATACTAGAAAGGGTCACCGTTACCAAATTTCTTGGAGTCCTAATTGATGAGAAACTCAGTTGGAAAAATCATATAGCCCTTATTTCTAACAAAATAAGTAAGAATATTGGAGTCATTCGAAGAATATGCCACCTTGTGTCTAGAAAAACCCTTATTAATTTATATTATACAATGATTTATCCATAATTATATTTCATAATGGTTTGGGCTAGTAATTTCATGTCTAATCTTATTTAATTTTTAATAAATTTTTACAAAAACGTTTTATCAGAATTATTACTTTTTCTAGCAAATTCACCAGTTCCACTCCTCTGTTTCAGTCTTTGAAAATTCTTCCCATTTTTGATATAAACAAACTTCAAATATGCATTTTTTTTATTCCAATCAATTCATAAACTACCAGCCAGTTTTCAAAATGTATTCCATTTTAATAACGAAATCCATAATCATTACACCAGACCATCCATTGATCTTCATTCCGCTTTCTTCGGCACAATTTTCCATCAAGTTCAGAGGACCACACTTTTGGAATAACTTACCGTCTCATATCAGAGTCAGAGAGACAATTACTGCAATTTGCATTAACAAGCTTGGGCAACACGCCCTAGTCATATTATTATTTGATATTATTATTAGCATTTATTTTTTCATAATCATCATTCTTTTTTTTATCTTTAGGCCTATCAATATTATTCATATCTTAATTCTGTTATTTAAGCTCAACTGGTAGCTTCTATAGAAGGCCACTCGATAAGCCCCTTTGGGTTTTTTTCATCATGTATGTAACTAATCTTGTTTCTTATAAGATTAGTCTTATAATCAGAGTCGTCTTATATTCGGGACAATACGGTAGATAAAAAATAAACATTACATATTAAACATTTTTTGGGTTGGTTGTTTTTGTGCTGAATGTACATACGCCCCCAGCTCTATTGGAAAAAACATCTTGATCAGTATCACTTGCCCGAAAGAACAACAACAAAAGATCTGACCCGTCTGAAGTGAGTGGTACTGTACTGTACTGTACTGTACTGTACTGTACTGTACTGTACTGTACTGTACTGTACTGTACTGTACTGTACTGTACTGTACTGTACTGTACAATCCCTCCTCCCTGGCCTGTCTGTGTCTGTGTGTTAGGCTGCATAACAGTGACACTTGGTGGTGAACAAACGCTATAACGCTATTTTCGTGCTCGGACACAGCCAGGGACACAGGGACAGACCCAGGCACACATAGCTGCCTATAGGAGTGGTTGTGACTATTTCTCCTCATGTTTCCCCCCCAGCCTCATGTGGTGTGTGGGGAGCAGCTGGTTCACAGTCCCTACATGCAGTGTCTGGCCTCGTTAGCCGTGGGGCTCCACCTGGACCAGCTGCTGTGCCGGGCCCCCGTGGCCCCTCACCTGCGACACCTCCCCCATCAGGAGTCTGGCAGTGCCGCGTGGAGCGCCAACGAGTGGGCCTGGCTGGACTGCTTCTCCACCACGGTGAAGGCGGCGGAGGCTCTGGCGCGGGGCGCCGCCTTCCCAGAGTCCTTCGCTGTGCCCGACCTGGAGCCTGTGCCCAAGGACGAAATGTCACTGCTCATGGTGAGGAAACTGCGTGCGTGCGCGCGTGCGTGTGTGACCGAGAGAGCTGTGGTTCTCAAACTTACAAGATTTGTGGTGTTAAAAATGTCAATAGTGTCAAAGAATGTCAAGATTTTTTTATTTGTATTTTTTAATATCTGATGTATAGCCTATAGGGGCCTGGGGGGGGGGGGGGTCCCTGAACCTCACCTATTAGACCAGGACCATCATAACTCTGAGTAAATCGGGTCCATTTGGTTCCATTTGTACACTCTCAGAGTTACAGCCACATCTGGTTCCTAACTAATCCATCATTTAGCTGGGTACCCCCTGGAACCCCCTCAGGAACCCTTAAAGGGATAGTTCAGATTTTTTGAACTTAAGTTGTATGAAATACTTGCCATTAATATAGTGGTTGCAACTGTATTAATTGATTGCCCGAGTCCCATGGTGGGAGTTCTGCTCTGGTTTTGGTGAAATATTTTTTTACCCCTCTATCACACAGAACTATGTTTTTTGTGTCCATATCACTACGCCCAAAAAATAGTTCCATGTGATAGTGGGGTCAAAGTTGAACAAAATACAATACAAATTACGTTCGTTTTGTGGATTAATTTACTTTTACTGCGTGGCCCCAGTGCCCCCCACAAAATGACCGGAACTACTTAATATTGACCAAAACAAGAGCAGAACTCCCACCATGGGACTCGGGCAATCAATTAATACAGTTGCAACCACTATATTAATGGCAAGTATTTCATACAACTTAAGTTAAAAAAATCTGAACTATCCCTTTAAGGTGTTGGTGGTCCCCGGACCCCACTTTAAAAACCAATGCGAGAGAGAGAGAGAGAAGTAGTCAGTCAGACAGACAATTAGTATGCTGGGCCTAAAGTAAAGCAAACTGTCACATCTCTACTCGTATAGTCTATAGCAGGAACTCAACCTGGGGTCTCGACCCCCCACTCTACTCGTATAGTCTATAGCAGGAACTCAACCTGGGGTCTCGACCCCCCACTCTACTCGTATAGTCTATAGCAGGAACTCAACCTCGGGTCTCGACCCCCCACTCTACTCGTATAGTCTATAGCAGGAACTCAACCTGGGGTCTCGACCCCCCACTCTACTCGTATAGTCTATAGCAGGAACTCAACCTGGGGTCTCGACCCCCCACTCTACTCGTATAGTCTATAGCAGGAACTCAACCTGGGGTCTCGACCCCCAAGGCCGTATAGTCTATAGCAGGAACTCAACCTGGGGTCTCGACCCCCAAGGCCGTATAGTCTATAGCAGGAACTCAACCTGGGCTCTCGACCCCCCAAGGCTTCTATAGCAGGAACTCAACCTGGGGTCTCGACCCCCAAGGCCGTATAGTCTATAGCAGGAACTCAACCTGGGGTCTCGACCCCCCAAGGCTTCTATAGCAGGAACTGAACCTGGGGTCTCGACCCCCAATGCCGTATAGTCTATAGCAGGAACTCAACCTGGGGTCTCGACCCCCCAAGGCTTCTATAGCAGGAACTCAACCTGGGGTCTCGACCCCCCAAGGCTTCTATAGCAGGAACTCAACCTGGGGTCTCGACCCCCAAGGCTTCTATAGCAGGAACTCAACCTGGGGTCTCGACCCCCAAGGCTTATAGTCTATAGCAGGAACTCAACCTGGGGTCTCGACCCCCCAAGGCTTCTATAGCAGGAACTCAACCTGGGGTCTCGACCCCCAAGGCCGTATAGTCTATAGCAGGAACTCAACCTGGGGTCTCGACCCCCCAAGGCTTCTATAGCAGGAACTCAACCTGGGGTCTCGACCCCCAAGGCCGTATAGTCTATAGCAGGAACTCAACCTGGGGTCTCGACCCCCCAAGGCTTCTATAGCAGGAACTCAACCTGGGGTCTCGACCCCCCAAGGCTTCTATAGCAGGAACTCAACCTGGGGTCTCGACCCCCAAGGCTTCTATAGCAGCAACTCAACCTGGGGTCTCGACCCCCCAAGGCTTCTATAGCAGGAACTCAACCTGGGGTCTCGACCCCCCAAGGCTTATAGTCTATAGCAGGAACTCAACCTGGGGTCTCGACCCCCAAGGCTTCTATAGCAGGAACTCAACCTGGGGTCTCGACCCCCCAAGGCTTTATAGTCTATAGCAGGAACTCAACCTGGGGTCTCGACCCCCCAAGGCTCGTATAGTCTATAGCAGGAACTCAACCTGGGGTCTCGACCCCCCAAGGCTTCTATAGCAGGAACTCAACCTGGGGTCTCGACCCCCCAAGGCTCGTATAGTCTATAGCAGGAACTCAACCTGGGGTCTCGACCCCCCAAGGCTTCTATAGCAGGAACTCAACCTGGGGTCTCGACCCCCAAGGCCGTATAGTCTATAGCAGGAACTCAACCTGGGGTCTCGACCCCCCAAGGCTTCTATAGCAGGAACTCAACCTGGGGTCTCGACCCCCCAAGGCTTCTATAGCAGGAACTCAACCTGGGGTCTCGACCCCCCAAGGCTTCTATAGCAGGAACTCAACCTGGGGTCTCGACCCCCAAGGCTTATATAGCAGGAACTCAACCTGGGGTCTCGACCCCCCAAGGCTTCTATAGCAGGAACTCAACCTGGGGTCTCGACCCCCCCAAGGCTTATAGTCTATAGCAGGAACTCAACCTGGGGTCTCGACCCCCAAGGCTTCTATAGCAGGAACTCAACCTTGGGTCTCGACCCCCCAAGGCTTTATAGTCTATAGCAGGAACTCAACCTGGGGTCTCGACCCCCCAAGGCTTTATAGTCTATAGCAGGAACTCAACCTGGGGTCTCGACCCCCCAAGGCTTTATAGTCTATAGCAGGAACTCAACCTGGGGTCTCGACCCCCAAGGCTTTATAGTCTATAGCAGGAACTCAACCTGGGGTCTCGTATAGTCTATAGCAGGAACTCAACCTGGGGTCTCTACTCGTATAGTCTATAGCAGGAACTCAACCTGGGGTCTCTACTCGTATAGTCTATAGCAGGAACTCAACCTGGGGTCTCTACTCGTATAGTCTATAGCAGGAACTCAACCTGGGGTCTCTACTCGTATAGTCTATAGCAGGAACTCAACCTGGGGTCTCTACTCGTATAGTCTATAGCAGGAACTCAACCTGGGGTCTCTACTCGTATAGTCTATAGCAGGAACTCAACCTGGGGTCTCTACTCGTATAGTCTATAGCAGGAACTCAACCTGGGGTCTCGACCCCCCAAGGCTTTGTCTCTACTCCTATAGTCTATAGCAGGAACTCAACCTGGGGTCTCTACCCTCCAAGGCTTTGTCTCTACTCGTATAGTCTATAGCAGGAACTCAACCTGGGGTCTCGACCCTCCAAGGCTTTGTCTCTACTCGTATAGTCTATAGCAGGAACTCAACCTGGGGTCTCGACCCCCCAAGGCTTTGCCACATGCTTTTCTCAATGCCTTTTTCTTTCTTTCTTTCGCCCAACATGAAAAGTTAATTATTTCAGTTTGTTCAGTTTAATAATTCAGCGAAGAATATTTAATTAGTAGGCAAGAGAGAGAGGAGGAGAGAGAGGAGAGAGAGTTGTATGGCAGTCATCTGACTGCCATACAACAAGCCATATGTCCAAAGAGTCTGTGCGCCCTTGTGTGCGTGTGTGCGTGTGTGTGTGTGTGCGTGTGCGCTTCCGCGTGTTAGATCAGTGAATCATGGAGGAGGCTTGCGAGACTTGGCCAATATACTGTGTGTACATACAAACCGTTGTTCTGTACAGTATTGAATTTGCTCTTCCTTTGTGCAGGATAACAGTAAATGGGCGTCTGGCCTGGACGAACAGATCATGTCTTGGGCCACATCCAGACCAGAGGTGATTCCATCAACACACTAACAAGATCTTCTTCTCATGTTGCGTTTTATACTCTGTTGCACGATGGTGTCGGTTGCGCGCCCGCCCAAGGATTGACATCTGGGAGGGAATCTGGGTATGGCAGTCATCTGATCTGCCATACTCAGAGGGAATCTGGGTATGTCAGATGACTGCCATACAACAAGCGATATGTCGAAAGAGATATCCCATATTATAAGCTTAAATGCACGTTCAAAAACAATATTGTAATAGAAAAATAATACAATACTGGATTTGTGTATTGAGAAATACTAATATTTATCTGGGATGTATATAGCGCTTTTCATGAGTACTCAAAGACGCTTCACATGTGTGTGGGGCCGGGGGAGAACATAGGAAAAGGACATCGTTATTAGGAAATAAAACTAAACTAATAATACAGTGCACATAACAGTATCATGTCGTATCGTGAGTTGAGTGAATCGTTAATGCCTATTCGTTACGTAGAATCACTAATTATCGTTATACTTGTGTGTGTGTGTGCTCGTGCGTGTGCACGTGTGTCTGTGTGCGTGTATGCGTGTGCGTGTGTGTGCGTTTGTGTGCACCCGCCCAAGGATTGGCATCTGGGAGGGAAGTGTGACGTGTACCTGTGGGGTGCCGGGCGGCACGGCCAGCTGGCAGAGGCTGGCAGAAACATCCTGGTGCCAACCGCAGCTCCATCCTTCTCTCAGGCACAGCAGGTAGTAGACAAGCACCGTCGCCTTGTAAACAAAATAATGCATCATCACCAGTGGTGGAAAGTGTACTAAGTACATTTGTGACCGATTCTGACCGAGGCCGAGGAAGTCATTGATTTTCTTTCTTTTTTTCATGTCATGAAAACAGGGAATCATTAGCTTCAAATTGACATATTGGTTGTTCAGTTTGACCCACCAGTTTTGGAGATATGGCTTATAAAGTAATGTCTTGAGAGTTGTCAGAGAGTTGAGAAAACAGGCTTGAAAGGTTCACGTCTGTGGACATTACACCTAGCTACATGTTTAAGCATTTATTTCATATTTACATGTCGATTTCAGCTCTGACATTTATTGCTCTAGTAATGCTCTAGTATGTGAGTCTGCCTGTGCTATCTGCCTGTGCTATTAACTCATTTTGGATAGTGGAAAGTTGTTTTTGCCGCCATGACCGTCTCCCATTCACAAGTGGTCACATTTACTTAAGTACTGTACTTAAATACAATGTAATCCTCCTCCTCTCCTCTAGACGGTATGTGGTCAGAACTGTACGTTTGTTATCCAGCCTAACGGCACGGTGTTGGCGTGTGGCGAGGGCAGCTATGGACGCCTGGGCCAGGGCAACTCTGACGACCTGCACCTTCTCACCGTCGTCTCAGCCCTGCAAGGTCGGTGTTGTGCATCTTTGAACGTTTTTGTTTGCTTGTTGCTTAGCTTATCTGTGTCTCTTAAAGGTTTCATCCTACTATAAATGGGCCACGTCTGCGTGTGTGTGCGTGTGTGTGTGTGTGTGTGTGTGTGTGTGTGTGTGTGTGTGTGTGTGTGTGTAATGCACGTAACTCGAGAACCGTTTCACCCACCGACTTCACATTCGGCACACGCGTCCCACACCCCCACAGGGAGTGCAGTGCCCGGACTCGAGTCGGTCTGAGATGTATATTGCCAATATATAGTCTTTCAGAGCGAACGTTTTTAACTCAACTCTGCTTCTGGGGGGTCCCTGGAACAACATATTTGCAGATGGGGGTCGGCGGCCAATTTCATATAATTTCTGGGATCCTTGACATGAAATTGTTTGAGAACCACTGACAAAACAAGGGTTTTTTCAGAAAACTTTAGAAGGCATTTTGTAGAATCGTCGTAATGTTTTTCGTGCCGTCGGGCCACACACACACACACAGGTTTCGTGGTGACCCAGCTGGTGACGTCGTGCGGTAGCGATGGCCACTCCATGGCGCTGACGGAGAGCGGCGAGGTGTTCAGCTGGGGCGACGGCGACTACGGGAAACTGGGCCACGGGAACAGCGACCGCCAGCGCCGGCCCCGGCAGATCGAGGCCCTGCAGGGAGAGGAGGTGGTGCAGGTTCGTTGTTCTCCATCAATAATGGCTCACAAGTTGCCAGCTCATATATTTTGCAGTGCACTCAATTGTTAAGTAAAAGTACCAATACTGACCAATTTAGAACTACTTCGTTACAAGTAAAAGTACGGAATTGAAAATGTACTTAAAGTACTAAAAGTAAAAGTACTCATATTGCAGAATGTGCCATTTCACAAGTTGTACTGTGTACAAAATATTTTGAAAATAGCAGATCTACAAGCTCACAATGCGTCGCGTTGCGACACATTGTGACCTTGTAGATCGGCTATTTTCAAATGGTCGAAATGTATAGGGTTGAAGTGGTTAATGTATTATTTTCTAATCAAATTAAAATCGCCAAAGTAACTAGCAACTAAAGTTTTCAAATAATTGTAGTGGAGTAGAAGTACAAATTTTGGCTCTGAGATGTAGTGGAGTAGAAGTAAAAGTACTGGAAATTGGATACTTGAATACTCAAGTAAAGTACAAATACCTCAAAATTGTATGTAAGTGCAGTACTTAAGTAAAAGTACTTAGTTACTTTCCACCACTGTATTTTCGTCAGGTGAAAACCTGACTAACATCTACTTGTGTAATGTAGACGACATGTAGATTAACACTTCCGCCTATAGTCGACTCCAGGGTTGCCAAGTCCGCTTATTTCCAGCAAAATTTTGATTGTTTTTCCCCCACAGTTGCTTGCCTGGTTTTTGGAGGTTGGTTAGCTTATTTCTGGCAACACTGGCAACAACCTCGTGATTGGCTGCTTCTAGCCAATGCAAAGCGGCCTCTGGGCAATGGAAAGGGGCATATACTGTATCCCTGGCAGCCACTAACACACTGTCTGAGACAGTGCAGACAAGCATGATCACTCACAGTCACACTGTCTGAGACAGTGCAGACAAGCATGATCACTCACAGTCACACTGTCTGAGACAGTGCAGACAAGCATGATCACTCACAGCCACACTCACGGCTTGACGGGGAAGACACAAACATACGTGTTAACACAACGGAGACAGCGCTTCTTTCACCTGACAAATATCACAATCAATCATTTCTTGTTAGTTAACAGTTTGACTGCGGAATTAATTAATCCCAAAGCCTAGATGACTGCCTAGATTTCACTAACCTTTGACATTGATCAATGTCACCATGGTCCACATACTGTACACTGTACAAGGGCAGGTGGTGCTCTAGCACCCCCTAGTGTCTATCTGTGCACGCCACTGCCCATGTGACCCATTCATTCAATGTGTTTGATCATGGTCTCCTAGATGTCCTGTGGGTTCAAGCACTCTGCTGTGGTGACGGCCGACGGGAAGTTGTTCTCCTTTGGGAACGGTGACTATGGCCGGTTGGGCCTGGGCAACACCTCCAACAAGAAGCTACCAGAGAAGGTCACGGCTCTGGAGGGATACCAGGTTGGACAGGTAATATGCATCCGAGGTCTTTTCTCCATTCATTGTCTCCATTCATTGTCTCCATTCATTGTCTCCATTCATTGTCTCCATTCATTGTCTCCATTCATTGTCTCCATTCATTGTCAATGGGAATTTCATCTTTGTGTAGGACGAAAATGGTGGATTTGCTCGCTCTTATCATCGTACATCATCATGACCTGACATGTCGATTTGCTCAGACACATACGACGCAAATTGTCCATTCATTGTCGATGGCATTTAATGTTTGTGTAAGATGAAAGAATCTCTATAGCTGTATATAGGAGGGGCTCCTCATTAATTATGATACTGTACTTGTGTACTGTACTGTACAGTTACTTCTATCCAGTTTGTATCCATATTTTAGACCCTCCTATATACAAGATTTTTGTCATAACTCATGTCACATTTGCCATTGACAATGAAAGGAGAATGTACGTCACATGTCTGAGCAAATTGTTTTTTTGTGCCAACACAAACATTTAATGCCTTGTTGACAACAATGGTTAAAAGATAATAACCTGTGTGTGTGTGTGTGTGTGTGTGTGTGTGTGTGTGTGTGTGTGTGTGTGTGTGTGTGTGTGTGTGTGTGTGTGTGTGTGTGTGTGTGTGTGTGTGTGTGTGTGTGTGTGTGTGTGTGTGTGTGTGTGTGTGTGTGTGTGTGTCAGGTGGCGTGTGGTCTGAACCACACGCTGGCCGTCTCTGCTGACGGCATGATGGTCTGGGCGTTTGGAGACGGAGACTATGGGAAACTGGGGCTCGGTAACTCCACAGCCAAGTCCTCACCTCAGGTATGACACTAAACTAAACAAGTCCTCACCCCAGGTGTGACACTAAACCAAGTCCACTAAACCATTTGAGCCCAGTGTTGATTCCGTTGACTAAAACTAAGGCGAAAAATGTTCGTCGACTAACCTTTTTTCACTGAGGAAAACTAAATGAAAACTAAGCTATATGATGACTAAAACTAAGACTAAATATACTGACAATTTCCAAATAGAAACTAGACTAAAATGTTAGGAAGAGACTAGTGGACAAGAGATCCAGTATAAGTCATTTTACACTTGGTTGCATGCTGAAAATAGCTGATCTACAAGCTCACAACGCCTCAAAGCGCGACACGTTGTGAGCTTGTAGATCGGCTATTTTCAGCAAGTGTAAAATCAGTCATTACGACGGCATCAAGGCCCGCCAAAATACATTTTAGTCGACTAAATCAACTGTAGATTATGACATTTAGTCGACTAAAACTAGACTAACACTTAAACATTCCAGGTGACTAAAATGTGACTAAAACTAAGTGAAAACTATTCAAGAGACTATGACTAAAACTAAAATAGAAATTTGCCGCCAAAAACAACACTGATTTGAGCCACTGACCACCAAAACTAAAGTATGTTCTGTTTCTGTTCGGATAGGATTTTGTCTACAATTCCAATTCTTTACATTCTCTAATTGTGTAGAATTCTTGTAAATGAAGTAATGCAGATGTTTAACAAAAATGTAACAATTGAAAGCGTAAAATGAAAATGGACCCTTTATGGGTCAATTTGGTTTCATTTCATCTAATGTCGTGTTTATCTTTTCTTTTTCTTTTTTGTATCTCCTAGAAAGTGGACATTCTCTGTGGAATTGGCATCAAAAAAGTGGCCTGTGGAACCCAGTTCTCTGTAGCTCTAACCAAAGATGGCAACGTGTACACCTTTGGACAAGGCATGTATTGAGTCTTAATGTAAAATGTCTCTCTCTCTCTCTCTCTATCTCTACATCTCTCTCTGTCTCTCTCTCTCTCTCTGTGTCTCTCTCTGTCTCTCTCTACTCTCTCTCTGTCTCTAAATGAAAATGTAAAATAATAATCAATATATTTCCAATGTAACACTTACATGCCCAATGCACACCTGTATTCATAGTCAAAATAATCTATACAGCGATATGAGGCTATTTTGGCAATGAAAAATAATTGAATTACTTACTTTAAAATGTTCTCCTATGAAATCAAAATGAACGCGGTACAAATGTGTACTTTTGTTTTCAGGGTATAGAATTTGCCTCAGTAAAGCAAGTATAGTTAAATAAATAACAATAGTTGTATAATTGCAATAATAATGTGTGTTGGGACTTGTGTCTCGTGTCACACCAATTTACAATTTAGCAGACGCTCTTAATCCAGAGCGATTTACAGTAAGCAATAACAAAAAGCATGGCATACATCACATATATAAAAAGTAGTTATCATGAAACATGCGTAAGCTAAGAACGTAACAGTGGAGTATCTATATCATGAAACTATATATGTAAACTATACATACTATACTATACATATGTACTATAAAGTGCTATGACTACATAAAATGCAATTCTAGTGCTGCCTACGTAACATGCTATAAGTCTGTATAAAGTGCTATCTAAGGGGCCATGGTGGAGTCTGAAAAGGTGGGTTTTCAGAATACGGTGGAAGATTGGGAGTGAGGCTGCAGTTCTGATTGTGATGGGAAGTGCCGCCCTCCAATGTGCCGTCCTCGACACACCATATTTTGAGCACCACTGAGCTGTAATCACCACCCCACCAGTCATGTTTTTCCTCTGTTCTCTTTCCTTTCCTCGCCATCAGACCGTCTGATTGGCTTGCCAGAGGGACGGGCGCGGAACCACAACCGTCCCCAGCAGGTGCCAGCTCTGGCGGGCGTCGTCGTCCAAGACGTGGCCGTGGGGGCCGAACACACGCTGGTCCTCTCCTCCATGGGAGACCTGTACACCTGGGGGAGCAACTCTGAGGGACAGGTAACACACACACACCCACGCGCACACACACACTCCTTATGGCAATGTTTCCATTGCTTCTATTTGAGTAAACATTTCTCCCAGTTTTAATTAGAACCGGGAGCATAACATAATTTGTTGTGGGCTAGGGTTAGGACAATGGACAATTTGCGTCATATGTGTCTGAGCAAATCGACATATCAGGTCATGATGATGTACGATGATAAGAGCGAGCAAATCCACCATTTTCGTCCTACACAAAGATGTTTTTTTTTTTTTTTTTTTTTCACTAGGATCTGCATATTGGTTTGCATAAGAACGTTTCAGAGTTGTTTTGTGGAATGTCACAGTCACAGGCAGTGGCATTCTTGTACTGAGGGAGGTTTTCCTTTGCTACTATCTCAAAGTGGGGTCTGGGCAGGGACCCCCAGGGGTTCTTGAGGGAGTTCCAGGGGGTCCCCAGCTAAATGATAGTTTGGAACCAAATGTGGTGCAAATCTTTGAATATATATTCTTTCAGCGCAAATGTTTTAACTCAAATCTTTGCTTCTGATTATTATTATTATTATTATTATTATTATTGTTATTATTGTGTATTCATATTGAGGTGTTGTGGTCCCTGTGCAGCTGGGTCTGGGCCACACCAACCATGTGAGAGAGCCCACGCTGGCTGCAGTGCTGCAGGGGAAGAACATCCACCAGATCTCTGCTGGACGCTGCCACAGTGCTGCCTGGACCGCTCCCTCTGTACCGCCCCGCGCACCAGGTTAGACACACACACACACAGTGCTGCCTGGACCGCTCCCTCTGTACCGCCCCGCGCGCCAGGTTAGACACACACACACACACACACACACAGTGCTGCCTGGACCGCTCCCTCTGTACCGCCCGCGCACCAGGTTAGACACACACACACACACACACAGTGCTGCCTGGACCGCTCCCTCTGTACCGCCCCGCGCGCCAGGTTAGACACACACACACAGTGCTGCCTGGACCGCTCCCTCTGTACCGCCCCGCGCGCCAGGTTAGACACACACACACACACACACACACACACACACCAGTGTTGATTCCGTCGACTAAAACAAAAAAACTATGTCCGTCGACTACCTTTTTCCTCTGATGAAAACTAAATGGAATCTAAATGAAAACTAAGCTACGATGACTAAAACTAAGACTAAATATATTGACAATTTCGTCAACAAATAAAAACTAAAATGTTAGGAAGGGACTAGTGGACAAGACATCCAGTATAAGTTATTTTACTCACGTCGTGAGCTTGTAGATCTGCTATTTTCAGCAAGTGTAAAATTCAGTCATTACGACGGCATCAAGGCCCGCCAAAATACATTTTAGTCGACTAAATCAACTGTAGATTTAGTCGACTAAAATCTCTGACATTTAGTCGACTAAAACTAGAGTAACACTAAAACATTTCGGGGGACTAAATTGTGACTAAAACTATTCAGGACTAAAGCTAAAGTAGAAATTTGCTGCCAAAAATAACACTGACACACACACGCACGCACGCGTGCACACACACACACACACACAGTGCTGCGTGGACCGCTCCCTCTGTACCGACCCAGAGCTCTAGGTTAGATCAGGTTATAAATCAAACACACAAGTGTTGATTGACAGGTGAATGTGTGTACAGTTGAGAGGTGAATGTGTGTACAGTTGAGAGGTGAATGTGTGTACAGTTGAGAGGTGAATGTGTGTACAGTTGAGAGGTGAATGTGTGTACAGTTGAGAGGTGAATGTGTGTACAGTTGAGAGGTGAATGTGTGTACAGTTGGACTGAACTTGACAGCGCTGCTGCTCAAGCAGTACTACACAACCAAACGTGAATTATTGATTATAGGGCGCGCTTTACTAAATATTGCGGTCACGAACGCATATATTTTGTCAAGAGATACAAACAATCGTACACGCCTGTCTCCTCTTGTGTGTCGGACAGCTCGCAATTAATTTCCAATGGGAACAGGGTTGTCTTGTCGAAATCATGTGACGCCAATTGAAAATGAATTGCGAGCTGTCCGACAGACCGACACACAGACAGAGGAGACAGGCGACGTGTGAGCGCATCCTCACAAGGTACCTCTACACAACTCTTTTTTTTGCTGCTAGCTGGTAGCATAATTGTAGTTACTGTACACCGCCTGCGTCCACTTTAAGAGAGTAATTTTCCTCCCCGATACGTAGCCCCGTGCACACACTCACTGCAACCATTTGCTACCGTTAGCATTAGCTATCATTAGTTTACCTGTCGCCAGAAACGTTTACATGTCGGGAGCGACGCGAGACAAAGTCACAAATGACGTCCGAACTTTGGATGGCTGAAGATCCACCAAGGACAGCGCTCGTACATTCCGAGTTATGGAGGTTTGAAAATCCTGCTTTGAACCGAGGTAAATGGAGGAGTTGTAACGTCCCATAGCTGGTGGTGACGGAGGCGTTGCGTAGCAACCGGATCAATGTTAAAAGCTGCATTGGGGCTCAACCACTGGCTGATAACGGCCCATAGCTGGGGCGTACGAATATATTCGTACCTCACAGAGAAATAATTAATCTAAGCAAACGCGAACTAGGAGCGCAACATGCCAGGGGTTTTACACCTCTGTAGCCTACTAAAAGAGAATGTTCCAAGAACCCAACCAGGAACACACTGGGGTCTTACACCTCTGTAGCCTACTAAAAGAGAATGTTCCAAGAACCCAACCAGGAACACACTGGGGTTTTACACCTCTGTAGCCTACTAAAAGAGAATGTTCCAAGAACCCAACCAGGAACACACTGGGGTTTTACACCTCTGTAGCCTACTAAAAGAGAATGTTCCAAGAACCCAACCAGGAACACACTGGGGTTTTACACCTCTGTAGCCTACTAAAAGAGAATGTTCCAAGAACCCAACCAGGAACACTCTGGGGTTTTACACCTCTGTAGCCTACTAAAAGAGAATGTTCCAAGAACCCAACCAGGAACACACTGGCTGTTGATTTACAAGCGTGTTTCAATGGATGTGCTCTATTAGACCTACAGGTCATGGCATTTTATGACAAATTAAACAATAAATGATTATTATTGTTCCAATATTGTCACAATTTAAATTTTTCGACGCTACTGGTGGCCCACACAAGTATAGTACACACACACGCACGCGCGCGCGCGCGTGCACACACATGCACACACACACACACACACACACGTCTAGAACAGTGGTTTTCAACCTGTGGTCCCTGAGGGGGTTAGGTGGTCCCCGAGGGGTTAGGTGGTCCCCGAGGGGTTAGGTGGTCCCCAGCTAGATGATGGAAAAGTTAAATAAATGGACCTTATAGATCTTTAACTCTTGAGAGACTTTCAAGAGTTAAATTATTGTTAAACATCAGCATTACTTAGTTTACAAGAGGTCTAGACAATTTGAGAATGTGGAAGAATTGTTATTTTGATCAACGTTTGCCTGTTATCTCTCCTAATGGTACCAACATCAATACAGCATGGAATTGTGGCAAAAATCATATTCAACAATAACAGAATATTCGTTAGTTTTGGGTCTGAGAGGCTAAATGTCATCAAATGGTGGTCTGTGGCTCAAATGCTGAATAAATAATGGGCCTTGATATGGAAACGGTTGAAAACCACTGGTGAACACAGAGGTCACATGTCATTGTGTAAGCAGACACCAGCCTTGATGCTGCATGACAACAAAGGCCTGCTTGACATGTTGAGAATGATGAAACTAGACCCAAGTTGCAGTGTGGCACTTTACATAATAGTTACATAATAACTACTAGTGATTGATTTACATAATGTATGGGATTTATGGGCTTCATGGGAATCTACATTTTTGTACTTTTTTCTTTTTTCTTTACTCAATCAGAAACATACTGCAAGTTTTTTTTGACACAAGGTCGGATCAAAAACGACAAACAGGTGCATTTAATAATGTACAGATTGAAAAACTATTCGAACATAATGAAGTGATATAAAGATGAAATCAATCAATCTTAGTCGGAGTCTTTTAGTCAATGACTAAAAAGACAATGACTAAAAAACCAAAATGTGCCTCCTCTCCTCTCCTCTCCCCTCCCCTCCCCTCCCCTCCTCTCCTCTCCTCTCCAGGGTCCTCGGTGCCGCTGCAGCTGGGCCTTCCCGTGGCCGTCCCTCCTCAGTACAGCGGCCTGAGGGAGGTCAGCATGGAGGCGGTGAGGGCTCGCCTGCGCCTCCTCTACCACTTCTCTGACCTCATGTACTCCTCCTGGAGGCTGCTCAACCTCAGCCCCAACAATCAGGTATGTGTATATTATATTTTATAGCAAAAGGCCGATGCACACAAAAAAAGTAAAGAAAAGGTCCCGCACACTGTCAGACACTGGCCAAAAAAATGTTGCTCTTTATTAGGTTGACGTTTCGGTCGCTTAGACCTTCACCAGGACAGACAAAAGGTCTAATGAGCCTGATTGTTCACCACATTCTCTCTGTTTTTCCATGTTTGTTAGTGTAATAATAATAATAATGCTAAACATAACACGATGTTTCCAGAGCTGCACTTCCCACTACAACGCTGGTACGTGGGGCATCGTCCAGGGCCAGCTGAGGCCCCTCCTGGCCCCCAGGGTCTACACCCTTCCCATGGTACGCTCCATAGGAAAGACCATGGTCCAGGGCAAGAATTACGGCCCCCAGATCACCGTGAAGAGAATCTCCACGCGGTTAGTATTGCATGGTGCACTACACACGAGCCTGAATGATTGTGTATGTACGGTCAGTTACGGTGTATGTAAAGTGCGCACACCCAGGGGCTGCAGGGGGGTCCCCTGGGGTCCCCTGAAAAGATATTGATAGTTAGGACCTAAATGGACCCTTACAGGCCAGGTCTAGCTGTAACTTTGAGACTGTACGACTGGAATCAAATGAACCCGTATGGGTCCATTTCTAAATGTACACTCTTTAAGAGTTAGTAGGGGTCCGTGGAGTAATGCATACCAATCTGGCATACATGGCTGTGTATGCATGGTACACGACACTGAGCATGTGTGGTTGTCTGTGTAATCTGAATCTAAATGGTCCATTATTTGTTTTGATTTTGGTTTTGATTTAATTTGGTAAAAATGTGTGTGAACCCTGACCCTGAGTTTCTCCTCTTTCTTCTCTCCACCACCACCATCCCTCCCCCCCCCCCCCCCCTCGTATAGGGGCCGTAAGTGCAAGCCCATCTTCGTCCAGATCGCCCGTCAGGTGGTGAAGCTGAACGCTTCAGACCTGCGCCTTCCCTCCAGGGCCTGGAAGGTGAAGCTGGTGGGGGAGGGGGCGGACGACGCTGGGGGGGTGTTTGACGACACCATCACTGAGATGTGTCAGGTACACTAATCCATACAAACACACCACATACTGTACTGTACAGCACATCACTGAGATGTGTCAGGTAACACTTCCATACAAACACACCACATAACAAGTTATAATGTTTGGGCGGCCCGCGCCGCTATTAGCCACCACTAGATGGCGGTCAATGTGTTAATACTTTCTATTGGTTCAATATGTGTAAAAGCCACACAGACGTAAAGTGTGTTCAACAGGACTGTTTATTATTAAATGATGGTAGACACAGCACACTTTTGTGTTGTCACAGATCCTGGTAAAAAAAACTAAAGTGTGCGTGTGCGTGTGTGTGTGTGTGTGTGCGTGTGCGTGCGTAGGAGTTGGAGACGGGAGTGGTGGACCTTCTCATCCCCTCCCCCAACGCCACAGCCGAGGTGGGCTACAATAGAGACAGGCAAGTACAGCAGATCTGTTGACAGCTATAGGAGGTCTCTGAGGTCTGCTCCGGATGCTGTGTCCACCATCAACATCTTAACACAATCAGCGCCGGGATTTCTTTCAAAATAACAGCTTGGGGTGCCGCGCAGATATGGCCGCTCTTACTCTGTAAGACCCCACCCCCCTCCGGGGGCTTGCTTACCTCGCTATCATTAATCCCTCGAGTTCATATTTTGAACGAGAGGCATGTTGAAGTCAGAAATGAAGAGCTTAGTCCATCTGGTCAAAACCACGGAGAGCTCCCTAGATTAGGAGATACGAGGCATTCTTTCTGATCAGTAAACAGGGAAGTGAACGGCAGCGTGCATGTGTGAACAGCAAGGAGTATGGTGCAGAAGGAGAGGCCAACCCCAAAAAAAGAAAAAAAAATCTGAATATTTTTCTCTCGTTTGATATCAATGGAAATGTGCTAGGACGTGTGTACACGTACTCGCAATCCGTCAGTTGGATTAGCTATGACGTTTTTTTGTAATAATTGTTTTATCCCACAATTTTGCAGCCCATTTTTTCTCACCCAGTGTCAATTAACTAATGTAATCCTAGGCGCTACACTTCCTCTGCCAACCTGGGGAGGGCAGCGGACTGACCTCATGCTTCCTTCTATGCAAGAGTTAAAGACCTATAAAGGGTCCATTTGGTTACCAACTCTCCGTCATTTAGCTGGGGACCACCTGGAGCACTATCAGGCACCGAGTGCCACGCTACGAGCTTGTTGATCTACTATTTTTGGTGTCCTTGGAACAACATATTTTCAGATGGGGGTCAGCGGCCAAATGCATACATACATTCTGAGGCTCCTTGACAGTTTGAGAACCACTGACAGAAAACTGTCAGGATTTAGAAGACATTTGTAGAATCGTCCTCAGGTCTAAATGGGTTAAGGCCTTTTCAGGCGGGCAGCGACTGGCGTGCCTTGGTAATCAAGTTGAGGGGCGTTGACGCAAGCCAGCGCGGTCCTGTGAAATGGTCGCACGCACCCCCACATGTCGCTGATCAAGGCGAGAACGCTTGCGTCACTCGCTCCCCCGTCTGAAACGGCCTTTATTGTGTGCGTGCGTGCGTGCGTGCGTGCGTGCGTGCGTGCGTGCGTGTGTGCGCGCGTGTGTGTGTGTGCGCGTGTGCGTGTGTGTGTGTGTGCGCGTGTGCGTGTGATTGTGTGCGCGTGCATGTGTGTGCGTGCGTGCGTGTGTGTGTGTGCATACATATTTGTCTTATGCAACTGCTGCTTCCAGTGATGTAACATTCTCAAGGTCAGCAGCACCGATAGACTGCTCACCAAACCCCCTGGATTTGAATTCCCAAAACATAGCTTTGGTTTCCCCTGATGTGGGATTTTTCTGCTATCCATATATATATATATCCTCGGTGAAATTAATGATTATTTTATTAAAAAAAATCTTTTGTGGCTTTCTCCTTTATTTTTATATTTGTTATAGAGGGACAAACAGTAGGCTGACAGGAAATGGGGAGAGAGATGGGGGGCGACATGCAGTAAAGGCCGTCGGGATCGGAAGTTGAACCCGCGGCACACTGCCAGACTTGGGCTAATGGTCCAGGTGCCTGGACCGCTGAGCCACGGCCCAGGCCGAAATGAATGAGTCTGATAGGCTAACGACTAATGTCTCCCTTCGTAAATTAATAATAATTCTTTAGTTCCCACTCTTATTCCCACCCGTATTTTTTGTGAAATGTGTCCTCTGCATTTATCCATCCTAGCTATTAGGAGCAGTGGGTGCCATCCTAGCTATTAGGAGCAGTGGGTGCCATCCTAGCTATTAGGAGCAGTGGATGGTGCCATCCTAGCTATTAGGAGCAGTGGGTGGTGCCATCATATAGCTATTAGGAGCAGTGGATGGTGCCATCCTAGCTATTAGGAGCAGTGGGTGCTATTAATAGGGACTTTAAGCAACGACGGCTACGGCAGTCCGCTCCGGCAACCGGAAATGGATCAGCGCTCGATAGATAAACCTGCTCGCCGTCGCAGCCCGTTTATGTTTGACAGAATTGACGCATGCTTGCATAGACCATGCATAGACCGTCACCATGGGAACCAAAAAGTGGTGATTTGAGGCTCAAAACCATTAGAAATAACTTTGAGGGACATAAAAATATTAAAAAAACTGTTTTTTAAAATGTTATGTTAATGTTATTTCTGTTTTTTTTTTTAAAGGTTCTTGCTGAATCCGTCGGCGTGTCTGGACGAGCACCTGCTGCAGTTCAAGTTCCTGGGCATCCTGATGGGCGTGGCCATCCGCACCAAGAAGCCCCTGGACCTGCACCTGGCGCCGCTGGTGTGGAAGCAGCTGTGCTGCATCCCCCTGACGCTGGAGGATCTGGAGGAGGTGGACCTGCTCTATGTTCAGACCCTCAACAGCATCCTGCACATCCACGACAGCGGCATCACCGAGGACAACTTCCACGAGGTGAGCTGTTGGAGGAGGGGGAAGGGGAGGAGGAGGAGGAGGAGGGGGAGGGGGAGGGGGGGGAGGATGAGGAAGAGGAGGAAGAGGAGGGGGAGGAAGAGGAGGGGGAGGAGGAGGAGGGGGAGGAAGAGGAGGGGGAGGAGGAGGGGGAGGAGGAGGAGGAGGAGGTTGCATGTATGGTCCCCACTGTGGGAGGAGGAAAGTATTTATTTAAAGACGTTTACGCCGCGGACAAAGCCAACTTGAGTCGTGACAAATCATGACAACAAACACAATTTTTGGGGCCGAAAAAATTATTAGAAAGAAGAAAAAAACGGCAGGTTACAACTTACAACACTTTTTTTGTTGTTTTTCTTCTTTGTAATTATTTGTTTGGTCCAAAATATTGTTTGTGTTGTCATGAGTTGTCACGACTCGAGTTGGCTTTGTCCGTGGCGTAACCGTCTTTAAATAAATACTTTTAGAAATGTCTATGGGAAAAATGCATTGGGATTAATTTCCTGGTCCATGGTAGGGGGAGGGACTGCGACGCTCTATAGGTCTTTAGCTCTTGAGAGCGTAAAATGAAACCAAATCCATGTCATGGTTTCATTTTACGCTCTCAAGAGTTAAATTATTGTTAAACATCTGCATTCATTAATTTACAAGAAGTCTGCACAATTGACCATTTGTCAGACTTCTGATTGGTCCCTGCTTTGCTCCGCCCTGGTTCCGCCTTGTTTATGGTGAATTTGCTATAACATCATTTTTGGAAAAGACTAAAAACAAACGATGATATGCCCTGCAGTCACCATGCTGCACCTGAGATGTTCCTTTTTACTGACACCAAGTTTAAAATAAGAATTGAATGCCCAGAATATCAATACGAAGCAACTGAAAAACACGTTATTTCAATGGTAGTTTTTTGTCCAACCACGGAACAGCAACCAATGGGTGCGAAGAGGGGCACAACCATGGGCGGGACTTGACAAAGGGTGAAATTAAGAATTGTTATTTTGATCAACGTTTAGTTCATCGTTCAAAAGGAATTGTCAGAACAACTAAATTGTGGAGACAGAATGCGTACATGTTTACTAAATATAAAAATACGGCGGATAAAATATCCTCACATACTCCAACCATCAACAGACACTCGTACACATATCCAAACACAAACGTGAGCACTAAGCCAAAGGCCTCGGAGAGAAGAGAAATGAGAAAAATGCTAATTTTGTGGCCAGCCTTTGCCAAGACCTCTAGACCCAGAGCCTTGTTGTGAGCACGTCTGTTTTTAAATTCTTCACATTCAGTGGAAACCAAAACACATTTCCAATGATGTCACGTGTGTGCTGTAAGCGTAATCATGATTATTCCACCCACTAAATGGGACCAGGAGTGGCATTCGGCTACACTACATGTGTTAGACTGTTAACCCATTCTGGGTGGGAACCCCTGTTGGTGTTTTAAGCATTATGTTATACTTTAGCTATTGAAAAATAGCAGATCTACAAGCTCATATCGTGGCACTGAGTATACTGCGCTACGAGCTTGGAAATCTGCTATTTTTGAAAAATCGTGAAAATGTGGCGCAAATCTTTGAATATATATTATTTCAGAGCGAACGTTTTTAACTCATATCTTTGCTTCCGGGGGGGGGGGGGGGGGGGGGGGTCAGCTGGAACAACATATTTTCAAATGGGGGGTCCGCGGCCAAATAGAGATAATTTTGGGGGTCCTTGACATGAAAAAGGTTGAGCACCACTGACATAGAAAGTTTTCAACCATTCAAAATGGGTTAAACTGTGATATTACCAAACATAAATATCAAACAGACGTTCTACATTTCCAAAAAGGAAATGCATGCCTTTTAATCCAGTCTGACCATAATAATCAGGCATAAAACACCATCCGTCTCCATAGGCCATATAAATGAGTGACCAGAGGGGATATAAAAAGCAGGAGCATGAATTACCTCCGCATGCCCCCCCCCCCCCATCCTCCCCAGCAAATCCAACCCTGGATATATCAGGAGAATCTACAGCTTGCATCCCCCCCCCTCCCTCCCCCCCAGCCTGCTGTAGCGGTTCTGAATAAGCACCCTCAGCGCTTCTGTGGCTCTTGTTACGACCACCATAACAACCAGAACGCCAGCAGATAGATAGATACAGGCTTCCACAGAACAGAGGGAGGGAAGCGAGCGTGTGTGTGCTGCTAAAGCCCCCCCCACCCCCCACCCTGTCCAAACATCCTCACACAACCCCATGCACTGTAAAAGAACCGCTCACTGTTGTTGATGCAGCATAATATCCTGTCTGCTGGAGAGCTGGCCCAGCTCCCAGACCTCGTAGAGAGAGAGAGAGGGAGGGATATAGAAGAGAGATAGAGAGCCCATAACCCCCGCCGTGCTGCCGTGGCCGTGATGCATGCTCACTCAGCCACGCTACGGGGCGGGGCGGGACGGGGCGGGAGGAAGGGGCTGCATCTGTTCCTTTGGCATGAATGAAGGGAGTGTGGGCGGGAGGGAGAGAGAGATGCCTTGGGCTCCATTTCCGTCACCGCTAAACCCGTTATCCCTAAATTCTTTGCCTTTTTTTTTACTATTTTGCAAAACATTTTTGAATAGTTAAAATGGCCAGTCTACAAGCTCACAACATGTCAATGTAGATTGGCTAGTTGAACTATTCAGAAATGTTTTTCAAAATAGTAAAAAAAAGGCAAAGTAGTTTAGGGATAAGAGGTTCAGCGGTGACGAAAATGGAGCCCCTTGTCTCTCTCCTTTGGAGAAAATGGCAAACGTGTGAATTGCATCTAGCTGTAGTTGGCACCGATCGAATGTTGCTGCGATATCATTATGATCCTCTAATGCTTGTTGTGGTGCAGTGTTGTTTTTGTCGCCTAAAACGCAGACGAAAAATGTTCGTCGACTACCTTTTTTCCAAAAAAAAGACTACGTCTTGTTCCTGACCGCATCACTGTCGTGGCAATAATCACGTTAAACCACACCCTCTCGTGTAATATTGCTTAATTATACAATGCACAAGCAAACAAGTAAATATAAAACACAGGCATGTACTGAACTTAATTCTACTTAAGCCACTATTCAAACTCACAATGTGCTGCTGCATCGCAAAGCATTGTGAGCAGATCTACAAGCTCAGCGCGGCACCGAGTGCCGCGCTACGAGCTTGTAGATCTGCTATTATTTTTTTAATCGTGAAAATGTGGCGCAAATCTTTGAATATATATTCTTTCAGAGTGAACGTTTTTAACTCAAATCTTTGCTTCTGAGGGGGTCCCTGGAACAACAAATTTTCAGTTGGGGGTCGGCGGCCAATTACATATAGTTTTTGGGGTCCTTGACATGAAAAACTTTGAGCACCACTGATATAGAAACATGTTTTTTCTGAAAACTGTCAGGATTTAGAAGACATTTGTGGAATCGTCCTCAGGTCTAAATGGGTTTAATGGAACGCTGTCCATTTCCAGTGGAGCCCTCTGGGCTGTGTGCTGTCACCACTTCTATTTATTTCATAATGCATCAGAGCAACCGTGCATAAATCAAGATTTGACGAAATAACAGATTGGACAAAATAACATTGTATTCACTCAAGAAAAGTTACATGGTGCAGTTTAACATATATTTTTTAACATATTTGCTGTAGGTATGTAAAAATGCAAATGGAGAATTCCATACTAGAAGGCTTTCTTACCTTTTATTTGTAGTTGTTACGTCCCCATCAAAGAGGTCCAGGTGTTATTTTGTGAAAAAGCGCATTATTGGCTATTTCCCCTACCATAAGCCCTCAATGAATTGCATTGAATTGAATGGGGCTATGGGGTGGTGTCACTGGTGTGCTAATTTCCATCGCTCAAAAATCAACACACTTTACTTTTTACGTTTTAATGTCGACATGATGCTATGATGAAAACTGTGTTATTCTTTTCATTGACATGGAGATGCTTCCAGCATAATTATACTCTAACCCAAGTCAAAACTGCTCTCTGACTTGCTGAACGTTCTCTGAGCATGAATTAGTTTTATACTCTGTGCACTGTGCATGCTGATTGTTAAACCCTTCAATGACACCTGGCACTCCACCGTGCCAGGACCCTCCGACTTGATTGGACATAATTTGACTGATTTTGCCATTGCTGGTGACACACAGTGCTCTCTCTCTCTCTCTCTCTCTCTCTCTCCCTCTCTCTCTCTCTCTCTCTGTGAATTGACCCATTAAAACCGGGAAAGCATGTGTGTCATTTAAGATATTAGTTAGGCGGCTATATACAGTATAGCACATTGGTTGGCTAATCAAAAATAGCAGATATACAAGATTTGTGCACATCTTTGAACATATATATATTTATCTCAAAATCTTTGCTTCTTGGGGTCCCTGGAAATTTGAGAAGGGGAGTTGGCGGCCAAATACAAATGATTTTGTGGGTCCTGAATAAGTTTGCAAAGGAGGCTGAAAAACAGCCGAAAGACACGCACATCTAAAAACCTTACCAACCGTAGCTAGCTGGGTGCCAGAACAAACACAAAGTCATAGATAAAGAATAAAAAGTCTGCACACCAATTTCTGCTCCCAGACGGTAACGTTTCGGTCCGAAGCCCTTCCTCAGACCTTCCGGAATACGTTTGAACACCCCTGAGCAACACTAGTTTTAATAAGGGAAAATTAGCTTTTATGTGACAAAGTTTCCCAAGGGAGTTGGGTTGGAACAAATTTATATTATAAATTTGTTCCAACCCAACTCTCTTGGGAAACTTTGACAGCTGCTGAAAGTTGGGGTACCATTAATTAGCGCTGTAATTAATGATAAAACTATAAAGTTGTGCAAGTGGCTGTGGCCGAATTTAGCCCAAGGAGTGCTTTTCGTGCAAAACCAATGATTGCAATGGATTCAGCATCATGAAAACCCCCTAGTTTGACATGTCACATGCTACTTAAAGCATAATAAAATTTTGGGAATTTTGCCTATTGGTTGGTAATGGTACCCCAACTTTCAGCAGATGTCACAAGGTTTCCCAAGGGAGTTGGGTTGAAACAAATATACAGTATATGTGATTGTAGACACCTTTATGAACACATTTTGTGGAGAAAGCTAGTGGTAAGCATTTTTTTGGCAGATTTGCCACACATTTCGCTAACTTTCTCTAACTATTTTCTCGTTTCAATGGGTTAATTTTCTACTGGTTACGTTTGTGGAGGTTTGTAGTACCTCCTAAACCTCCTCAGACTACCTTTCTTCAAAATTGTCATGAGAAATAAAACGATGCAAATCTGCCAAATGCACAAATGCAAAATCACAACATCTACAGTGATGTTCAGGTACCTGAGATACTGTGGGTGTAAGAACTACAGAGACAAGGCAATGCATTTGTCCATTTGATCCACAATAATCTCTGAAAGAAATCTCTTAATTGCATTCAACCCTCAGTCTAACTCCACCACCTCCTCTCCCCTCTCATGCAAGTAATTGACAATATATAAAGTCACAACACCAGTATTGCTTTGTTTTACAAATATAAGGTTTTCTTCATTTCCTGAAAAATGAACTTTTTCTTTACAGATGATTCCTCTGGATTCCTTCGTGGGGCAGAGTGCAGATGGAAAGATGGTTCCCATCATCCCGGGAGGAAGCAGCATCCCCCTGACCTTCAACAACAGGAAGGAATATGTGGACAGGGGCATCGAGTACAGGCTGCATGAAATCGACCGTCAAGTAAGTCCTCATTTCTACGTCCGCCGCTCACTAACATGAACGGTTACATCGCCGTCAGCTTGAAGAGCTCTTGTCGCAAACAGAGTATAGATTGAGTTTAAATCAAACCAATTTCCTTATGATCTGCAACTATCAAAGCGGCCTCTGTCTCAATGTAGATACACTTAGTATCAACAGAAAATATAGATTTTTTAAATATATAAAAAACGATGAGGTTGATTACCACTTAAGTCTCTATTTAACGGCATTGCGCATGTATTTATTTTTTAAATATATACTTTTAAAAGGATCCCCTGGCTAATAAACCATACATGCTTTAATGCATTATAATTGCCCTAAATAACTTAAATTTGAAATTAGAAACACCTTCAATATTGTATTTATTTTGTTGTTGGTTGTTGTTGCTGCGAGAGTGAGGTCTAGCCAACACCAACTCGGGATTCCTGGATCGCTGCCCTCCACAATTCCCTATCCAACATCAGGTTCTTGAGCTCTGCAGTGTTGTCAGCCAAGCTGTCGCGCCGCAGCACGTCTACATACGTGTTATTTTAGAAATTGTTCTATAGAGTGCTATGCGCATGCATAGTGTCAAATCGAGAGGCAAAGTGAGTTTAACGTTGTTTAATGCAATCAGATAGGACTTTTCTGTTTGCCTGTATGGGCTGTCGAGGCCAGAAAGCTGTTTATTGCCACTCAGTAGGCGTTTCCGCATAACCTCCAGGTATGATGATGATGTCATACCCTCTATAGCAGGGGTTTTCAACTGATTATGGACGAGGGCTAAGAATCAACCTGGGGACCACTGTTGTTGGGGTATGGGTATGGGCATGGGGGAAAAGCTTGAAATTAAATATTGACTGTTAAGGGCTTAAATGAAGCCCTTAACAGTCATTATTTAACTAACATATGCTAGTGGTCCAGACTGAGCTTCAAACTCACGTCTGATTCATTGCAACGTATGTATGGGTGAGCAGACACGTGCGATTGCATGATAATATGGGCACATTTCCTAATAACGGTGACCCAACCAGTCAATCCGGTACACTTTCCTAATAACGGTGACCCAACCAGTCAATCCGCTACACTTTCCCTTGAAATTCAAACTCCCTTTTCTGTGGAAGTTCTTGACATCCGACTTCCCTAACTGAAAACATTGATGTGTCACCAGGTCATTTCCCAACTAGTGGTCGATAAAAACAAATCTTCAATTTCCTACATTACTAAATGCATTGTCAGGGACCACATGCAATACCTTTACAGACCACCAGTGGTCCACGGACCACCAGTTGAAAATGTCTGCTCTATAGAGAGCTCCTGTCGCTGTACTGTAGTTGATCATGTCATGTCCATCTGTGGTCCACCACTTAATGCATGGGCCACTAAATATGCCTTAAAACATTATACTTGCCCTCTACAACTAAAATTAAAAATTAAAAACACTTTAAATATTGTATTTCTTTCACTCAATAGGAACTGCTCCTATCGCAAGTTGATGATGTCATATGTCTATGTGTGGTCCAGCCCTATGGAATGTATTGAATGCACATGCTAATAAAAATATAATATAATATTTAAAATATTGCTTTGATGCTCATATTATCCTTAGGAAGCATAAAGTTGCACTCCATACATTCCATAGGGCTAGACCACGTGGACATATGACATAATCAACTTGCGACAGGAGCAGCTCCTATTGAGTGGGGCAAGTATAATGTTTTAAGGCATATTTGTCTTATTAGCCAGGCATCGTTTTTGCTTCCTAAGATTAATATGAGCATCATGAGCAATATTTTAAATACATTTTATTAGCATTTGCATTTTACATTCCATAAGGCTAGACCACACATGGACAAATTATATCATCAACTTGCGAGATAAACTAACTGCTTTATTTATTTTTTTATTTATTTTCAGTATTATAGTCTTCTAATTTATGTATTTTAATATTGCTGTAAATGGATTCCTCTGTCTCTCTCGAATAATATAAAAAAAATGTGTTTTGCAAAAATGGTGGCGGCGCATTTTGGAAAATGTGGGGCAGAGCTTCAGAGTGAGTGAGTGAGTGAGTGAGTGTGTGTGTGTGTGTGTGTGTGTGTGTGTGTGTGTGTGTGTGTGTGTGTGTGTGTGTGTGTGTGTGTGTGTGTGTGTGTGTGTGTGTGTGTGTGTGTGTGTGTGTGTGTGTGTGTGTGTGTGTGTGTGTGTGTGTGTGTGTGTGTGTGTGTGTGTGTGTGTGTGTGTGTGTGTGTGTGTGTGTGTGTGTGTGTGTGTGTGTGTGTGTGTGTGTGTACAGTGTGGCATCGACCGGGACAACTGTGCCAGAGATTAGCTGTACACGGACGGACGGGCTGCAAAACATACTCTCTCCCCGTGCCTTTGGCTTGGTGGGGACGCGTTATTTGGAATCCCACCGCAGCTCCAGGAAAACGCTGCTGTGATTGGCCAGTAGTCGCTGTGATTGACAGTTCTCGTATTTGCAACTATGCCTAAACCTAACCGGCTAACCGGCTCGTACCTCAGACATTGGAGAAAAGAACCAGAAACCTAACCTCAGTAAAACTATGCCTGCCCGGTAGCCAATCAGACCCGCGGTAAGGCGGGTCTATCTGCCCGGGAGCCAATCAGACATGCGGTAAGTCAGGTCTATCTGCCCGGGAGCCAATCAGACACGCTGTAAGGCGGGTCTATCCTGGAGCGTTGGTGGAATTCCAAATTGTGCGGTGGAGACAATGAGGGCCTGCCCCTCAAATGTACTCCCAAGTTGAAGTAAAGTTTGTGAGGATGAACTGTTGCACCTATACAATACAGAGAGACGATTTGGCAGCACCAAATCGTACCTGCCACCACCTCTCTCTCCACCATCAATGCCATCCATCCAATCCATCCATAGCCTCGGAAACCCAAACGATTTTATTTCCAGGGATGGAAAAAAACTCTGGGACTGAGTCCACTTCAATTCGGCATAGAGTAGCGCAAACGTCGATCACTCTCTGCTGATTTCTGATCGACTGCACCTTTGTTAAATTGACGCACACACACACACACACACACACACTCCTCTCTGTTGCTCTAATTAATTAGTCTCATGTCGCGCAGCTGCGTCTAGATTCTCCCGGCGGATCCTGCCGGGAGCTGCCTATGCTAATCCATCCATGTCCTTGGTCTCTTATTAGGTGGCGGCGGTGCGTGAGGGAATGTCCTGGATCGTGCCCGTCCCCTTGCTGTCCTTGCTGACTGCCAAGCAGCTGGAGCAGATGGTGTGCGGCATGCCGGAGATCTGCTGTGACGTCCTGAAGAAGGTGGTGCGCTACCGCGAGGTGGACGAGCAGCACGCGCTGGTGCAGTGGTTCTGGCAGACGCTGGACGACTTCTCCAACGAGGAGCGCGTGCTCTTCATGCGCTTCGTGTCGGGGCGTTCGCGGCTGCCCGCCAACACGGCCGACATCTCCCAGAGGTTTCAGATCATGAAGGTGGACAGGGTGAGTAGAGAGTCTGACACTCGGAGGTTTCAGATCATGAAGGTGGACAGGGTTAGTATAGAGCTTAGAGTATACGAATAGAGACGGCACCGGATTTCTGCTCCCATCCACTTGCATTAAGTTGCTCAAAAGCGCATGAGGCGATTTCACTCCTCCTTCCGGGTAGGAACAGAGTGCATTCTGGGATGGATTGGGCCAAATGAACGCGCTGGCCGTTGACTATCATTGCACGTGTTCACGTATGAAACAGCGTTCACGTGTCATCATGAACATGCGCAATGATAGTCAACGGACCAGAATTTTTTTGAGGGTTTTTTGGTGTGTTGAACCCATGTTTCTATGTCAGTGGTTCTCAAACATTTTCATGTCAAGGACCACAAAAAATTATATGTAATTGGCCGCCGACCCCCATTTGAAAATATGTTGTTCCAGGGACCTCACCAGAAGCAAAGATTTGAGTTAAAAACGTCGCTCTGAAAGATTTGCGCCACATTTTCACAGTTTTTCAAAAATAGCAGATCTACAAGCTAGTAATTAGCTAGTAATTAGGAAAAAAAAGTGTTGTACACTGCCCTTAATTTTCTTTCTAATTATTAATTAATTAGAAGAAGAAAAAAAGTCCTCCCAGACGTGTTTCTAACTGTGTGTGTGTGTGTGTGTGTGTGTGTGTGTGTGTGTGTGTGTGTGTGTTCTTTCACAGCCGTACGACAGCCTGCCCACCTCCCAGACGTGTTTCTAACTGTGTGTGTGTGTGTGTGTGTGTGTGTGTGTGTGTGTGTGTGTGTGTGTGTGTGTGTGTGTGTGTGTGTGTGTGTTCTTTCACAGCCGTACGACAGCCTGCCCACCTCCCAGACGTGTTTCTAACTGTGTGTGTGTGTGTGTGTGTGTGTGTGTGTTCTTTCACAGCCGTACGACAGCCTGCCCACCTCCCAGACGTGTTTCTTCCAGCTGCGTCTGCCGCCCTACTCCAGCCAGGCCGTCATGGCCGAGAGGCTTCGCTACGCCATCAACAACTGCCGCTCCATCGACATGGACAACTACATGCTCTCTCGCAACGTGGACAACGCAGAGGGCTCCGACACAGACTACTGACCACGTCACACCGCACAGCAACGACTGAAACCCAGAACCACTGGGATCGATTGATTGTGGATTGTACCCCGCCCAGCAATGACTGGCTTTGACGGGGGGACTGGACATGGCGTATCACGCAACAGTGCACATAAATATCACGCATGAAAACGGAAACAGGCCAGCACTCAATAATAATAATAATAATGTCCTTTATATGAAGTTTATTTGCGTCGCCGAGCTATAAAAACACACGATCACGCTTCTTCCGTCCAAGCCTTGTTAGACGGGGAAAGGACATGGGCGGTTCGGTTCAGCGTGAGCACCATCAAAAGTTCTGCCTGTTCTCAGAAACATATTCTCACTTCACAGCTTTACACGTTTGAAAAGGTGGGAATTGCTTTTTTTTTACCCCCCCGAAGTATCCATACATCCATACATCTCTCCACTAGCTAAAGAGTGCTGGGGTTGCGCCCCAAAAAATAGCTGATCTACAAGCTTGTAGATCTGCTATTTTCGTCCAAAAGTGCCCTCTTTATATTGGATTTCAGCCCCTGCCCCTCTAACACACTCTGCACGTCCCTGCCAATAGTCTCTTGCAACATGACTCACCCCTCATATCTGGCCTGGTTCAGCAGCCAACCGGTTGGGCTAGTATACTGGGGAAGAGTCAGCCTAACTGTACATGGGGTTGGGCTAGTATACTGGGGAAGAGTCAGCCTAACTGTACATGGGGTTGGGCTAGTATACTGGGGAAGAGTCAGCCTAACTGTACATGGGGTTGGGCTAGTATACTGGGGAAGAGTCAGCCTAACTGTACATGGGGTTGGGCTAGTATACCTGGGAGGAGTCAGCCTAACTGTACATGTACTAGTATACTGGGGAAGAGTCAGCCTAACTCTACATGGCACACATGAGGCTACATAACAAAATAATCAACAGCCTCTCATATCTTACGTTTTTCCTGCATATTTCATATATTGGACCAATACTTATCCTTACAGGAGATGAATAAGTCATCAATCAGCCTCTCCAAACTGTAGATGTTTCAACAAACGTTTGAAAGCGATTTGCTGCCCGCACAATGTTTACAATGGACAACAGTACTTGTATGTTTGACACAACCTCAACCAAAGTGTTGAGAGTGTCTTCTCCCTCATGATTCGCTGTCCACGTCCAAGTGTCCATGTCGTCTCTCTCATGATTCGCTGTTCCTCCCATCTTTTTGTTGAGCCTCTGACTGGACCACGGACGGACTTGCCCCGGGAACTGCACTTCATAATTTTTGCAAAGGTGCATGTTGCTACGAATGTGCTGCGTCACCACGTGTTGATTGCTTGTAGATCTATTATTTTTTTGCATGTGACAACCTCCTTACTATATGCGCTTGGCTGGGCTCCTCTACCCAGCTTAGTGGACACACAATAACACTCATAAAAACAAATGTTGAACAGAAGACAGATAATAATTTGTAACGTAGCGTTACTTGGATCAGTAACCTACTCATTACTGGGGAAATTACTAACATCACAGTTAGGGATGTCCCTATCACGGTTTTTTGGCTTTTGATTTTGAGTATCTTGCCGATCCGATCTTTATATTTTTTTATAGAACACTTATGCTATATCACAAATCACAATATCACATGATTGCCACCCAACACACCAACACACACATTTTCTCCGGAAAGGGAGGTGATATAACCACATCATCATTACGAGCTTTGGAACAGCGGTCCCTGAACCTTCTTTTCTCAGAACCTGTGCACCTCCAGGAGATTCTATAGAGTGAGTCTATAGTTTGGAAAGACTTTCCGAACAGGTCGATTTTCAGATGTCAGAAGGAAGTATATGTATAGCACTTTAGCCTGTCATAGCGCTATATCAGTCTGAAGAAAGGGAAGAGGGAAATGAATGGAATGTGCAGAGTACAGATTCTTGAGGTTTGCATCGTGGTCTCTGGGTTTAGACGGACACAAGACTGGAAACAAGAAGAAAACTGCGGCTTTGCATCACTCGGCAAGGCAAAATTAAACTTCATAAAATGGCATTGTTTGCTGGCCTTTTTTCCTGTTTTCATTGAAGTCCTGTTTGGCCGTGCACCTACAAGCCATCTTCAATGGCTGCGAGCACTGTGGTTTCTGCACACCCACACACACCACGAATGAAACAAAAAAGAAAGAAAAACGAAAACCCAGAAATGCGCTGTCGTGATCAGCTCACGACGAACTCCAGAGCAGCACTTTTTACATCCTTCCTGTGTACTCTCAAAGCATAACCCATCCCGTGTTTTACATCCTTCCTGTGTACTCTCAAAGCATAACCCATCCCGTGTTTTAATTTCACGTTGCCGCATATTAGCTTTTTTTTTTAAACACAGCGATCCACGCTAGTGGTTCTCAAACCTTTTTAATTTCAACGACTACCTATAACTCTTGAGAGGGTACAAAATGGACCCTTACGGGTCCATTTTGTACCCTCTCAAGAGTTTAACCCCCGTCAAGGACCCCCCCACTTTGAGAACCGCTGATCCACGCGAGCATTAGCCATTATTTGTTTTTTTCTTAACTCCACATCCCATTTTCAGGGTTTCAGCATGGAGATATGTTTATTAAATGTGTATAGAATATTCAAGCAAGTGGTGGAAAAGAAAAGACAATTGTACATTGTGTATAATGCTTCGTTAGGGAAACGTTTTACATAATATGCATATTTATTTTGTTTTAATTTCTAAAAATTGCTGAGTTTCCTAAAGCATACGAAAAGAAAAAAACGACCCAACCCCACAAATAAATGCTCCACAAATTGATGTTGTTTTTCATCGTCTTTGTTTTAAGTTTATTGGATAAACAAAACAACTGCCCTGGAAAAAAAGGAATGATGAAAAGTAAAGTAGAAAACTTCCTTTCAGAAAGCATACATCACATTTATTTTTATCAGTATAAAACGTCACAAAGGCCATCTTTTCTGAGGATAAATCATGAAAACAGAAATATATGTACACACAAGCAACCCCATCTCACGGAAATACGTCATGTACGGAATTGCAATACACGACTAGAAACCCCCCAAAATCCGACAGTGGAATCCTCCCCTGAACTTGAGCCACGCATGGGAGACGCCACCGATGCCGTGTCTAGCGCTGCCAAGTTCGGTACAGCCCAGTGTTGTTTTTGGCAGCAAATTTTGATTTCACTTTATGAAATTGTCAATATAATTATAGTTTCTATTTAGTTTTCGTCAGTGAAAAAAGGTAGTCGACGAACACTTTTCATCTTAGTTTTAGTCGACGAAATCAACACTGGTAGAGCCGACTCAGCCCTGTCCGAGTTGTAACCGGATATGGACAGAATAGTAAATAATGTCAAACCAGCCCCAACCAGCACGAACCAGCCTGAACCAGCCCAAACCAGCCTGAACCAGCCACAGTGAAATAGCACTTCCATAGTAGTGAAAGCCACGCCTCTGTCGTTGCGGTCAAAACATAACGGTAGTAGTGTCATATGTATGGATTTTGGGGGTTTTCTAGTAGTACATATTTCCGTATTTCTGTGAGAATTAAGCAGTGAGTTCAGGTTTTATATTGTATAGTACAGTGGTTCCCAAACGTTTTCATGTCAACGACCCCCAGAATGATATCCGTTAGCCCGCGGACCCCCATTTGAAAAGATATGCCAATGACCCCTATAAGAAGATTTGTACGGCTTTAGCAGTGATTTTCAACCATTTTCATTTGAAGGGCCCCCTTTTGACCTATGGTCCCCCATTTAATGGCATTTCTATCTCTGGGACCACCATTTATATACTCTGAGTGTGCAGGTTGGTTGATTTGTACACTCTGAGTTACAGACCGATAAGGGTCCATTTGGTTCTAAACTATCATATAGCTGGGGGACTCCCTGGAACTCCCTCAAGGACCCCTGGGGGTCCCTGGACGCCACTTTGGGAACCACTGGTCTAGTAAAATCCATGTATACTTTGCTGTGCGGCAGTGTTGTCACATGTATACTGAAAACGGAAGATCTACAAACGCACGAGTTGCGATACGACACATGAGCTTGCAGAGCTGCTATTTTTTGCAAAGCAACACTGACGGACACGCTGCCAAATAAGTATAATTAAAAGAGCTCTTCGGCCATTTTCAATCACATCTTCATAGTATTGGTCCTCACTAATGCTTCGTTATGAGAGATGGCACCATCTCTGTCTACTCACTGTCTCAGAGCTGAGCTGTGGACTGTTCAGAAACAGTGTTGTTTTTGGCAGCAAAATTTGATTTTAGTTTTAGTCATAGTCTTTTGAATAGTTCTCATTTAGTTTTAGTCACACTTTAGTCACCTGGAATGTTTTAGTGTCTAGTTTTAGTTGACTAAATGTCAAGATTTTCTTCGACTAAATCTACAGTTGATTTAGTCGAGTTTCACTTAAATAAACAAAATAGCCGATCTACAAGCCCACAGCGTGTCGCAGCGTGACGCGTTGTGAGCTTGTAGATCTGCTATTTTCAGCATGCAACCAAGTGTAAAATGACTTACACTGGATCTGGATTTAGTTTCTATTTAGTTTTTGTCAGTGAAAAAAGGTAGTCGACGGACATTTTTCGTCATAGTATTAGTCAAAATGCTAGGAAACTAGCTCAAAATGCTAGTTGAAGCCATAGCCTATAGTTCTTCTGCATCAGTGAAAAGGGAAAATCTTGAAATTACCACCAGGTGAACTCATGTCCACAGCCCACCTCTGAGACACGGTGTGAATAGTCTGAAATCTTATTTATGAGCATTAGTGTGAGGCTAATTTCTATAAGGCTAAAGCTGAATATGGGATAAGTGCTCCTTTTAATGTTGGTCAGAGCTATGGGTTAATTAACAGGACGTGGCAGGCCATTTGCCATTATTGTCCCTCTTTTGTCACCGTAGCCAATTATGTCGGGCGTTAGCGGGTGGAAAGGAACTGTCACTGTCGGGGCTCGTCTTCGTTCCCACTGTGAAGGGGCGGAGCACTAGTCGTTAAGACAATCTGATTTGTGATTCCCGCGAGGCATACAGATGGAATATGTGTCTTTGTATTTTCTACGGTGAAACCATATAATGCATGGTACATGGTATCAATATGAGGTAGAGGAATCCTTTTCAAAACGCCTAGATAAAAACAGCTCAATGAAAGATAACAGTCAGTGCGGTGCACGCTCGAAGTAGTCCAGTAATAATGTCATTTGACCTCAAACTAATTGCAAAAAAAACAAACTCAGCTGATTTTGCAACTTCAACATATCCTGAATAACAGAAAAAAGTTGCCCCCTATGAAAACCCCCTAGTTTGACATGTCACATGCTACTTAAAGCATATGGAAATTTAGAAAAATATTGCCTTATAATAGGATGTCAATGGTGACCATACTGTACAGGCCATTTACAACACTTTCCCCTCAGACAATTCCAGGCAACTTCTTTTTCTGTTATTCAGGATATATTGAAGATGCAAAATCAGATTTTTGCAATTAGTTTAAGGTTGATCCTGTATTCTCCATAGATGTCCTGTACTAAAGCTGCCCTTCCAAATTAACATGCATTTCATTTACATTACCAACTACTGTGTGTGTATTGTTTTCAGAGCAAATGATTCATGCCATAATTCCCTTCTTAATCACCCCCAGTCTTTTTTATTTATTTTTTATTGTTTTTGGGGGGGGGTTATTTGATAAAAAAAAGCCCTGTGCCAACATAGTATCTTGTATTTTGGACTTACAATGAATTCTGAACCAACTCAATTACAACCGATGAAAGTTCAACCAAGAAAGAGCCACGGTGTCCCAGACTGGTGTACGTGTTTGATCCATCCCGGTCTTAATCCATTTAGACCTGAGGCCGCTTCTGTGTCACCTTATAGCTTTTAACCAGTAGCGCGCTACGAGCTTGTAGATCTGCTATTTTTGAAAAATCCTGGCTATTTTTTAAATGTGGCTCAAATCTTTGAATCTTCTTTCACTGTGAACTTTTTAACTAAAAAAGAACAACATGTTTTCATATAGGGCTCACGGGGGGGGGGGGGGCCTAGAACAACATGTTTTCATATAGGGCTCACGGGGGGGGCCCTAGAACAACATGTTTTCATATAGGGCTCACGGGGGGGGGGGGGCCTAGAACAACATGTTTTCATATAGGGCTCACGGGGGGGGGGGGGGGGGGGGGGGGATCTAGAACAACATGTTTTCATATAGGGCTCACGGGGGGGGGGGGGGCCCTAGAACAACATGTTTTCATATAGGGCTCACGGCCAAATACATATAATTCTGGGGCTCCTTGACATGAAATAGTTTGAGCACCACTGACAGAAACCGATTTTTTCAGGATTTAGAAGACATTATGTAGAATCTAGTTTCAGGTCTAAATGGGTTAATTGATTTTATTGACACCCGCCAGCACAAAGGCGGGAACTCCACACACGCGCGTCAGCCCACATCAAACCAGTGCACACCACACGTTAGCTGCAGAAAACAGAAGTTAGATTTGTGTTTCTTTGAAAACATGCTATTTAAAGGCCAACAACAACCTTTAAACGTAAGGTGCGTTCAGACTTGGATGGTTAGAGCGGCGCGTTTACATACAAGTCAATGCAAAGACGAGAAGTTGCGCGACGGGCGTGGCACGACCTGGCGCAGCACAACGGGACGAACCGAGGCGAATATTTAAATTCAAGTCTGAACGCACCTTAAGATTCGGCACTGTAGGAGCTTTTCAGGGAGGGGGGGGGGGGGGGCACGTATTGTGCTGACAAGCCTCCATGCTAGTCGACGCTGTACTCGGATAACCCTACGCCCTACACACACCGCAGTCTGTACGTATTATACGGAGCCACCACCTAACCCTGTCCACAGAAAGCATTTTTTTAGCGGAGGGGCACTTTGGATATCATGAGTGCTTCGTACTAAGCGCGCCGAGTGTCAATTGACTCCCTCAACGTTCAAACCTATCAACCATTGCTGTACAAATAGCCTAGCTGAAATAACGGTAAACGATACAAAGGATTTCTCGTGCAGTAGTTGTAACGGTTCAAAATCAGGTCATAAATGGCCGTGTTGTCGGACACGACCAGGAGGATCAAAAGTGACAAAGTTCAGTGGTGTGCTCCTCTCCAAAACATTAGCTTGAAACGTCCGGGCCGCTCGGCCAAAACAAAATCGCCGGCAGGACGCCGAGAGCGCTGAAACGCTCCAGCGCGTCTCTACCATATAGAACTGCATGTCAGAAAGGGTTTAGCCGCTGCCAAGTCTCAAGAAACGCTTTCTGTGAACGCTGCCCCTAAATCCGCACTCACCACCACCCCAGCAATCTAGGTAGTTATTACAAACCACTTCTCTCACAAGGTGCCGTCATCTCCCACAGTTCTAGGGCCAATGATGCTCTCTTTAGCCTGCAGGAGTCTCTGAAGGCAGGGGGAGCTGATCTTGAAGGGCACGGCTCCGCGTCCGTGAGGCGGGTTGGACTTTGGGCCGTTCTGTAAGTCAGTGCTGGAAGAGACGACGTTGTCCTGCGTCGCTTGGAGGAGGACGCCGCGGCTTGGGTGAGGCGTAGCGGCAGCAGCAGCAGGAGTGGTCCTGGCCGACGGGAGCTCTGATGTTTTGAGGGAGCACGCAGGCGAGGTGTGAACCCATCGGACCTGAGCGGCTGAGAAGGAACCGGGCACGGGGCCGCCCGCCGTTGCTCCGGAGGCCACCGGACGCGCAGACGAAGATGACTGGTTTGTAGTCGTATGGTGCTATACAGGAGAGAAAGGAAGATACATGCATCAGTATTATTATTATTACACTTATCAATGTAGGCATTCTCATTCAGAATGGCCAACGAGAACATTTACTTCGTTATTTCTTAGTTTTTGTTTTTAAGCGATGCATGTTTTTGTTTTGTAGACTTGTTTTTCTCGACCACAATTGTTAAGAATGTGATTTAGATGCAGGTTATTTTTAGACGGATGCTGGCTTCAACGTTTACCTGGTATGCCTGTTCTCCCTCGCACTGTCATTATTGACATGTTTTAATAACTAGAGTTCATGCTTACCGCTACTCTGCTTATTCCACATTATTTTTTTTTTAATGTTTTTTTATCCCACGATTTTGTAACCCATTTTTTCACCCAGTGTCAATTATCTAATGTAATCCTGGGCGCTACACTTCTTCTGCCAACCTGGGGGGGGGGGGGGGGCAGCGGACTGACCTCATGCTTCCTTCTATGCATGAGGAGTCCAAGCTGCTTCTTTTCACCTGACAGGGGAGAGTTTCCCCGGCCGGACGTAGCGCGTGGAAGGAACACGTTATTCCAACCAGTTCCTTTCCCCTCCATCAGGTGCCCCGGCTGCAGGGGGAGGTAGTTTAGAGACCAGAATTACTGCATGTTTTTTGTGAGGGTACCTACCCTAGGGGGCACGGGGAGAACATGCAAACTCCACACAGAAAGGACCTTTCGCCAACCCCGCCTCGGGTATGGGCACTGATGGAGGAGGGAACACGCCCCCAGCGTCCCCAGAGTGAATCGAACCCAGGACCTTCTAGCTGTGAGGCGACGGCACTACCGACTGTGCCACCGTGACTCAATCTCTCATTATAAGTCACTCTGGATAGGAGTGTCTCATAAATGCCTAAATTGATGTTGCTTTCCAAAATCACCTCTAATTAGATTTGGAGCGGTACTTCTTTGATTTTTGTTTCGAACTGAATTCTGTGGGAATAACAGTTCTAACAAGGACAATGGAGCTACCAACAGAGGTTGGCAAAAAGGACATAATTTAGTGACATATATTGTTCCAATTTCAATTCCAGTTTTTTTTTACAATGATGCAGAAAATATAAACAATTTGTGGAAGTAATTAAAACATGAAATGAAGCAAATACAAGACACATTATAGGCAATCAAACTATGTTCTCTGTTTGAATGACTGACCACCTGGTCGTTTGGTAGGATAATTCACCCTTAAACTGGTGTGATGACTTTTTTTCACGTTTTTCACCTTTTGCCTCTTAGCTGGAGTGACGTGGTCCGTGTGCTGCTGCTCTGCCCTGCGTTTCACTTCAGGGAACCAGCTGTGAAGCATGGCTTCCATTTTCAGAACAATGTTCAGAAAACGCTCCCTGGAAGACAACAAGAACACAGGGGAGGGGGGGGGGGGGGTGATGTAACCGCTCTAAACAACATCTTAATGGCAGATTAACAGAGCAGAACGGCATTCAGATGATGTTACATAAACCTTTAAACGCCACTGTGTCAACACCATGATCACTCCTCTGCTGTAATCTGATAGGTGGAGACAGACAACGTGACTAACAATGATTAAATACATCAAATGGTAGAATGGGCAGAGAGGCTGTGTGTGTGTGTGTGTGTGTGTGTGTGTGTGTGTGTGTGTGTGTGTGTGTGTGTGTGTGTGTGTGTGTGTGTGTGTGTGTGTGTGTGTGTGTGTGTGTGTGTGCGTGTGTGCGTGTGTGCGTGCGTGCGTGCGTGCGTGCGTGCGTGCGTGCGTGCGTGCGTGCGTGCGTGCGTGCGTGCGTGCGTGCGTGCGTGCGTGCGTGCGTGCGTGCGTGCGTGCGTGCGTGCGTGCGTGCGTGCGTGCGTGCGTGCGTGCGTGCGTGCGTGCGTGCGTGCGTGCGTGCGTGCGTGCGTGCGTGCGTGCGTGCGTGCGTGCGTGCGTGCGTGCGTGCGTATTACTATACTTTGAGAGGGCAACACGTCCCCACAAGTAGTAGAATTCTTTAAATGGCCATGTTTCCTCACAAGATAAATTGTTGTCTTATGGTTAATAGACTTTATAGCTGTCTGTCCTGGTGAAGGTCTAAGCGACCGAAACGTTGACCCAATAAAGAGCAACATTTTTTTTGGAAAGTGTCTGACAGTGTCTGACAGTCAGACGTTTTAGTGTTAGGCTATAACTATTAGGAAAATCTTCAGCTTGCGTTTTTAGAATTAAACATTTAGAAGGTCAGCTTTAGGAGTTATAGTTACGCCTGATTTATACTTTTAATAGCTGTTGAGCACAGAAAATAGCAGACCTACAACAAGCTCACGATGATGCTATTTTCAGGATTAGGGCTAAAAAATGGTGTGTGTGTGTGTGTGTGTGTGCGCGTGCGTGTGTGTGTGCGTGCGCGTGCTGTCTGTGATGTTATCTGCGCTCACATTCTCCGTCGACGGACCACATGATGCCTATTGAGAAGGACATGCAGCAGAGCGTGCTCAGTTCCACATGAGAATGTGACTACAGTGAACGCACACACACACACACGCTCTCCTCTCACACATGCCAACGTCACACACGTAAACACACACATGCTCCAGCACACACGTGTCGCGGAGGGGAGGGGGAGTGATGGGGGAGGAGCTGCTGGGAGGCCTTGGTTCATTCATTGGTCTATAAATAGCCCAATAAGCTCTGTAGCGGCTGTGTAGTGAGTGACCTGCTGTTTTTTTTGTTTTTTTTTCAACCCGTTTCTAATCCTTCCCCCTCCTCTGACGCCATGGAGTTACGGTTACACCTCCTTACGCCTCAGTTATAATACTCCCACCACACCGTGCTGTCGCTTCAACTCTCTCACCCGCCACAGCGAATCTACAAGCTGACAACATGCACGTTGGAGTCAAGCACACCGCCACGTGTATCTAAATGAATACATGAAAGACTGATTCATGGTGTGATTAACACTAGTTGTATCTATATGAATACATGAAAGACTGATTCATGGTGTGCTTAACACTAGTATCTATATGAATACATGAAAGACTGATTCATGGTGTGATTAACACTAGTTGTATCTATATGAGTACATGAAAGACTGATTCATGGTGTGCTTAACACTAGTTGTATCTATATGAGTACATGAAAGACTGATTCATGGTGTGCTTAACTCTAGTTGTATTATGAGTACATGAAAGACTGATTCATGGTGTGCTTAACTCTAGTTGTATTATGAATACATGAAAGACTGATTCATGGTGTGCTTAAATCTAGTTGCGATTCCGAAAATAGCCGCTCTAAACTTGTAGATCTGCTGTTTTTGGCACGCAACAAAGATAGAGTATAAATCAGGCGTATTGCTCTGTGTTTTCACCTGCTGCATAGCTCTGATCCATAGCTCTAATGCTGCTACTACAGTAGCTCTGGTCCATAGCTCTGGTCCATAGCTCTAATGCCGTTGCATTTAGAGCTATGTTAACGTTGACTTCCGGGGCTCACATAAATGCAGACCAGCCTCTCGTCTTTAGCGTAAATACAAAGAATGTTTTTGCTACTCATCAATACAAAGGCGGGTTGTGTCATTAGAAAGCCTACTTTCCTTAGTGGAAGCACTCACGTATAAAAGGTACTTTTTGGCAAAATATTCTCTATGAAGGTTTTCTCTTGGCAATATCGGTAGAGGGCGCAGTGGCGTAACTAAAAGTATTTTTTTCCGGTGGGAAAAAAAACAAAATAACAAATCCCTTTCTGGCCAAAAAGTACCTTTTATACGTCTGGTGGGGGGCTCAGAGTGCTTCCACTAAGGAAAGTAGGCTTAAGCAACGATGTGATTTCAGTCAGTGCTGCATTGAGTCCTAATTTGTTACCAGAACAGATTGATAGCATGTCATAATAAGTTGCATTAACAATGAACAACATCTAGTCATTTGCTTAGAGACTATACATTACTACTATAGTAGCCTATGACTTGCAGGCTGATCAGTAGGGCTATTGTATTTAGGTAACTTTATATTAACTTTATATTATTATATTATATTATATTATATTATATTATATTATATTATATTATATTATATTATATTATATTATATTATATATTATATTATATTATATTATATTATTAAGGGCAAACTGTAAGGAGTTCAAATAAGGGTGTCTCTCTATTCTTTAGATATTGTGAAGGGCTTTTTCTGAGCCATTTATTTGAAACACAGAAAGAGTAGGGAGTGACATGCAGCAAATGACCCGGCCAGACATGCAGCATTGACCCGGCCAGACATGCAGCATTGACCCGGCCAGCTGGGAATTGAACCCATCATGGTCAGGCATGTGGTACGCGCCATACTGTACATCAGGTCGCCCCGGGGGCATTATGTCAATAGAACTTGTTTTCCACTATGTTACCCTAACCCCTTTCCCTTTTTACCTCCTCTATGATGATGATTTCCTGTTCTTTTGGCTATAGAAGTGTATATTCGTACGTCTCTAAATGTTATGATGAATTGAACATGGTGGGCCCTCTTGTAAACAAGTGTGGTGCTTTATTGGGTCGTCCACTCACAGTTAACAGTCTTTTGTATTGAGTTGTGCTTGAAATGTACTGTAATTCTGCAAACTGTTAATAGATACTTCAATCAATCAATCAATTATATTGGGTACTACTCATACAGCCTATTCTATCTCACGAAAATAATTTGTCTTTCCAAATATATAAAAAAGAATACCAGTATTTATTTATTCCATGTTTGTTTCATTCAGGTGGAGTTATTGATATGACCAGTGACCACCAAAAAAAATAGTTAATTTGTTTTCTTATCAGGTCCTTGGGCTGAGCGGGCCGGCTCCTAGACACGCACGACAGTAATAGTCTTATCTGTTCTGTAAAAAAGGTATCTGATCAATCTGACATGCATCAAAGAGAACATACAATAAAAGATAGATGGACGAATAAAACTGATAAAGAAAGTAACGGTTTTGTGTCATTTGATTTTTACCCCATGACTGGCTTCTGAAGGACCCCCATTATTCTCTGGATTCGGTCCATCGCAACACTCTCCTGGAAGCCGCTGAGACCTGTGGGATTGGAACAGAGCTGTAGTGACCAGTGTTGTTTTTGGCAGAGAATTTCTATTTCAGTTTCAGTCATTAGTCTCTTGAATAGTTTTCATTTAGTTTTAGTCACATTTTAGTCACCCGGAATGTTTTAGTGTTAGTCTAGTTTAAGTCAACTAAATATAATTTTAGTCGACTATAATGTGTTTTGGCGGGCCTTGATGCCGTCGTAATGACTGTTTTTACAGCTGAAAATAGCCGATCTACAAGCTCACAACGCGTCGCGCTATTTTCAGCATACAACCAAGTGTAAAATGACTTATACTGGATCTCTTGTCCACGACCACTAGTCCCTTCCTGACATTTTTGTCTATCTTTTATTTGTTGACGAAATTGTCAATATATTTAGTCTTAGTTTTAGTCATCATAGCTTAGTTTTCATTTAGTTTTTATTTAATTTTAGAAAAAAGGTAGTCGACGAACATTTTTCGTTTTAGTCGACGAAATCAACATACTGGTAGTGACCACCGTGTGAGGGAGGGTGAGTTTCACAATGACACAACAGGATATCTAACCATGACTAAACAAACATGCTACAGTCACATTCAGGGTCAGATTTGTTTTTAAAAAAAATACTAAAGCCCTACATGCCCTATACTGAAAAATGAAAATAGCTTATCTACAACAAGATGATCTACAACTATAGCTCACAACACACTGCATCGTGACACTGTTGGTATAGATCACAGTCGGTACATCTGATTTTGCTATTTTTTTAAATGTAAAAAAAAAAACACAAACACAAATATTTGAAGGTTTGCCCAAAATAGGGATTGAACATAAATATCCAACATATCAGACAGTCTGCATTAATTTCCCTAAAGGAAATACATGTATTTCATTCAGTCTTACCAGAAGCAGGGATAAACATATCACCAGAAGGGAGAAAAGATTCTACAAATCTAAATCTTGACAGTTTTCTGAAAAACCTATGATTCTGTCAGTGGTTCTGAAACATTTTCGTGTCAAGGACCCCCAGAATTATCTGTATTTGGCCGCCGACCCCCATCTGAAAATATGTTGTTCCAGGGACACCCCCGCCCCCCCCGCCCCCAGAAGCAAAAAATTGAGTTCAAAACGTTCGCTCTGAAAGAATATATATTTTTGTGCCACATTTTCACGATTTAAGAAAAATAGCAGGTCTACAAGCTCGTAGCGCGGCACTCGGTGACGTGCTATGAGCTTGTAGACCTGCTATTTTTCAATAGCTAATGTACAACAAAATGCTTAAAACACCAAAAGGGGTTCCCGTCCAGAATAGGTTTAAAGCAGAGGCCCCCCACCCAGCAGATCCAACCCTGCTAACATTACTAAGTGTGCTAACATTACATTACTAGCTCCATCATGCACAGAAGATAAACACAACAGTAGAAAACCCTCCTCACAGTGGAAAACTGAACCCTTAATTTAATACTCACCGCACAACGCTGATGCTTGCCAAAAAGCTCTGTTCTTTTCGGCAAGTGACACTGTTGTGCTACAGAGCCATAAATTAGGGTTGAAACAGGCGATGGCGGTTGATAAACCAGTCCCTGTTTTTACAACTTAACTTCACACATTCCATGTTCTCATACTGTATGTTGCACTGTGTGAAATCCACTTCACAAAAGTGACAGCTGGTGTGTCTCTGAAGGATGAAAGGCTATTCTTACAGTACGCTGAAAGCACATTGAATGACTGCTCGCCTCTTTTGAAGCTTGTTTTGTGTTTGATGATATTCCTCCAGGTTGTTGCACAACATCTACATTAACAGAGACCTTTATATAACTCTTTGATTACTAATGGAGGTGAAGAAATGATTTTGAACTGAAATGTATCTTACAATTACAATTTAAGCATTTAGCAGACGCTCTTAATCCAGAGTGATCTTGCGACCTTAACTAGCGCAATGCCCGTTTGGGGCATGGACACCGTTTTGGAGTGAGCCGGTTCTATAGAGCCGCTCATCTGACAGTGTTGTTTTCGTCGACTAAAACTAGGACGAAAAATGTTTGTCGTCTACCTTTTTCCACTGACGAAAACTACATGGAAACTAAGCTATAATGACTAAGACTAAATATACTGACAATTTCGTCAACAAATAAAAACTAGACTAAAATGTTAGGAAGGGACTAGTGGAGAAGAGATCCAGTATAAGTCTCAGTGGGGCGACTGTGGCTCAAGAGGTAGAGCAGGTCGTCCAATGATCCATGGGTCGGCGGTTCGAATCCCGGCTCCTGGCTACATGTCGAAGTGTCCTTGGGCAAGACACTGAACCCCAAATTGCTCCCGATGTGCTGGTTGGTACCTTGCATGGCTTCCGCCGCAATCGGTGTATGAATGTGTGTGTGAATGGGCGAATGTAATGCACAATCTATGTAAAGAGCCTTGGATAAAGGCGCTATATCATTTAAGTCATTTTACCATTTGTTGCATAAATACATCTCAATACAAGGAATCGATGTTCAAAATCTACAGCTTGGTATAGGCTGCAGATAACCAACACACCAACACACCAACGTAGAACACAACCGTCTATCTTTAGCATACTGTTACTGTTCGATAACGGTACAGCATCGTAGCGTACCATGGTGGACGGACAACTGTACGATAACGGTACAGCGTACACTACGATAACGCTACAGCATACTGTACGATAACGGTACAGCGTACTGTACGATAACGTACAGTACGATAACATACTCTCATCCCCTGCCCCTCTAACACTCTCTGCACGTCCCTGCCTGCATGTGTGCACCAGTGCAGTATGTGAGCATTTACCCAGCAAGGCCCAGCAAATTGGTTTAACCACAGACCGTAAATCTTGAAAGATTTTGCGAAATCTTGAAAACCATTTACACAAATTATTCTTCCCTGCAGGGGTCTACAGCCAAATACAAATACATGTGTGGTGCTTGGCATGTGACAATGTTTGAGAACTTTTACCATAGTAAAGACAACTGTAAGACTATATCTAAGAGTTGGGATTGGAGTGAGACTTACGTTGAGAATACCTCCCAGAGCGAAGGCCTCGCAGGATGGAGGACAGAGGCTGGACGTAGCACTGCAGCTCCGTGCACTGTAAGGAGAAGAGAACACGTGCTATAATAACATTCAAATAAGCCATTTAAATATCCCCAAACCACAGCACAGCATGACTTATGTTAAGCACTAAGAACTACAGTAGTACCTTAATGTCTAAATCACATAATCCCAACATGTCTTAGCTGAACAGTAAACTGTATATCAACTGAGGACAGAAATAGTAAAGAGATGATAAGACCATTAACCATTTAAACCCTACTCCACAGGGCTCTATACTTGGTCTGCTCATTTTCTTTCCCCTCTACGCAAAAATCTCTTCGCCGAAAGTAGCTGATCTACAAGCTCACAACATGTCACACTGCTTGGCATTGTGAGCTTGTCCATTGCTGTTGGCCCCTAGAATAGGGATGCTGGGGTTTATGTTAAGGTGTTTTGCTAATATGGAATTTCAATTTCTCCATTAGGTGAAATATTCATGAGCCCTTCGAAAGAAATCTAAAGCCAAGCTGTTTATCACTCTGATCAACACATTGACTCTGTACCCTCAAAATGACACTGAGATCAACGCAACAGCCGTATGTCAACAGCCGTATGTCAACACAGCCGTATGCCAACAGTCGTATGTCAACAGCCATATGTCAACAGCCGTATGTCAACAGCCGTATGTCAACAGCCGTATGTCAACACAGCCGTATGCCAACAGTCGTATGTCAACAGCCGTATGTCAACAGCCGTATGTCAACAGTCGTATGTCAACAGCCGTATGTCAACAGCCGTATGTCAACACAGCCGTATGTCAACAGTCGTATGTCAACAGTCGTATTGTCAACACAGCCGTATGTCAACAGCCGTATGTCAACAGTCGTATGTCAACACAGTCGTATGTCAATAGCCGTATGTCAACAGCCATATGTCAACACAGTCGTATGTCAATAGCCGTATGTCAACACAGTCGTATGTCAACAGCCGTATGTCAACAGCCGTATGTCAACAGTCGTATATGTCAACACAGTCGTATGTCAACAGCCGTATGTCAACAGTCGTATATGTCAACACAGTCGTATGTCAACAGTCGTATGTCAGGGATGACTGTTGCAACATACAGAAAACATTGATTCTCATGCTATCAGAAAGTGAGAAAAGAAAGAGCTGCGGCGCATCCATCTTGACAGAGTGTGGAGGGGAGGAGCTGGGCGGGACGGAGTGTGTTTCGGGAGGGGGGGTGGGAGTTGGGCGCGACGGATTGTGATATTTGTCATTGCACGTACTCTTACGGGCTGGGTTGGTCAGTGAGGAATGTCGAGCCCCTCACTGGCAGAACGACTAAATTGTGTAGAAACAGGAGCCGCTCTAATATGATAATTGGCTACTCTAAATCGTGTGCGTGCGTGCGTGCGTGCGTGCGTGCGTGCGTGCGTGCGTGCGTGCGTGCGTGCGTGCGTGTGTGTGCGTGCAGTGACAACAGTGACACTTGGTGGTCAACAAACGCTATTTCTGTGCTCAGACAATACAGACGGTATACTCGGATGGACGGACACACAGGGACAGACACACGTTGCGCATGTCTATAGGAGTGGCCAGCACCACTCAAAAAGTGACAAGGGAAAGGGATGCATTGTAAGAGGACGGCGCGAGTCTCACCTTTCGTGAAAACAGTTCCTTATCAGTGTCCTCTGACCGAGACGTTTCACAGTGTCCGGGGCCGTGGAATCGCTTCCTCATCTCAAGAGGCTTCCCAATAACTCCCGAGGTGCTCCTCAAGGCCCTCGAAGGTATCTGCTGACCAACGCGGGTCGTAGTATATCCCTGGACTGGACTGGCCCAGAAGTTCTGTTTGGAGACGGGGGAGGAACTACAGTCTGACGAGTCGTCGGTGCTGCCATTATTATTACTGCATTGGCTCTGAAGCCTGCAGTGCTGGTGGCCATCTTTAGAGTCACTGTCATCATCACCGCTCTTCTTGTCGACAGATCCGGCAGAGCGGACGACGCGGTTTCTTGGAGGATCTCGTAAACACGTGGTAGATGTTGGCGGAGGCTGTGCGTCTGGACATCTTCGAGGAGGGCTCGATATGTCTGGACCGTCTGTGTCGTCGTCTGGATGTCCACGAGGACTCGACCTGTCTGGACCGTCTGTGTTGACCTCTGGATGTCCAGGAGGGCTCGACCTGTCTGGACCGTCTGTGTCGTCGTCTGGATGTCCAGGAGGGCTCGACCTGTCTGGGCTCGACCTGTCTGGATCGTCTGTGTCGTCCTCGTCGCTGGCGAGCCAGTCAATGGAGTAATCCGAGTCCGACGCTGACATCCTTCACGTTGTCCCTTAGCCAGCACACTGCCTCACGCACCTGCAACGTTTAAGCACACAGGCTGAGCAAGAGTTTGCCATGAATATAATAATACAAGACAATAATTACAATAATTATGATAATGTAATAATAATAATAAATATTATTATTATTATTATAAAGATGAGTTGACTTGTGAGCTCATTACTAAATTACGCTCAACAAAATGAAACTGTTTTACATATACGTAGATAGCATGGCTGCTTTATACTGGAAGGGAAACATCTATAGATACCTTTCTTATTTGGCAAGAAAGATTGGCGATTTATTGTCAAGTTTGTTTTCTGTTCAAGTTGTTGTAGTAAAATAAATACTGTTCTTATAATACAGAACCACACTGCATGTAGTAAAATACTTACACTTTTGTACAGTCAAAAAAATACATGTCGTTACTGAAAATAGCTGATCTACAAGCTCTCAACGCGTCGTGCGTTGTGAGCTTGTAGATCAGCTATTTTCGCTATGTTTGTCCAAAAGTGCCCTCTTACAGGATGTCAGCCCCCTGCCCCTCTATCTCGCTGCACACCCCTGCTAGAACGACACATGTAGCCTATAGGCCTACACAGACTGCTCCAATCCAGACCAGAAACATGCACATGTAGCCTATAGGCCTACACAGACTGCTCCAATCCAGACCAGAAACACATGTAGCCTATAGGCCTACACAGACTGCTCCAATCCAGACCAGAAACACATGTAGCCTATAGGCCTACACAGACTGCTCCAATCCAGACCAGAAACATGCACATGTAGCCTATAGGCCTACACAGACTGCTCCAATCCAGACCAGAAACATGCACATGTAGCCTATAGGCCTACACAGACTGCTCCAATCCAGACCAGAAACACATGTAGCCTATAGGCCTACACAGACTGCTCCAATCCAGACCAGAAACACATGTAGCCTATAGGCCTACACAGACTGCTCCAATCCAGACCAGAAACACATGTAGCCTATAGGCCTACACAGACTGCTCCAATCCAGACCAGAAACACATGTAGCCTATAGGCCTATACAGACTGCTCCAATCCAGACCAGAAACACATGTAGCCTATAGGCCTACACATACTGCTCCAATCCAGACCAGAAACACATGTAGCCTATAGGCCTACACAGACTGCTCCAATCCAGACCAGAAACACATGTAGCCTATAGGCCTACACATACTGCTCCAATCCAGACCAGAAACACATGTAGCCTATAGGCCTACACATACTGCTCCAATCCAGACCAGAAACACATGTAGCCTATAGGCCTACACAGACTGCTCCAATCCAGACCAGAAACACATGTAGCCTATAGGCCTACACAGACTGCTCCAATCCAGACCAGAAACATGCACATGTAGCCTATAGGCCTATACAGACTGCTCCAATCCAGACCAGAAACACATGTAGCCTATAGGCCTACACAGACTGCTCCAATCCAGACCAGAAACATGCACATGTAGCCTATAGGCCTACACAGACTGCTCCAATCCAGACCAGAAAAACATGCAGCCTATAGGCCTACACAGACTGCTCCAATCCAGACCAGAAACACATAGAACATAATGATTTACAGCCAAAACCTCAATGGATGAACATCATTATTTCTGTTTTATCATGTTCCACTGATTATGATGAATTCCCGTTCTGTTCTTTGGCTTTATAGAAGTGTATATTTGTACGTCTCTAAATGTTTTGATGAATTGAACAAGGTGGACCCTCTTGTAAACAAGTGCAATGCTTTATTGTGTCGTCCACTCACAGTTAACAGTCTTTGTATTGAGTTGTGCTTGAATTGTACTGTAATTCTGCAAACTGTTAATACATATTTCAATCAATATTTCAATCAATCATTTAACTAAACACCTCATTTAAATCTAGATTTAAACCAGGGTCAAGACTTCTAGCCTATATAGACTACTGTAACTGATTAATTGAAAATGGTGGACCCTTTTGTCAAGTGTATAAATGCTTAATCATGGTTCGTCGGTCTAGTGTAAAATTAAATCTTTTTCAAGTCACGTACTGTAGGTATAGGTATTGCATGTCTGTTCTCTCGTTTTGAAGATATTTAAATTACAACAGACTAGCCAAAAATGAATTCCATAACCAACGACACACAGCAGCTTAAATAACCCCGGGCGCGCGCGCGCGCGCACACACACACACACACACACACACACACACACACAGCATGCAGTAGGCTACGGAAGAGGCAGCTCTATTATGTAACAACGAAAATGCTTTCACACACAATACGCGTAGGCCTACGTGACAAAATAAGGTCTTTACGTGGATTATATTCTGTTAGCAATCAATCAAACGAATCAATATAACACCGATTTAGGTTTAACAGACACTGTTTGATACAATTGAATTAACGTCATTTGAGTTCATACAGTGCTGCAGAGCTTCATCAGACAAGCAAAGGATATGAGTCATTATTCTCTTATCAAATCTCACTCTCATTACGCAAACTTTGCGTAAGAATAATTTGCGTAATGTTAGATTTGGTAGAAATGGACCTGGTCACACAGTAGGCTACGGACGGACCAGGTCCATTCTATTCTTAGGACACACTTTCAAAAGGTACTAATCTATCAGTTCTTCTGACTCGAGTCGCGGTATAGCCTACCGTATATATATCAGACGGGTTCTCCTCACATCAAGGTGTGTGTGTGTGTGTGTGTGTGTGTGTGTGTGTGTGTGTGTGTGTGTGTGTGTGTGTGTGAGAGAGAGATCAGTAGCCTGGATACTTACCCTTAAAGGTCCATTTGGTTCCATTACAGTCTCTCTGAGTTCAATAAATAGTGAGTTCTTCTCTATTGTGTGCAGCAGGCTGCTGCTGCTGCTGCTGCCATCTCTCTCTCTCCTCAGTGGATCAGTCAGCACTTACCGGCAGCGAACAACGGTGTGAAGTCAGGACATACACTCACTGTGCGTGTGTGCGTGTGCGCGCGTGCGCGCGCGCCACCACGCAGCCCGTGCAGCCGCTCCTAGAGCAACGTGTCTGCAGAGGGGGCGGGGCTAAAAGCAAGAGAGCGCTCCGATTTGTGTGCGTCTGATCTGGCTATCTAACGACATTAACACATTAAATCTAGCAATATAACAATAGAGTATATAATAACATTTTAATCTAGCATTATGACACATTTGATAACATTATATATAGCATTATAACAGCCTATACATTTTAATATACCATTACAACATAGATCATTATAACATCTATATCCTTATTAGTCCAGGGAAGAGCCAGATTTTGGTACCATCTAAGGTGATGGTAATGTTTTTATATTTTTATATTCCTACATGTCTCTAGAGTTTATATTTTTGGTATGATAACTCTTCCAATTCAGCAGCTTAATGCCTTATCGCCAGTTATATCTGTCATTAACATCCTATTATCCAAATATCATCATTCTTTAAGTAGCATGTGACGTGTCAAACTAGGGGGGTTTCATGATTCTGAATCCATTCCAAGCATTAGTTTTGCCCTAAAAACACTCATTGGGCTAAATTAGGCCATAGCCAAATGACATTTGCGCACATCACAAATGTGATGAGATCAGCACATTTGCCAAATGTGCTGATCTCATTGTGATGACGGCTATGGCCGTTTTTAGGCCAAGGAGTGTTTTGTGTGCAAAACTAATGCTTGGAATGGATTCAGAGTCATGAAAACCCCATAGTTTGACACGTCACATGTTAGCATACATGACATTTTGATCATTTTGCCTTATAGGATGTTAATGGTATGGTCACATAACTGGCCATAACATTACGCTACTGAATTGGAAGAGTTATCATACCAAAATATAAACTAGAGACATGTGATGTAGGAATACAAAAAATAATAATAATTACGGTCACCTTAGGTGGTACCAATTCATGACAATATCAGTGTTGGACGCTGAACTATATATAGCCTATAATAGATCTAATCGAACATTAGTAGATCCAATAAGAACAGGTAGTAAGGGCATTTTATCAGGTATTTGACCAATCTGGGAACTAAATCGTTACCAAGAAATGTGTTTCTAAAGGTGTCTAATAACATGGATTAATAGTTTGAAATTCAACTCCCGTGGGACATTTTAGTTATTTGCATAATATGTGACCATACCATTAACATCAGGCAACAAAAAAAAGTCAAAATTTCATCATACTTTAAGTAGCATGTGACATATGAAACATATGGTTTTTCATGATTCTGAATCCATTCCAAGTTTCCATTAGTTTTGCACAAAAAACACTCCTTGGGAGGAAAACAGCCATAGTCGTCATCACAAATGTGATGAGGTCAGGCCATTTGGGCAAGTGGATATAAATTTAGCCCAATGAGTGTTTTTTGTGCAAAACTAATTCTTGGAATGGATTCAGAATCATGAAAACCCCCTAGTTCCATATGTCACATGCTACTTAAAGAATGATGACATTTGGGCTTTTTTTGTTGCCTTATAGGATGTTAATGGTATGGTCACATATTATGCTAATAACTCAAATTTCCCACGGGAGTCGAATTTCAAACTTTTAGTACATGTTATTAGACACCTTTAGAAACACATTAGTGAAGACATTTCATGGTAACGATTTAGTTCCCATATTTTCATATAGGTTTCACTAAGGGGTCTTTATACAAATAACCAAATGGACCCTTACAGGTCTGTAACGCTGAGAGTGTACAAATGGAATCAAATGGACCCTTACAGGTCTGTAACTCTGAGAGTGCACAAATAACCAAATGGACCCTTACAGGTCTGTATCTCTGAGAGTGTATATAACCAAATGGACCCTTACAGGTCTGTATCTCTGAGAGTGTACAAATAACCAAATGGACCCTTACAGGTCTGTAACTCTGAGAGTGTACAAATAACCAAATGGACCCTTATACAGGTCTGTAACTCTGAGAGTGTACAAATGGAACCATTTGTCCATTTGTTAATATGAATGCTCTCAGAGTTATGGAGGAGTTATGGCCTGGAGTCCTTGAAATGAAGAAGTTCAGGGACGTGCAGAGAGTGTTAGAGGGGCAGGGGCTGACATCCCGTAAGAGGGTATACTTTTGTACAAAAATAGCAGATCTACAAGCGTTGAGAGCTTGTAGATCAGCTATTTTCGGGGCGCAACCCCAGCACTCTTTAGTGGAGATGCAGTGTAACGACATTGGATTTCTAAACAACGCAAAATTCTGCGTTCCAAGTTCATTCTCCTGAATGCTGCCTTCCGCCATGGCATGGAAAAGGAATGGCATTTGCACTTCTTCCACCATAGTAAACGCTGCATTCGTGGTCTGGAGAGGGCAGTTGTTTTACAGACGGGGTAAAAATGCTAATAGACCATAGACTACATAGACCATAGGTAATAGACTTTGATGTCCATGTGTGCACGTCCCTGAAGAAGTTAGAGAACCACCGCATGAGACCATACACATACTCTTACAGACGCCCCACCCCCACCGTCCAGTCTGTCTGGGTCGGGCAGTGACTTGCACTTCCACTCCAGCTCAGGACCCAGGGCAAGGCAGGCAGACGTGGCACTTCCTGTTTAGCTATAACATTACACGGGATAAAAGAGCAAGAAAGGAAATCTTGATCCATTTGCACATATTTTATAACAATGGACCTTCACATGCAGACATTCATTGAGGGATAATGAACAATAGGTTATTTTTTGTTTGGGGGGGGGGGGGGGGGGGGGAGTGTAGGGTGGGTGGGGGTTGGGGGGTGGTGGGGGGGTATCCAGAGGTTTTGAGGTATGTTCAGTGGTATTTGTACGTACGAGGGTTTTCAACTGTAAACAGGCAGATTAACATCTTTGCTTTTAGTGAATGGAAATGTGTCAAATGTCCCCCTCTAAATTACGCTGGCAGCAGGGGCGCAGAGGTCATTTCATAACTGGGAGGACTGTTTTGCAGCAGACTCGCGCGGCAAAATTTTGCGGTCTTTCAAAGGCTTTTCGCGGATTCCACGGCAAATCTGGAGCCAATCTGATCCTATAAATACAAAAGTGTACATGATCTTTTAAATTATTATTATTTATTTTTTTACTGCATCCAAGTTGCAACTAGCATCACTTAACAGCTCTTTAGCCTGTGGTGTCACGGTTTCTGCAGCTCTAATCAGTGCTAAGGCTTTCTCGAGACATTTGTGAGGGCCGCTATAGGCTAGCCCATATGCACATAGCACGTAGCATTACGCGGAAGCGGGGATTGAAACCGGGGCTCCCACTCGCCAGACCAACGCGCAACCTACCGTGCCAATAGGGCTGAGTCTGATTGGCAGGGCTGTTGCAGGCTGGGTCTTGGCTGGGGGCTATACACAGCGTATATCTATTCTACGTCCAAGCTTAGACATGGTGAAATGAAATGAAATCTATATTTACCCAGGGTATCTGGGCTAAGCTCAAGAACTTGTTTCCAGCCAGGCCCTGCTCATAGAACACATTTCATCGTAGTGGTTGATGCCTTGTTCAAGGGCATTTCAGCGGTGGTAATTTTAACGTGTCGGACGGCTGGTTCGAACTGGGAACCTTCCGGTATCTAGACCGCGCCGCTATCCGTTCGGCCACCGCTGCCACTGTAACGCCCCGCCTGCCTCTGATTGGCCTACCGACACTGCCGGCCTTACCAGACTTTCCTCCGAGGTGGAAGATACATGCTGGATAGTCTGCCGCGAGTTTACTCCGTGGTGGGAAATGAATAAATAATACAAGTACGATATAATACAAGAGAATGACAGCTTGGCACGCACGACAGTAACTTATATGTTTTGTAGAAGAGGCAAACTAATATATTGTTTTGTTATGCCGTTTATTTCGCATGTGTACAGTGTAAACTTGAAACATTATTGTAGGCCTACTGTAGAAAGGTCTATTTTCCCTTGATCTTTATCTTTTTTAGTATAATAGTATTAGTTTACTATAATTAGATTAATACACGATAAGTGTTCAATCAATCAACCATTCAATCAAAGCAAACGGCATAAACAAATAAACAAATAAAAGTTACAAGTTACTGTTGCGCTGTCATTCTCTTGTACTTGTATTATTTCCCACCTTGGACGGAGGACAGTCTGGTGAGACCAGTGGTATTCTGCAGTGTCTGTAGGCCAATCAGAGGCAGGCGGGGCGTTACCATGTCTATGCTCAGTGTTGGTAGGCCAATCAGAGGCAGGCGGGGCGTTACCAAGTCTATGCTCAGTGTCGGTAGGCCAATCAGAGGCAGGCGGGGCATTACCATGTCTATGCTCGGACGTAGAATATATATACGCCTGTACCTCATGATCTGATAGGCTGAGCACAGAATGTGATGTATGATGATAGGAGGAGCGCCCCTCAGAGGGGACGTCCCCCCAGGGCTGGACTGGGACAATTTTGCACGAATTTGGCCCAGACCAGCCCACAAGCGCACAGACGACGGAGCGGGCAGTATACTAACCGCTAACAAACAAGCCCTAATACCACCACTTTTACAGAACAACATAAATGATTCAAATGATGTTGCTCTCACAAGAATGATGCTGCAGGATTCAAGATAGAAGAGGGTTTATTTGTCACTCACTGCAGGTACAGTGAAATGATCATGATGGCAGAATGGCAGCAGGTCCGGACCAGTCCCGGTGTCCTGCCGCCTATATTGGCCTCATGCCTGCCTGTCCAAAAATAAATACAAAATCTTATCATAACTTGAGCGGCACGACGCAACGCGACGCAACGCGATGCAGCGTGATGCAGCGCAAAGCGACGCGTTGTGAGCTTTCCGATATTGTGAGCGATTCGATATTGATATCGTCGCATTAAAAATCACGATATATCACTGAATGGATTTATTTTGCCCACCCCTACTGTTTCTAGGTGAGCAGACATCTCAGCCTTGACTGGCTGGAGAGAGAGAGACGGTATAAGTAGTAATAGTAATAGAGCTCAGAGAGCACATGGGGAGAGTCACATGTGACCACGTGAGTCTGTCACTATCATTCATAGAAAGCATAGCCGTCATGATGGTGGTGAGCATATGGGTGTGTGAGAGAGAGAGGTACATGTGAGTTAGTGTATATTCTCACTTGCCTACTGTATGCATACTGTAGCCTACAGAACATGTGCTGGCTGGGGGTGTGTCCCACTCATCCATTATTCAAAGGTTTAAATCCCTATTCCCCCTCCCCCTCCCCCATCCCATACAAACCCTGCATGTCTGTGAGCTCAGATGGTATAAATCGAGGTCTGCGAACACGTGTGTGTGTGTGTGTGTGTGTGTGTGTGTGTGTGTGTGTGTCTGTGTTCGCGTGCGTGCATGCGTGTGTGTGTGTGTGTGTGTGCGCGTGCGTGCGTGCGTGTGTGTGTGCGTGCGTGTGTACAGGTCACAATTAAAGTACCATTAGGGCCAAGCCCTGTGGTTTGGCTGACTTCATTGGCCTGTATGATGTAACAAGAGAGATGAGCCACTTGCACCCTGCATACCAGTGGTTGGCAGGTTGCACCCTGGCCCTGCATACCAGCAGTGGTTCCCAAACCTTTTCATGTCAAGGACCCACAAAATGATACTCATCAGCCCACGGACCCCCCATTAGAAAATATATGACAAGGACCTCCATAAGAGAAGAGTTTTACAGCTCTAGGAGTGCTTTTCAACTATTTTCATGTCAAGGACCCCCAGTTTGACATGCATTAGTCTACGGACCCCCATTTAATGGCATCTCTTTCTCCGAGACCCTGATTTATATTGTAAAAGTAAAACCAATGTTAATTTAACTCTGAGAGTGTACAAATTGTACACATTTGTACACTCTCAGAGTTACAGACCCATAAGGGACCCTTATGGACCCTTATTAAGGGTCCATTTGGTTCCAAACTATCAAGCTGGGGACCCCCTGGAACTCCCTCAAGGACCCCTGGGGGTCCCTTGACCCCACTTTGGGAACCACTGCTTTATACTTATTTTGGCCAGAGTCCCCCAGGGCTCTGTGTTAGGCAGGCTGCTGTTTTTACTCTAGTAGAACTGTAGATCGTTTTATCTACAAGTAGAACTGTAGATCGTTTTATCTACAAGTAGAACTGTAGATCGTTTTATCTACAAGTAGAACTGTAGATCGTTTTATCTACAAGTTTTGAGGCACCAAAACATTGCATAACATTTTCCAATCAGTGTTGTTTTGTTTTGTTTTTTTGTTTTTTTTACAAATGGATAGATGTTGAACATTCTTCATTGGTATGTATGTGTTACGGTTTATACTGTATGACAACACTAAAACAGCCAGAACTAATAAATGATAAGTCTAATGTCGAAAAACCAACCATATATGTTTCACAATATTTGAATTCCAGTGCAACGTACGCTGCCCATACAGTATCCTGACATTTGAACCTCAGTCTGAAAGGTTTGAAGACATTTAAAAGCTTGTTGTTGGACAAAATGAAACACTCACCACCAAGGAGGGTCCACTGTGCTATGTGCAATTATTGACTTTAAACATTGATTATTGATTATTGATTTTGAACATTGCATATTCAGACAAAATGGAGTAAAGACACATTTACCTGTCCTGCACGCTGCCAGACACACCTCTGGAATCTACAATCAATAATCCAGGAGTTCACTAACCTTTCCATGCCAAGGACCCCCAAATATAGCCATATACTGTAGGCTTCGGCTATACAGACCCCACTTTAAAAAAAACAAAAAAACATTGTATTTCGTTTTATTTTCATTTTCCCTGCATAGCATCCCCATGTTGGCCCCCACCTTGACAAGAGACATACAGAGTCTCAGCCATGCAACCTCTGTGAATTCAACTGACTGTGAGGCAGCTAGACCACCGAGTCTCAGCCATGCAACCTCTGTGAGTTCAACTGACTGTGAGGCAGCTAGACCACCGAGTCTCAGCCATGCAACCTCTGTGAGTTCAACTGACTGTGAGGCAGCTAGACCACCGAGTCTCAGCCATGCAACCTCTGTGAGTTCAACTGACTGTGAGGCAGCTAGACCACCGAGTCTCAGCCATGCAACCTCTGTGAGTTCAACTGACTGTGAGGCAGCTAGACCACCGAGTCTCAGCCATGCAACCTCTGTGAGTTCAACTGACTGTGAGGCAGCTAGACCACCGAGTCTCAGCCATGCAACCTCTGTGAGTTCAACTGACTGTGAGGCAGCTAGACCACCGAGTCTCAGCCATGCAACCTCTGTGAGTTCAACTGACTGTGAGGCAGCTAGACCACCGAGTCTCAGCCATGCAACCTCTGTGAGTTCAACTGACTGTGAGGCAGCTAGACCACTGAGTCTCAGCCATGCAACCTCTGTGAGTTCAACTGACTGTGAGGCAGCTAGACCACTGAGTCTCAGCCATGCAACCTCTGTGAGTTCAACTGACTGTGAGGCAGCTAGACCACCGAGTCTCATTCATGCAACCTCTGTGAGTTCAACTGACTGTGAGGCAGCTAGACCACCGAGTCTCAGCCATGGATCAGTGGAGCAAGAAGTAAAAGGCATGATGTATTCTACAATCTACATTTTACTTGAGAAAATAAAGTACAGAAGCAATAGCATCACAAAATACTTGGCAGTACCAAAGTAAAAGTAGTGCAGTCGCAGTGCGACGCGTTGTGAGCTTGTAGATTTATTAACTATTTTCAAACAGAAAAATGGGGTAAAATTAAGTGTAAAGTATATTTTACATTAAATTCTGGACGGGAACCCCTTTTGGTGTTTTAAGCACTTTAGCTATTGAAAAATAGCAGATCTACAATCTCATTGCGCGGCACCGAGTGCCGCGCTACGAGCTTGTAGATCTGCTATTTTTGAAAAATTGTGAAAATGTGGCGCAAATCTTTGAATATATATTCTTTCATAGCTCCCTGAAACAACATATTGTCAGATACAAATACAGATAATTCTAGGGCTCCTTGACATGAAAATGGTTGAGCACCACTGAAAGATAGAAACATAGGTTTTTCAGAAAACTGTTAGGATTTAGAAGCAATTTTGTTTTTAGAATTGGCCTCAGGTCTAGATGGGTTAAGTGTACAGTAGCCTATATTTTACATGAATAATCTAAATCTGCAAAGTGGAAATACTCAAGTAAAGGGAAAGTACCTGAAAGCTGTGCTTGAGTAATAGTAATAGTAGTTCGGTTCGGTATACTTTCCACCTCCCACGGCCATGGAAGAAAGCTCACCCAAGGAGGCGTGGCTTATGTCCTCTCTGTGCGTCATTAGCTCCTCCCTCATGGAGTCACATGTTCACTGGTCCCAGGAGCTTCACATGGACAGGCAGAGCCACTATCACGACTCAATCTCTGATGACCCTGCATGTATCAGCATCTGAACTGCTGGTGCGTGCGTGCGTGCGTGCGTGCGTGCGTGCGTGCGTGCGTGCGTGCGTGCGTGCTCACGCGTGTGCACGTGAGCATACACCACTATTTTGCTGCAGGCCCTTACTACGAACATGTGACTCCAGATATATTTCAACACAGTTACATAACCCGCTCTCTCTCTCTTCCCTTCTGCTACTCTCTCCCTCCCTCCCTCCCTCTCTCTCTCTCTCTCTCTCTCTCTCTCTCTCTCTCTCTATCTCCTTCTCTCTCTCTCTCTCTCTCTCTCTCTCTCTCTCTCTCTCTCTCTCTCTCCTATCACTCCCCCCTCCATCTCTCTCTCCCCCTCCCCCTCTCTCTCTCTCTCTCTTCCTCTCCTTATCACCCCCCCCCCCTCTCTCTCTCTCTCTCTCCCTATCACACTCCCCCTCCCTCTCTCTCCCTCTCTCTCTCTCTCTCCCTCCCTATCACTCCCCCTCCCTCCCTCTCTCTCTCTCTCTCTCTCTCTCTCTCTCTCTATCACTCCCCCTCTCTCTCTATCACTCCCCCTCTCTCTCCCTATCACTCCCCCTCTCTCTCTCTCACTCCCCCCCTCTCTCTCTCTCTCCCTATCACTCCCCCTCCCTCTCCCCTCCCTCTCTCTCTCTCTCTCTCTCTCTATCACTCCCCCTCCCTCTCTCACTCCCCCTCTCTCTCCCTATCACTCCCCCTCTCTCTCACTCACCCCTCTCTCTCTCTCTCTCTCTCCCTATCACTCCCCCTCCCTCTCCCCTCCCTCTCTCTCTCTCTCCCTATCACTCCCCCTCTCTCTCTCACCCCCCCCTCTCTCTCCCTATCACTCCCCCTCTCTCTCTCATACCCCCCCCTCTCTCTCTCTCTCTCTCTCTATCACTCCCCCTCCCTCTCTCACTCCCCCTCTCTCTCCCTATCACTCCCCCTCTCTCTCTCATCCCCCCCCCCTCTCTCTCGCTCTCTCTCTCTCTCTCTCACCACACCTCCATCTCTCGATCCCTCTACTCCCCATCTCTCTCCCTCTACCCCGCCCTTTGCATAATGACATGGTTGTCACATGATACCACAGAGTGACTGACATTAACCAAATAATGACACCCTAGCTTGTTCTTTTAAATGAAACGGTTTAACATATGCTTTCGTTCACCTTTCTCCAATGCCGTGTAGGTGTGAGGCCCCGGACTTCTAGTTCACTGAATTACCGTAAACGTCCCCACCAAAGAGGTCCAGGTGTTATTTGTAGTTGTTACGTCCCCACCAAAGAGATCCAGGTGTTATTTGTAGTTGCTACTGTGACCGTGGCCAGAAAGTCACATTAAACTTATATATATATATATATATATATATATATATATATATATATATATATCGGTGCACTGTTTTAAAGTGCAGTTTGTATAATTATTGTGAACCCACAGACAGTTATTCTGCCCTAGAAGACTACGCCACTTTACTAATTTCCCGGAGGTAAAGAACTCCATATAACACTCTTAAATATACTATATTATACAAGACACTCAGGTTCGTTTTATGCCAGGTAAAGAGCAATATGTATTTCCACCAGGATTGACTGAGACTGAAACGTTCGGTTTATAGGGGTAACAACCATGTATGGATTTGATTTAGCTAATACAAGGGGCACTCTATATGGCCGAATAAAAATACAATATAACAAAAATACTAAAACCCTATTCTTAAAATCCTATCTAACTAACTAAACCTAAAAATAACAAAAGAACGAAAGGAAAAGAAAACAATCAATACACTTCTGTCAAAACACATAGCAATCAATTGGGAATTAGCTCAGAATGTATAACAACTTTTTAAAGTGCTTGAGACGTCAGGGGGAAATCAGTCGCCGCTTCTCGTCTGCTTCTCGTTACTGTAACACACACAACAACGGACACCAGTTCAACTGTTGGATATAAGGTGACTCTACTAATGATGGTCCTGATGGTATAGGTGGACAAGTACTGCAGAGATCGGTTACTTTAAGCCCTCAATGAATTGAATTGCATTGAATTGAATGGGGCTACGGGGTGTTGTGCTAATTCGCTTATTTCCATCGCTCAAAAATCATTTTTTTGTATATATCCTCTCTTCATAATGTAAATAATATCCCAAGCGGCACACTTTACTACTTATTTCAATGGAAATAAGCGAATTAGCACAACACCCCATATCCCCATTTAATTCAATTCAATTCACACCTGGACCTCTTTGGTGGGGACGTAACAACTACTCTTTTGTGAAGCACTTTGTAACGCTGTTTTAAAAGGTGCTATATAAATAAAGCTTTATTATTATTATTATTATTATTATTATTATAACAAATAAATAAGGTAAGAAAGCCTTCTAGCATGGAATTCTCCTTTAACGGGGTGGCAGTGGCTCAGGGGTAGAGTGGCCGCTTGGGAATCAGAAGGTTCCCAGTTCGAACCCGGGCTCACCCAGAGTTAGTGTCGAAGTGTCCTTGAGCAAGACTCTGAACCCCTAATTGCTCCCGATGAGCAGGTTGGAGCCTTGCATGGTTTCCTCCACCATCGGTGTATGAATGTGTGTGTAAATGGGTGAATGTAATGCACAATCTATGTAAAGCGCCTTGGATACATTTAAGGGAGCTGTATATAAATGCACCATTTACCAACTGGCAGATGATTATAAAATATGTGTGTATTTCAGGTGTGGGAACCTTTCAGAAACATGCTATAATTTCTGTATGTACGTGTGTTTGTTCTGTCCCATAAATTCATGTGACATCTTCTTACAGCATGTGAGCTACAGCTACAAACACAAAGAGAAGCCTTCAGGGGACATTAGTGGTGATGAACTGTGTTTTGAATTACAGTCAGAATGTTTCATGTTCAATAACAATAATTCATGCCTTTACAACTCCAGCTCTCCCTTCAGCGACAACACCATAACGTCTGTTTGTTTTCCAAAGATGGTATCACTTCAAAGTCAAAGTCTTCAAAGTCAAGTTTTCGGCTTCATCTTTCCACTCAGCGACTCGGTGTTAAAACAAACATGCTCTGAAAATGCACACATCCCACCCATCTGACCAATGAATGGTATCGTTCCCGATCCGATCCAAATACCACAATTTCTGTGTTAGCCGATACCAATACCGAATACCGATACCAGTGTTGTGATCTCGTGTTGTGTTTATAGCTATCTAGCTATATCTCATGTTGTGTTTATAGCAGACTCCTCACTCATACAGTATGTGCACTTGCAGTTTGGGCAACTCGAAAGCAAACTCCACATGCCCTAACATTTTATTTACCTGCTATACCCTTACCCCTGTGTCGGATCGGTGGTTAGACTGGCATTGCCGATACCAATATGAACCGATATGACAAATAAGGGCCGATACCGATACTTTTCCGATACCAATATACAGTATCGGGACATCTCAACTGAACGGCCATTCAGCTGCCGTGTTCAGTGGTCAGAATGGGTGGGCCGCCCTCAAACAAGAGCACGCCATGACCCAGAAAAACGTATCATGAGTATGGTGTGCAATTATGATAAATGTTGGTTTGTATGAATCCTAATTGACATGACTGGTGCTCTTTCAGTGCTAACACACATGGTTTCCTGCAAAATGTTATTGGCATGGCGCCAATGCTTGAAATAAATCGCGCCATGCTTAGCTGCAAAGAAAAATCATTTTTTAAATGTTTTTTAGGGGGCTAGTGAATCATGGTGTGTGTGATATGAAGGGTGCGCTCGGAAATGCGCCCTGAACGCACTGGTGTGCTCTCTTGTCGTTCGTTTATTCAGTGCACTCGGTGCATTGTCGATGGAAAATCCAGTGTGCTGTGCACCGGGTGTGCCGAGTGCCCGCACTGAGCGACCCTACCCTGAAGCTGGGGTTGTCCGGTGTTGGCGGTGTGAATGCGTCACAGCTGTGGTCGTTCGTAAATAAGGCACACTGTGACGTCACCGCCCACCACACTCAACAAACTGACCACATTCCCGGTGCGCATTTCCGAACGCACCCCATATGTCCAGTACCTCCCCAGTGCCTCCCCAGTGTCTGCCCAATGCCTCCCCAGTGCCCGCCAAGTGCCTCCCCAGTGCCTGCCCAGTGCCTCCCCAGTACCTCCCCAGTGTCCCCCTGAGTGCCTCCCCAGTGTCTCCCCAGTGCCTCCCCAGTGCCTCCCCAGTGTCTCCCCAGTGCCTCCCCAGTGTCTCCCCAGTGCCTCCCCAGTGTCTCCCCAGTGTCTGCCCAGTGTCTCCCCAGTGCCTCCCCAGTGTCTGCCCAGTGCCTCCCCAGTACCTCACCAGGGTCCCCCCGTGCCCAGCACCTGCATGCCAAAGCTTTTTCCTGCAGGAAACACTGACACAATGAATAATTCATGAATAGCAAAAGTTAAATTGTGTGTGCAGGTCATTAATTCAAAGTTACAGTGTTACAGAAGTGATGCAAGGTTTTATTCAATATCTGACTGATTTGAAGAGTCTTTCTTGAGAAATGATGATGATGCCGTTTTATTTTTGCTGTGCTTTAACACAAAATCATGAGGATAATTACAAACTAGAAAGGTGCAACTCTGGGGAAATGGACTGTACGCACACATAATAACACTTCCTCCTTCCTCAAATAGACTATGCACACAGAATAACTCTTCCTGCTTCCTCTAATAGGCTCTACGCACACAGAATAACTCTTCCTACTTCCAGGCGCTTCCCTACTTTGGCTCTCCTCAAATACTTATTTTGAATTAGGGGTGCAATATTTAATGAAGGCTCTATGCAATGCCACTACAAGTAATATAATTTGTTTATTTCTCTATGACTAAGTTCATGATTGTTTATTATATTTCTAAAAGTCCAAGTTCATAATTAAGAAGTTCATAGTTAAGTTACATTCATGTTAAAACATACATTTCATGTTTTTTTGTGTGAAGTTGTTATAATACTTTTATTTTGAAGAGTCAAAGTCGTGTTCTGTGTCTCGTTTGGTCTGCTCTCATGTCAATTGGTACACAGGAGTTTTGTGTAGCAATCAAGCCACAAGCAGCTAGAAGCAGCAAGGTGCAGCAGCTCCGGTTTACACTGGTCACACAAAGAGACTTTAAAGTTACAAGAAGGTCACAAGAGACTGTCTAAGGTTGATAAAAGTGGTTATAAGGTAAAGGACCTGAAGACTGGAGCGTATTCCCTGACCCTCTTTGTTTTGCACGCAGCCAACGAGGTATTTGTTGTTTGTTGTCTCCACCAGGCCGAAGGCATGGGGAGAGAGTATGTTTTGCACTCCGTCCGTGTGTGTGTCCGTCCTTCCTTCCTTCCTTCCTTCCTTCCTTCCTTCCTTCCGTCCGTCCGTCCGTTATCAGCTAATCTCCGCCACCGTTGGCCCGATCCATGCCAAACTTTGCACACACACTCCCTGGATGCCAACAACGAACCTCTGCCCCAAATATTCTTCAACGGCCTGTTATAGCGCCACCATGAGGCCGATTTAGGCAAAACACATTTCTGTAGATTACTCGTACACATTTTATCCATACATCACACAATTCGGTATACACTATCTTCGTCATGTGATCAACACGGATCTGCACCATTTCCCATCTTCCATCCTGATTGGCTAAGATTGGCTTCCAAAGCTCACATGATTGGTCCGTTTCGAACAAAATGCCAAAAATCACAAACACAGTGTGCAATTTCCGTGAAATAATACACGCACATTTCCACTAGGCTGAGGACGACATGCCACTAATTTTTTTCCAAATCAACCTCATGGTGGCGCTATAACAGGTCAATTCCTGTTTTTAGCTATAACTGCATCGATCTGTATACAACTTATGTATGTGCACTCCCTAGAGACCATGGAAAAACATTGTCTCTGCATCCCTCCACATCTGCCGGTTATAGCGCCACCATGAGGCCGATTTCTGCAAAACACATTGCTTATGTTAGTCGCACAGATTTCATCCAAATCTCACGCAAATCAGTACACATGATCTCTGTAGTCATGTGAACAAGACGAGTCTGTTGGATTTCTCAGATTCTACACTGATTGGCTAACATTGCCTTCCAAAGTTTTCAGGAGTGGCCCGTTTTGTTCAAAATGCTGCACATGTCCTGCTCATCCAGAATTCTATCCTCAGAGATGCTATGAGTGATCTGGCTCTGCATTTCCTCAACAAAAGAAAATTGTTGCAAAAAACAAACAAACAAAAAAACATGTTTATAATACTCCTAAACATTTTGCCAAACATCTCACACAGTCCTATCCTCCTGGTGGAGACCTGTGCCCAGAAGGGCACTTTTTCTAGTTTTATGTCTGTATTTTACTTATGTGAAATGTTTGCATCGACATGCTGTGCATGTCATTTTATGTTAATTGTAACATCCTTGTTTTATTGTTTATGTTTAGTTTTCACGGTGCGTTTGGAGGATTTGAAGACACCTCCAATAAATCAGTAGAGGAAGCCACTTGTGTCTGTCTGTGCTTGGAGGGAGTTACACTCTGTTCCATTTAGTGTGCAGTGGTTCTCAAACTTTTTAATTTCAAGAACCCCCATAACTCTGAGAGTGTACAAATGGACATTACATTTACACTCTCTGAGTTACACACCTGTACGGGACCATTTAAATTGCAACCCATTCAAGGACACTTTGAGACCCACTGGTGTAGTAGCAGAGTGTTTCCTGAGCAAACATCAAGCCCCCAGTAAGGCTATCCAACGTTGAAGCTGCCACTACCTACTGGTGAAATGTGGAATTGCAACACTTTCATGGAGGTGGATGGATGTTCATGACTAGCCTGGCTAATAAGCCAGACTAATATCACACAACACTGCAGGCAATTTTTTTTTGCCAATGGCTGATTTGGTCTGGCTTATTAGCCAGGCTAGTTCATGACGTCACGTGCGTATAAGCCCGGACCTCAAAATTGAGGCTAGGCTAGGCTAAACTTCCGCTCGCTCGAGCCATTGTAATTGTAGTTCCGGCAGTCTTCCGGGTGCTTCAAAACACCACTGAGCAACTTCTATTAAAATGAATAGTGGGGGTGGGGGCTAACGCTCCGGTTCGGTCTCTATCCTTTTATTACTCTATGGCCAACATGCACAATAGCAGCACCCTGACTCTGTTTGGCCAGAATGGTACAGAGCCTTCATTAGTGGTCCCACACACTGTCACTTGCAGTTCATTTAACAGAGAACAACGTTTCGGTTAATCTGACCTTCTTCATGGTGGAAAAAGTACTCAATTGCTTTACTTAAGTAAAAGTACCAATACTGCAATTTAAAACTACTTACAAGTAAAAGTACGGAATTGAAAATGTACTTGAGTGAAAGTACAAAAGTATCGGCATCAAAATGTACTTAAAGTACTAAAAGTAAAAGTACTCAAGTTCTCAAGTACTCAAGTTCAAAATGTGTACAAAATATATTGAAAGTAGCAGATCTACAAGCTCACAATGCGTCGTGTTGCAACGCATTGTGAGCTTGTAGAAATGGCCAAAATGTATACACTGACACCACGGCGCGTAATCAGCGCCTCAAACTGTGACTCCGCCCACCCCCGGGGGAAGTTGTGATTTGCTCTCGTTTACTGCAATGCAATTTGCCGCATTTTAAAAACAATATTGAGCAGAGTAGCGATTATCAAACGTATTTGCAATGCCATACGTTGAAAGATCTGTTGCCCGTGGACAAGGCACGCTACCTCCGCAAGTTAGATAGCATCGGCATAGATGTTTGTCCGTATGTGATTAAGGATTGGACCAAGTTGCATTGGCAGCCATAGAAAATTCTTACCCCAGGCTAAAACCGGATGTGACGTTTTTGGGCGTTCCTGTCTAGCGTGGTGTCAGTGTATAAGGTGAAATAAAGTGTTACAATTACAAAAGGGCAACCACACTAAGGAGTAAAAGTACAAATTTTGGCTCTGAGATGTAGTGGAGTAGAAGTAAAAGTACTGGAAATTGGAAATACTCAAGTAAAGTACAAATACCTCAAAATTGTACTTAAGTACAGTACTTAAGTAAAAGTACTTAGTTACTTTCCACAACTGCCTGTGATAGCTCATGGAGAGTCATGTTGACCCAAACGTGTTTTCTCCATTAAACAAACTAGTAAAGTTTGGAAGTGAAGACAGTGTGTGGGACCACATCTTGTTCCTCTACGTGGGCTCTTCTCTCCTACGCACCTAGATGTGCAGTTAAATTACTTTATCTACTAGAGTTGAAAGTCAACAAATATTAGCCCAATCCTATATTGACAAACATGTTTAAAGGACAACTTTAGTTATTTTCACCCATGGGTTCATGTTTTAGGTTGTTATTAGAGAAAGTAAAAGATGAGTGTTACATTTTTCTTTTTCATTTTCTGCTTTCTTTAGTTTTAGGGATTTGGGGCTAAATATGTATTTTTTAACAAAACTTTACGATTTCTATTTACTATAGTACTATATTTCTATTTACTTTACGATTTCTATTTACAAACGATCACAGGATCTATTCAATGTGAATGTAGCCTACCGGGGGGAAGCCATACTGTGTATTTTAGGCTCAATATGTCAGTTTGTCACATTTAATAGATCCTGTGATCTTTTGTGACCAGATGTAATTTCCTGTAGGACTATAGTAAATAATAAAAAATAAACGCTATAAATTTTTGTAAAGAAAGACATATTTAGCCCCATGTACTTTTTATCTTTTACTTTCTCTAATAACAACCTAAAACATGAACCTTGGTTGAAAAAAAACGAAAGTTGTCCTTTAAGCACATTGATGACATAGAGCCCTGGCCGGAGCTGGCTCTCTTCAAAGAGAAAGCCCAAGTTTACTGTAATATATATTGAAATTGTATTTCCTTTAGAGGATAGCCCCTTGAGATGTATCATCTCGTTTTAGAGGGGGTCCTCGGGCACAACACAATGAATACAGTACATAGACAAAACAATACATTAATGTCGACACAGAACAATACACTTACAACATCAACAAAACATAGATGCTCTCCAAACCACTCAAACACTACATCAAGACCAGAAGAAACTGCACAGAAATACCTAACAAAATACTAATAATAGTGATACTAATAATGAAAATAATAAAAATAATAAAAATAAAGATAAAGATAAAAAGAATAATCAAGCATTAAAGTACACACCTCTCTCCAAAAATCAAAAACAAGTACAAATGGGTTTCAGGTCTACAAGCAAAGAGGCCTTGAAAATATTAAATGATGTAATTGATCTCAAAGAAACAGACAAGTTGTTCCAATCAGATGAAGCTTTAAACTAAAAAGCACGTCTCCCAATTTCATTAGATGTTGAAAAATAAAGTTGTTGTATGTCTAAGAGGGTATCTAGAGTTATATGTAACTAATAACTGTTTTAAATATGATAGATAATTAAAGTAAATGCACTTAAAAATGAAAAGCAGCCAGTGGAATTGCCTCCTCGTTTGAGGAGTTAGCCAATTTAAGGTATCATACATGACACAGTGGTGTGTCTGGTAGGGACACCTCAAGACAAATCTACAGATACTATTGTACACAACATTTAATGAATGGAGATTAACTTCAGTAGTATTCTGATAAATTATATCACCATAATCAATAACAGGAAATAAGAGTTGTTGAACAATGCATTTTCTTATTGTAAAAGTAAATACATTTATAGACCTGTACATTATCTTGAGACTAATATTAATCCTAGTTTTAATAAACTCAATATGAGGTCCAAAGGAGAGCTCAGAATCCAACCAAAGACCCAGGTATTTAAACGTCACAACAGAGTTAAGAATGGACCCATCAGCAAAGTGAATGGCCAAGTCAGACGGAGCACGGTTAAGATGGTATATAGTGCCAAAAAGCATACTACAAGACTTCTGTTTGTTTAGAACTAAGTTGTTGTTTGAAAGCCATTCCTGAACCAAACAAAATTCTGATTGTAACGATCTTCGTATTTTGGATATATCTGGATCTGATGTATAAATGACGGTATCGTCAGCATATAAATGCATAGAGCAGTTAGACATAATTTTTGATAAATCATTAATAAAGATTGAAAAAAGTAAAGGACCTAAAATAGATCCTTGTGGAACCCCTTTCTCAACTAAAAATTCTGATTGGGCCTGATGGAAAGAAACAGATTGACGACGATTATGCAAATAGGAATTAAACCAAAATAATGCAGGCTGATACACACCAATTAAATAGCATAAAGATTATCCAACAGGCGGGTTTCGTCCCATCTTAGACCTGAGGGTACTGAACAAATTTATGAAGGTCATTCCGTTCCACATGCTGACCACCTGTCCCACTGGATTGTGGACACAATCAGCCACGCCTATGAGGTAAGTAACCTTCCCGTACCATCGGGTGTACGGTGCCACTCTACAAGGAGCATTTCCACATCATGGGCTGCCATGAGAGGGGTGCCCTTGGAGGACATTTGTGCCGCCGCCTCATGGGCTTCGGCAGGCACTTTCTCAAGGTACTACAGGGTGAATGTTGCCACTCCACACCCATTGGACGTGGTCCTCTTCCCCGAATCCTCCGGTTCTACTCTTTGAGGTTTGTAATCAGGATTCCTCGTGACTTTGCTGGTATAAGTCATTCAGTGCTTAAAGCACCGCCTCTGGCGGTCAGCAGGGACAAAATAGAAATGAAAGTTACGTATGTAACTACGGTTCTATGAGTCCCGAATGACTGCCAGAGCACTCTTGTCACTCAGAATCCTCGTGTGCTCGCGAGAAGATTCTGTAGGGACTGAGCCCCTGGTGACCACCGGAAGATATAGACGACTCCGGGTCATCACGGGGTCAAAATTGACATTGTTGGTATAAAATACTCGATTCGGGACTCTAGAACCGTAGTTACATACGTAACTTTCGAGTTAAGCCCACCCGGGCGGGTTTTTATTCACAAACACGGGGGGTGAAAGGAGTGCAGGGATCCGTAGGCTGCTCCACAGAGCTCGGGTTCCGGAAACACTGGAGGGGAGAAGAGAAGGTCGAGTCAATGGCAGGTTCACAGAGTAGAGGAAATAGCACAGTAACGGCGTGGCGTTTAACTGTCTAACACTAAAACACTGAGGGCCTAAGTCTGGCTGTCTAACATTACCAACCGTAGACTGGGGAAGAACTGGCGCCGAGCTGCAGACAGGCTTGGCGCTTGTAGGCTCATCAGGTGATTGCAGACGACACTCAGGTGGGGAGGTTGTAACAGGGAGACGGGTGCTGTGGAGTGCTCTGGAGCCCTCTGGTGGTGCTGAAGTGCTCAGAACACCCACAGCACACAGATGTGAAGTCGATGGGGGGCGAGACGTAACGATTAGACCCCTTGGTGTGGTTGTTATGTGCAATGATGTCTTCCCTTCCCTGTATTTAGTGTTTCTTCCCGGAGGCTGAAACCTTGACAGTCAAACGTGGCAATGAAAAAGTCACACCTGTGTGAAATGAGTTGCTATGATTAGGTGATGTAATGGTGATGTAAAACAAACGGTGTCAAAACAAATTCTCTTTATTGTTAATGGCATTGAATGTTTGTGTTAGGGACAAGATGACGTAAATTTTCCCTTCATTGTCAATGGTGTTTTTACAACAAACATTGAACTAAAAACAAACATTAAACTTGTATATAGGAGGGGCTAGCGCCCCTCAAAAAACAGTGATATAGTGACATCACAATATCATCCCCTCCCCTAACCCCTCCCCCTTTATCATACAACAACAGCTGTGGGTGTGGCTTCAGTTCAGGTGGATCACCACCCACCAGGCAAACCAGGCATTTAATGAACTGGTGGGCGTGTCCACATAAGAACTACTTATTTACAAATACTGTACACTTTCTGAGCGGTGCAACCACTCCCTTCCGGAGCTATGTGTGTCCCTGGGTCCCTGGCTGCCTGGGTCCGTCCGAGCCTGGCTCCATCCAAGCACAAAATCAGCATTTGGCTGGTATTCACGCGCAGGCGGCGCTGCCTAACACACACACACACACACACACACACACACACACACACACACACACACACACACACACACACACACACACACACACACACACAACCTCAGCTTTTGCACTAAATGTGACCTTAAAGTGTTGACAAGGAATGCTGTTGTGGAGATGTGCCCTGTATAGTTGCACCACTCACTCAAAATAATCACGGAACTCCATCTTTAAGGCTAGACTATCCCTCCATCCAGGTGTAATATGATGTAGCCTAATATGTCTATTTTTGCAGTGAGTTCAAACAAAGGGTCATAGATCATACACTAGCATAGCTTTACAGTATGTGCTCACAGGATGTTACAGGGTGTATAAGACCATTAGGCAACTCCATCCGTCTCCCTATACAACAAATCAGCCCGCCTCAAACACGCCTGACTTCTCTCACTGCAATCAATTTCAGCTTTTATGGCAATTCCAGGAAACTAAAGGGTCACGGTGGTGATTGATGTTTGCACAGTGATTTGCTTTAGCCTTTTATATCCTTTAGTAAGGATCCTGAGACCTGAGACTGCCCAGTAAAGCCTCAGATATAGGCTACGGAGAATGAGACACATCATGGTCCTTTTACATCTGCAGCTTGATTCAAAGTAGAAATCTATAGGCCTATAGGCTTTGAGAGACATGCATCAACGGAAACACACAGAATGGGGGGTGTCAGTGTGTGATTACGCACTGCCCCCCCAACACACATGTGTACGCATGGACGCACACGCACGTGCACACAACACACACACACACACACAATCAACCGCAATGGAAAATAAGCTCTGCAGGCTTTATTGCCTCGATCCCTTTGACAGATACGTGCAACTAACTATATATCCATAATGCATTATTACGTCAATAAAAATGTCAATCCGCCAACCAATCAGTCAAGTTTATTTTCCTGCTACTGTAAACTGCATGTCATAATAAACTGTATTTGACCCCCAGGTGCAAAGCGTTCCATGATTGAGTGAACAGTAAATATTTGACAACAGTAATGTGACACGTGCAATGTGTGTGGATGTGGTGCACACCAGGCACGTGCACACATCGACATCAAAGGGGGCTTGATCCCCTGCCCTTTTACCCGTCAAACACAACTGCCCTCTCCAGACCACGAATGCAGCATTTACTATGGTGAAAGACATGCAAATGCCACTCCTTTCCTTTCCATGCCATACCGGAAGGCAGTGTTCAGGAGAATTGCTTTTTTTCCCCCGAAGTCTCCTGAACTTGAACGCAGCATTTTGCGTTGAACAAATTTGTTTCTAAATGCAATGTCGTACACCACATCTCCACTATAGCTAAAGAGTGCTGGGTGCCCCAAAAATAGAGTGCCCCAAAAATAGCTGATCTACAAGCTCTTGTAGATCTGCTATTTTTTTGTCCAAAAGTGCCTCTCTTATACGGGATTTGCGTGTGGATGTGGTGCACACACACACAGACACACACACACACACACACCACGTGGCTCACTAACTTTATTACATAAAGGAGATTGGAATCAGCCTGGCAGTGTTCCAGTGTGTCCTCAGGCGACCTGCAGATTGTGCTGCTGTTAACCCGTTTAGACCTGATTCTATACAAATCATGATCGACAGTTATTCTGAAAAAAACACTTATGGTTCTGTTATCAGTGGTTCTCAACCTATTTCATGTCAAGGACCCCTCAGAATTATATGTAATTGGCCGTGGACCCCCATCTCAAAATATTTTGTTCCAGGCCAGGGACTAAATTGGTTAACATCAGTGGCAGAAGAAGTACTAGATAGATGATTTAACTTGAGTAACAGGTCGTTTCGAGGAAGCAATCTGATTGGTTGAAACGGCTTCTAGCCGTGGATCAAACCAGCACCATTCACCACATAATCAAAACAAAGAATTCAGCTGCTCTGTTTTCCCAGAGCGCTAGCAAACTCGGTGGCTAGGCTATCTAGTTTCTTGGGACATTTGTGGTTGTAGTGACTACATCTGTCATTAAAAAAAAATATTTTTTCAGCGATTTTCTTAGTTTTAGTTTAGTTTTAGTTGTATAATTGCAATATTACACTCGAGGGTGTGGTTTAACGTGATTATTGCCACTTCAGTGATGCTTGCGGAACTCGAATTCGTCTCGTTCCTTGCCGCATCACTGTCGTGGCAATAATCACGTTAACCCACACCCTCTCGTGTAATATTGCTTAAATAGGCCACAAACAAATATTGGCATGAAAATCCAGATTTCACACGTTCTTTGTAAGAATTTGTCATCATAAAAAAGGAGAACAATGGGATGCATTGTGAGATTGTATAGTTTGGCTATTTTCAAAGAGCCAATTTAAAGTATAAAATAGCGCTTATGTTTTGTATACTAAATCTGCAAAATAACTAACGCAGTAACTAACGTTTTCAAATACTTTTGGTGGAGTCAAAACTACAACATTGTGGAGAGCAAAACTTAGTACAGTACTTGAGTAAATGTACTTGGTATTTTATGTAGATTTATAAAGCATTTTATGTAGACTTATATTGCACTATATAGTATATGCATTATGCATAGGTTCATTGTATAGACATTATGCATGATTCATGATAACTACTTTTGATGTATGTATGGCCATGTTTTTTTGTTCTTGCTTAATGTAAATCGCTCTGGATTAAGAGCGTCTGCTAAATGCCTAAATTGTAAATCGTAATTCTTGTGTGCTGGCATGTAACAGGACGCACATTTTGCTAACAGCAAGATGCATTTCCCATACGCTAGGAAGCGGCTAATAAACAAACCTTTATTGGTGCTGTAAAGGCAGCTCTACAGTATAGCGTTGGTAAACAATATGTATCCATGACCTCAGTTGAACCAGCTGTGCTACTAGACACAGTTGTTGGAACAACATCTGGACTGTCTGCCATATAGGACTGTAGGCCTACTGTAAAGCACTGTAGAGAGAGAGAGGGGTTATTCACTTGGAAAGTGAACAAATAAATCTTCTCTTATGGGGGTCCTTGGCATATCTTTTCAAATGGGGGGTCTGCAAGCTAATGAGTATAATTTTGGGGGACATGAAAAGGTTTGAGAACCACTGTCTTGGACAATGTCAGCATCATGGCAGTAGCCTATATGATGATCAGTATCAATTCAATTCAATTGTATCATGTCAGTATCTTGGACGGTTCCATGTCAGAATTCCAATCTAATAGAAACTACAGCCTTTTCTCTTCCTTCCTGGAAAGTTAGCATGCTGAAATATAATTGTTCTTGCATCAATAGAGAAAAGAGGAGAACCATTTCATAGGCAGCACTCCTCTTAGCTCTAGTCCATAGCTCTAATGCATTGCACGCATTAGAGCTATGGACCAGAGCTACACTCCTGAGACACAGACGGAACTATACCATCTTAATATAATGAACATTTAAAGTGAGGATCAATTTATCTAGTTTCCAGTTAGGCCTATCCAGTGTCCCTAGTGGTGGTACAGTAGTATTGCATTATCCTATTATAGGCCTACTTCCTCACTGCCTGTCTAGTGTTTGTTTGATTGATTTAAATATGTATTAACAGTTTGCAGAATTACAGTGCATTTCAAGCACACACTCAATACAAAAACTGTTAACTGTGAGTGGACGACCCAATTAAGCATTACACTTGTTTACACCTTGTTCAATGACCCCTTTGAGAGCGGTTTTGAAGGAGTCAAGGGATTCGCATGTCTTAATGACTGTTGGTAGGGCGTCTTGTACGTGTGCATAACTCTATGTTCTTGTAGCTCAGTGGTAGCCTGGTTAATAAACAAGACCGAATCAGCCGTTGGCAAAAAAAAGTTGCCTACCAGCGGATTACGGTCTGGCGAGGCTCAGTAGCACGCCTCTTTCCTACAGCAGAGAACAGGTCGGACCAATCGGGACACGGTATGCAATATAGGCGGGCTTTGGTGCAGTGACGTTCAATGCTTGAGACCTTTGACTGACAGTAGCTCTGACCAATTGCGTCAAAGAGAAAATGTTCCCCGGGAAATGAAATCCAAGTGGAGCCAGCCCAGACTGATATACCGCGACAGTGTTGTGTGATATTAGTCTGGCTTATTAGCCAGGCTAGCTCAGTGGTTCCCAAACGTTTTCATGTCAAGGACCCCCAAATTGACACTCATTAGCCCATTTGAAAATATATGCCAAGGACCCCCCCATAAGATAAGATTTCCACGGTTCTAGCAGTGATTTTCAACCATTTTCAGTTCAAGGACCCCCAGTTTGACCTGAATTAGGCTACGGTCCCCCATTTCTATCTCTGGCGCCCCAATGTATATTTTATTATTTTAAAATCAAAGTTACTTTAACTCACTAACGGGTCCATTTGGTTCCATTTGTACACTCTCTGAGTTACAGACCCATAAGGGTCCATTTGGTTCCTAACTTTGATTTAGCTGGGGACCCCACTTTGGGAACCACTTTGGGAACCACAGGCTACATTAAATGTAGCCTGTATCTTTTGGAATTTGGTACTTGGAAGGAATGACGTCGCCCTCAAGTGGACAATTGCAATATTGCAGCATTTGTGATTGTGATGTTTTGACATGAAACCAAAAATAAATGGCCGCGCGTCCCACCGTCCTTCAGTGTTTATAGGAGACTTATTGACTAATAAAATGTCGTTAAATGTTGTGTAGTGTTTTAATGTTAGTAGAAAAGCTTGCCTTAATAAGCTTAATTGCCTCTGTGTCACTCTTGTATAACAAGAGAGGGAGAGAGGCAGTGTGCGTGCGTGCGTACGTGCTACATACGTGAGTTGTCCAACCGGCACTGTTTTTCTGGCAAATCTAAGGGAGCAAATATAAGACTTCCGGTGGACGATCTCTTCAAAATAAGAGTGAAATGAAATGAAATCTATATTTACCCAGGGTATCTGGGCTAAGCTCAAGAACTTGTTTCCAGCCAGGCCCTGCTCATAGAACACATTTCATCGTAGTGGTTGATGCCTTGTTCAAGGGCATTTCAGCGCTAGAGTATTGAAAACATATTAATTTGCACATTAAAACTACAAATGAAGCATTTAAATGATGCTATATGATGCTATAAGACACACATTATGTTTCTGTGTAAAAATAAGTAATTCAATAACGTAAAAAAGTTATCTAAATCAGGATAGTGTTTTTAAAAACACCAGGATAGTGTTTTTAAAAACACCAGGATAGTGTTTTTTAAAAACACCAGGATAGTGTTTTTAAAAAAACACTAGGATAGTGTTTTTAAAAACACCAGGATAGTGTTTTTAAAAGCACCAGCACCAGGATAGTGTTTTTAAAAACACCAGGATAGTATTAAAAAAACAAAAACAGGATAGTGTTTTTAAAAACACCATGATAGTTGGTTATAGTGTTTTTAAAAACACAAGGATAGTTGGTTATAGTGTTTTTAAAAACACCAGGATAGTGTTTTTAAAAACACCATGATAGTGTTTTTTAAAAACACCAGAATAGTGTTTTTTAAAGAACACTAGGATAGTGTTTTTAAAAACACCAGGATAGTGTTTTTTAAAAACAATAGTGTTTTTAAAAACACCAGGATAGTGTTTTTAAAAAAACACTATTCTGGTGTTTTTAACCCTTAGACTGAGTTTCACGTGAAAACGCGTGAAGTGATTAATTAGTGTATGCTGTGAACCCCGTGAACCTCGTGGTTCTCGTTTTTATTATGTTTAGATTAACTTGGTCCGCACCTCTGTTTAAGTGCCCGAGCTTAAATTCGAACTACAATACCCAGAAATCCCGTGTCACGTGACACACGTGTATGTTTTTCTATAGAAGCTGCCCCCACCCCCCAGTGAACAGTCGTAGCAGAGCCGGGAGAGACTGAGAGTCCGCTCAGCCGGTTTGCCGTCCCTTCCGCAGTAACAAAACAACAAAAAGTTGAAAGTAGTAATATTTATTTGAGCGAGTTTTGTGGTACTAGTAATGATCCATCCGTGTCCCAGTGGCCTTCTCCAGTCCCAGCCCCACCAGCCCGGTGGCTGGGACCGGTGGCTGGTCTTAGAACCGGAGCGGGGACCACCTTGAGCCGGCCGGATCACACTCAGCCAGGTATTATCGGCCATCTCCCAGCCACTAGCCCGGTGGCAGCCGGCTGCTGTTAGCCTGTTTCCATCTCCCCGAGGACATTAGGACAGGGCGCTGACATCCTGTGTGAACCGGCTTTCATGTCCAGTGTCCACTCTGGGTCTGGAAACGGCTCAATTTTTACATTTGACAGCAGTAGAAGGTCTGCTGCTCGGAATTTTACACCTCTCCCGCTTAGCGGAGAGTGGGGTGTGGTAGAGGACATCTCCCTGAACGCGTGCATATGTCACAACAGTTGCCTCGCGGAGCCGTCTTTTGTCCAGTGTCCACTTTATAAAGTCCATGCACTCCAGTGAATAGCATTTATCCATTTAGATAACTTTTTAATTACTTATCTTTACACAGAAACATTACTTATTACTTATTTTTACACAGAAACATAATGTGTGTCCTATAGCATCGTTTAAATGCTTAATTTATAGTTTGAATGTGCACATTTTTTTCAATACTCTAGAGGGTACTCTTATTTTGAAGAGATCGTCCCTCGGAAGTCTTATATTTGCTAGCTTAGATTTGCCAGAAAAACAGTGCCCTTAGAGGCGCCAAAAAAACAGTGCCGTCAATGTTTGCTACGTTCCAGCTAGCCTAGAATGGCTCTGTTGTGTATACATTGCAAAGTATTTCACACTGTATTAACTGTATGAAACAACAAGTGCCATTCTAGGGCTACGTTCCAGCTAACAGGCCAGATTTAGCCTCTCAGACTCCCAAAGTGGCCAAAATAAAGAATATTTTGTTGTCGTTGAATAAGATTTTGTCCAATGCTGTATTGATTTATGTTGGTACCATATGGGGAGAGATAACAGGGAACACGTTGATCAAAATAACTCTTGTAGGAGCCAAAGAGTGCTTAGTTAGTTATTTTCACTTGATTGGTGATGGGTGTGGGCACCGCATTGACGCTCCATTATTGGTGGGAGCGTCTCTGTGGGTGGCCACCGGTATAGATAAATACAGGTATCTGTACCAGCTGGGCTAATGCTGTTTGAACTTGGAGGCAGGGTGAGCTGGGAGCGATACATTTTGTTGACCGCACATGCACTTTATTCGATAGTTTGATTCATTCACGTTTTGTTTTCTCACTGTTTGATTGTTATTTTTAGATTATTTGCACATATTTATTGCATATATTTATTGTATTGTAATATTTGGTGCACTGAACTATATAAACATGGGTCCATTTGGTTTCATTTTACACACGAGTTAAAGATCTTTTAAGGGTCCATTTGTTACCAACTCTCCATATTATGAGGGACCACCTGAACCCCCTCAAGGACCACTGGTGGTCCCCCAGTCCAAAGCCACTGCCCTAATGTGATTCATTATTGTTGGCAGCTGTTTAAGAAGCTTCTTAAACAGCTGCCAACAATAATGGCAGCTGATAAGTACTACCTAGCCCCTTTTGGAACCTCTGTTAAGCTTTTCTGAAGTTTGGACATCGTCCTACTTAACAGTAGGGTCCCTGATCGGTTAGTAAGCACTCAATAGGATGCAAATGTTTTTGCAAAATATTATTTGTTAAAGGGACACTTTACCCTTTTTGTTAAAAAAATATATGTTAATGACCTTTTTAGAATATGTAGAACACTTTCCTGGGGGTCTTTATGTGTGTATGTGGTTTTAGAGATATTTTAGATTTTAGCAGTGAGCCCGGTGTCTCTGATGTCATGGACACTGGGCTCACTTCCTTTCTGGACTACAATTCCCATAATGCTTTGGTGCACTGCTCCTCCTTGTGGATAGGGGGAGAGCTGTCTTACTGAGACAACATGTAGTCCAAGGTTAATTGAATAAGGTTAGGAAGCGAAGACCGTACGGTGGACTCCATGTTGCTCCATGGAAGGAAAGAAACATGCGCAATTGAGACCAGGAAGTTGTACATGCACAACTTCCTGGTCTCAATTGCGCATGTTTCTTTCCTTCCATGGAGCAACATGGAGTCCACCGTATGGTCTTCGCTTCCTAACCTTATTTAATTAACCTTGATGTAGTCCAGGAAGTAAGTGAGCCCAGTGTCCATGACATCAGAGAGACCGGGCTCACTGCTAAAATCTAACCGAGGGTCCCGAAAGGGGCTACCCTGCTCCCAGAGTATCTAATGGGAAATGTGGTTGTTTGTTGCTCTCAGTCATGTTTAAGACTTGATTTAGCATGGATTATCATGCTCATAGTCTCCTGCTGCCTCATGGATGATCAATGTTTGTCCCATAGATACTATAGTGAAAAAGGAACAGCAGCCTCCAAAGTGTCCCCATCATGGCTGCAGTTGCTTCTTCTTCCACCACAACCAAAATGTCCTGGCGATTACGTAAGTTATCATCCATCCATGAACTATTCCAGTATGGGTGTCCACTAGAGACTCAATGACATAAAAATATGTTTATTTTGTTTTGATATTTTTTGCAGAAGAATTTGTGGCTCATTCCAGCATTGTGTCCTGTCTGGTCCTGGGGAAAAGCTCAGGCCGCCTGCTGGCTACTGGTGGAGAGGACGGAAGAGTCAACTTCTTCTCTGTCAGCAAACCCAACTGTGTCATGGTCAGTGTTGTTTTTGTCGACTAAAATTAAGACGAAATGTGTTCGTCGACTAGCTTTTGAAAACGAAATAAACTAAGCCATGATGACTGACTAAAACTAAGACTAAATGTATATGTAATGACTTGAGGAGAGGAAGTTCCTTGTCAGCTAAAATGACAGGGACATTTTTGGGAACAAGGTTAAAATCTGTTGCTGCCATACTGTACACATGCACCCTCTTCAACAACAAGGAACCTATAGTCTGCATTCACAAGGGCCAGGACTATGGAGAATATGGCGTCATAATTTGTGAATCTGGATCCTGAGTGTGCCGGCTCAGGGATGACCACATATTCAGTGGGCCCAGGCAGGCAAATTCCACGTCTTCTGGGACATGTGGGCGGTGTTCCTTAATTTCTTACCCCTGGGCACCACCGTCATAGCACTATCATATGCTCCCAGATCTGGTTGCAGGTGTCTTGAACAATGGTGGCCACTGTGGAAATCCCCAAACGAAAACTGGTGTCGGTCGACACAAACTTGTCCACGATTTCATGTACTGTAACAGTAGGAAATGTCTTATATGCCAAAATCTAAAGTGGCCTTCTAGAACGCCACTATGTGGCCGATTTGAAAACATCTTGGAGAGGAATGTCTCTCTTGGCACGTTGGCTGCGTGTATGAAAAATGTTTGCTTATCAGTCGGGACTCTTGCCGCTTCTCAGACGCACACAAGGCAAAAAACACAATTTCTGGCTTAGCTGCGACATTACACATTTTTATATCCTACCCTGATAAAGGTAACATGCAGTATATGGTACATTGGAGAAGTAAAGTATATTGCGCGGTATATCATGTTTGATTGGCTTGTGACTGCATCATCAATTGCTGCAGGTGTGAATGCTTTGCATGTAGAACATTTTAACCATGGTATCTGTGCCTCATTTCCACATCACACTTGTGTGACAAGGTTTTAAATGGGAAAAGGGACAAGCTGGGAAGATATAAAGAAAATGCTTGACAGTGCTCATATGGCTGAAAGGAGAATTGAAAATGGAATGTTATAAATATGAATGAGAGAATGCTCACAAAATAATTCTGATTTGTTTGCAGTTCAATCACTTCTAATTGTCTTTTCTGGAAATCTTTCTCAGAGTTTGACCGGTCACAGTAACCCAGTAGAGTGCGTGCAGTTCAACGGATCCGAGGAGCAGATCGTCGCAGGGTCACAGTCAGGATCCCTGCGCGTTTGGGACTTGGAAGCCGCTAAAAGTGAGACTTGTGTGTGTGTCCGTCCGTCCGTCCCCAGTAGTACTAGTAGTCCTGGTTGTTGAGATCAACAGTACAAGGAAATAGTACTATGGGGTCCATGTAGATTTGAAAACCAGCAAGGCATAGTGGTGGGACAGAAAATTAGCTGAACATGTTTCACTCTTTGTTCTTATTTTCTTCAGTCTTACGGACTCTGGCGGGACACAAGGCCAACATATCCAGCCTGGATTTCCATCCCTTCGGGGATTACTTGGCGTCAGGGTCCATGGACACAAATATCTGTGTGTGTGTGTGTGTGTGTGTGTGTGTGTGTGTGTGTGTGTGTGTGTGTGTGTGTGTGTGTGTGTGTGTGTGTGTGTGTGTGTGTGTGTGTGTGTGTGTGTGTGTGTGTGTGTGTGTGTGTGTGTGTGTGTGTGTGTGTGTGTGTGTGTGTGTGTGTGTGTGTGTGTGTGTGTGTGTGTGTGTGTGTGTGTGTGTGTGTGTGTGTGTGTGTGTGTGTGTGTGTGTGTGTGTGTGTGTGTGTGTGTGTGTGTGTGTGTGTGTGTGGGTGCCTTTTTAGAAATATTACTGTACTTTCAGAACTTAATTTAGAAACAATCGCTGGGTCTTTGCTGAATGGAGTTGCATAAAATATAACCGCTCGAGGTCAGTTCCAAGTTGCTGCTCATGCCCCTTATGATTTTCCCGCCACAATATGGTGGCCCGCTGCCATGTGTACCGTTTTACACGTCTATGGTCTGAGCCTGAGTGTAGTTCATGGGACAATTGGGAGACCCAACAGGTCAGCTGACCTGTGGGATCTGGAAGTAGAAGGGGTTAAAAGGTCAGCAATGTTGTAGCAACCCATTAAGAACTTTGTAAATCAAGAGAATCCTAACATTGTCATTTTGTTTTTTCAGATGTGGGATTTACGGAGTAAAGGATGTGTGTTTAGGTATAAGGTAAGCTGTGTGTGTGTGTGTGTGCGTGCGCGTGCGCCTTGCGATGTGTAGTGAATTGAAGGAGTTCATGTGCATAGATGACCAAATATAAAATGCTAAGTAACCGAGGACTACCGACAACCTCCAGACATTCAGGTGTCACAAAGTGCCTCCTTAGCCTTGTGATCTGATTAAAAGTGGTACAGCATTTATAGTCATTAGCTAGGCTTCCTGTTATTCACTTTAGCAATTGCCAAAGGCCTACAGCTAGTTTAGTCAGCTGCTGCTGGTGGGTGTGCGTGCATGTCTGGAATTGCTTGTCTGAAGTTTGTCTCCCTGGCTTGCTTGCTCGCTCTCTCGCTGGTTAAATGCATACTGCAAGGTTTGTGTGAGTCAAAGGTTTGGGGTGTATGCTATATAATATACAGTATACACAGTATTCAAGCTTCTTAACACATTTTGTGCCCAAGACGTCTGTGGACGTCTTTGAAAAAAAAAAAATCAAGACAATGATTTTTTTTTTAATACGTAATGCCAAAGCTTGTGTTTTCACCATTGAGAATGCATTTGGCGTTTAAATTAAATAACTCAAACTATAAAACATTTCAAAGTAAAAAGTTCCAGCATGTGTCTCCACAGTCAGCTGAATTATAAAAAATGTGAATGGATTTTCTAGGTGAAAGTGATTTTTGGGCAGTTTTGCATGGGCTCTCAATGTGTTAACCCATTTAGGCCCGACGTTGAAATTAAAATGTCTTGTAAATCATGTTTCTACAGAACCACTGACATATCAGTGGCTTTCAAACTATTTCATGTCAAGGACCCCCAGAATTATCTGTATTTGGCTGCTGACCCCCATCTGAAAATATGTTGTTCCAGGGACCCCCCCAGAAGCAAAGATTTGAGTTAAAAACATTCGCTCTGAAAGAATATATGTTCAAAGATTTGCGCCACATTTTGCGATTAATTTTTTTTTTAGCAGATCTACAAGCTCGTGCCGCGCTACGAGCTTGTAGCTCTGCTATTTTTCAATAGCTAAAGCATAACATAATGCTTAAAACGGGTGCACCTCAATGCTTTTTCGAAAATAAATAAAGGTTTCAATCAATTATGCCCCATCCAGCTTCCCAGTTCCCACCCCTTTGGGTTAAATCACAGGCTTGTGCCACACAGTCATGGAGGATAAAGCCAGAACAACTTGAATGGGTTTATGTGTTTCTATTGTTTTCCGCAGGGTCACACCCAGGTGGTGAGATGCGTGGCGTTCAGCCCAGATGGAAAATGGCTGGCATCTGCCAGTGATGACAGCACCATTAAGGTACCACACCTATACACCAAAGACTATTATTATGACGATGATTTATTATTAATAATAATCATTTATTTCGATTAACATGGCTCACTGACCACCATCCCAAGCTTCGTTTACCTATGGCCCTCGATTACAGAGGCACTACACTGTCTCTCTGCATTTGATGTATGCGTTTACCTTACTGTAAGTCGCTCTGGCTAAAGAGTGCCTGCTAAATGCCTAAAATGTAGCATTTTCTATTCTTTTATTAGCCACAATTAACTTACTGTCTGCAAGTTGCAACCATCTCCATTGACCCTGACAGCCCATTCATGAAACGCAATCCTATCTGATTGTATTAAACAACAAAATTCACCAATATTGCAACTCTACGGACAGCTCGGGTTATCCTTTGTCTGTCAAGACTTTGTCCATCGTTGTCATGTTAATGAGCAACTTTCTGTCAAACTCTGTGCAGTCATATTTTTCAATGTTAATCACTCAACATCAACGTGGATTGATTTGACAACTGCAATATCGGTGAGTTTAAGTTGTTTTAATACAATCAGAAAGGGCTTTTCTGTTTCATGAATAGAAAGTCAATGAAGCTTGTTGGAACTTAGAAGCAGATAGCATCTGCATGTTTCAACCAACATTTTAATTTGCGTTATAACCTTTAGTATCTTAAATGACCAAGTACGGTAAGTACAAAGACATTTATTTGTCAACATTTGTCTTCTATTCTTTTCACAATGTCTCTTAGCTTTGGGACCTAACTGCGGGGAAGGTGATCACAGAGTTCACAGCTCACACTGGACCTGTGAACATTGTTCAGTTCCACCCGACAGAATACCTGCTGGCATCGGGCAGCTCGGACAGGTACAACAGACACCCACATCTGTATTTAGGCCTGACATCGAAATTTAAAAAATGTCTTCAAAATCCTGACAGTTTTCTGAAAAACCTTATGTTTCTCTATCAGTGGTGCTCAATATTTCATGTCAAGGACCCCAAAATATAAATGTAATATGCCTCTGTCCCCCCCCCCCCCATCTGAAAATATGTTGTTCCAGGGACCTCCCCAGAAGCAAAGATTTGAGTTCACTAATTAATAATAATGTAATATATAATGTAGTAATATATATATTCAAAGATTTGAGGCACATTTTCACGATTTTTAAAAAATAGCAGACCTACAAGTTCATAGCGCGGCACCGAGTGCCACGCTATGAGCTTGTAGATCTGCTATTTTTCAATAGCTAAAGTACAACATAATGCTTTAGTTTAAAACACAAATGGGTTCCCGCCCAAAATGGGTTAAGGACATGTATGTAGTTTACCCATGCAGTTTTTTTTAAATAGCTACTGTTGTGTTTGTATATTACAGGACCATCAAGATGTGGGACTTAGAGAAATTCAGCATGATCGGCTCTTCGACGGGGGAGACGGGGCCTGTCAGGTGTGTATGGTGCCAGTCAGTGTGACTTAAGTGTTATCCTGATATACTGTAAATGAAACGGCTTTTTGTGTTCATTTACTTTTTATCTATGCTTTTCTGGGCAAGGGATGTCAATTGTTTGGTTCAACCCACTTTGGTAATGGGGTGATTGTAATGAGGAGTTTGATTGATTGAAATATTTATTAACAGTTGGCAGAATTACAGTACATTTCAAGCACAAACTCAATACAAAGACTGTTAACTGTGAGTGGACAATTAAGCATTGCACTTGTTTACAAGAGGGTCCACCTTGTTCAATTCATCAAAACATTTAGAGACGTACAAATAGACACTTCTATATATATATATATATATATATATATATATATATATATATATATATAGTCAAAGAACAGAACAGGAATTCATCATAAGGGAGGTAAAAAGGGAACATAAACATACAGTGAGGGGAAAAAGGGGTGGGGTGGAGGATTCAGATTTTACGGAGGCCAGCTTCGAATTGCAGCCGTCCGTAGGTGCCCTTTGAGAGCGGTTTTGAAGGAGTCAAGGGATTCGCATGTCTTAATGACTGTTGGTAGGGCGTTCCACATTTTGGTGGAATAGGAGCGAAAATAATTTAGTCCCTTGTTTGTGCCGAATCTGGGTTGTAAAAGTACAGCCTCTAGCTACTCTTGCAGCTTTTGAGTTTATGATGACATGCCCAAAATAGGGAAGGCAGATTGAAAGTTGTTTATGAATTGGTTCAGCTGGCGGTACTGGAAGTACATGGAATAATTACATGAAAGGAAGCAAAGGAAAAACGTATTTTTGTTGTTGTGCAATGTTAATATTAACCCATTTTGACCTGAGATCAGATTCTAAAAATGTCTTCTACATCCTGACAGTTTTCTGAAAAAGCTATGTTTCTATGTCGGTTGTTCGATTTTTCAAAAATAGCTAAAGCATAACATAATGCTAACACCAAAAGGGGTTCCCGCCCAAAATGGATAATATTAAGCACTTTCTAGTGAAAAACTGACAGGCTAAATGGGAAGCAATGGAGCAATCGGTAAGAGATAATTGTGGTGTATTGTTATAATACTTTGGAGAGATGTATATCTTGTCCAGCTTTAGTCACATGTGTCGTGGTGTTTTTCCTTTCCATTTAAACACATGTTCTTTTTGGACCATCACATTCATAGGGGCGGCGGTGGCTCAGGGGTGGCTGGTAACCGCAAGGTTGCCTGTTCCAACCCAGGCTCCCCCAGAGTTGGTGTCGAAGTGTCCTTGAGCAAGACTCTGAACCCCTAATTGCTCCTGATGTGTCAGGTTGGTGCCTTGCATGGTTTCCGCCGCCATCTGTGTATGAATGTGTGTGTGTGAGACTGGGCGAATGTAATGCACAATCTATGTAAAGCGCCTTGGATAAATGCACCTTTTACCATTTTCTTCATCTACTAATGTCTCCGTGCTTGCAGATGTGTTCTGTTCAACCCAGACGGCTGCTGCCTGTACAGTGGGAGTGTGGACTCGCTGCATGTGTACGGTTGGGAGCCAGACTGCTGCTTTGATGCGGTGCCAGTGGGCTGGGGCAAGGTGGCCGACTTGTCCATCTGCAACAACCAGCTGGTATGTAGTTGTAGGCTCATCCCCAGTCCTAAAAACACTACTGTTAACCCTTTTTGACCTGTAGCTGGGTCTGAATTCGTTAAAATCGTGCACTTGGTGACAAGTTTTTGATTTTTGCTATGGTGGTAGGTATGGTTATAAGGTTTTCAAAAACCATCGCAAACAAGTTGGGAGCGCCCCCTAGTGGTCCGTTTGCAATGAATCTAATATTAAATGGGTCAGTATATGGTTATAAATCAAAATTGATAAAAGAGATTTTCCAATGGATTCTATTAGTGTTGGGTGTGCTAAATAACATACAAAAAAATTAGGAAAAAATAACTTCTGGAAAGGCATCATTTTCAAGATGGCGTCCACGATGGCTGCCGGGAGATTAAAATTCCTATAAACTGGGATTTAATACATAACAAATCATAACAATTATGCACTTGGTGACAAGTTCTTGATTTTTGGTATGGTGTTAGGGATGGGCATAAGGTTTTCAAAAACCATTGCAAACGAGTTGGGCTCGCCCCCTAGTGGTCCGTTTGCAATGAATCTAATATTAAATGGGCCAGTATATGGTTAAAAATCACACCCGTGTGAACTGAGTGGTGTAAGGTTTTATATAGCATTAGGTATTATATAAGGTAAGGTATTATATAGCCTGATCAGCTCTGATCTGACGTAATGAAATCACACCCGGATGTGATTTCACAACTGGCTTTTTTTGTGCAGAAAAAATGAGCATGGTTGCTACGGTCATCCAGTTCACCCGGGTGTGATTTAATTACGTCAGAAATTATTTTGAACATAGCAACCATGCTCATTTTTTTCTGCACACAAAAGCCAGTTGTAGGAGTGGTTTACACCACTCAAAAACCATAATAATGGATAAAAGAAAAAAATCAATGGATTATATTAGTATTGGGTGTGCTAAATAACATACTAAAAATGTAGGAAAAAATAACTTCTGGAAAGGCATCATTTTCAAGATTGCGTCCACAATAGCTGCAAAATGCCTATAAAGCTTGGATTTAATATGTAAAAAATAATAATTGATAAAATAGATTTTCCAATGGATTCTATTAGTATTGGGTATGCTAAATAACATATAAACATTTTGGGTGAAAATAACTTCTGGAAAGGCATCATTTTCAAGATGGCTTCCACGGTGGCCTCGGTAAGCTTAAAATGCCTATACACTGGGATTTAATACATATAAAATCATAACAATTATGCACTTGGTGACAAGTTTTAGATTTTTGGCATGGTGTTAGGTATGGGCATGAGGTTTTCAAAAACCATCGCAAACGAGTTGGGCTCACCCCCTAGTGGTCTGTTGAATGAATTCAATGTTAAATAGGCCAGCATTGGATTAATTGCAAACAGACCACTAGGGGGCGAGCCCAACTTGTTTGCAATGGTTTTTTAAAACATTATGCCCATACCTAACATCATGCCAAATATCTAAAACTTGTCACCAAGTGCATAATTGTTATGATTTTTTATGTATTAAATCCCAGTTAATAGGCATTTTAAGCTTACTGAGGCCACCGTGGACGCCATCTTGAAAATGATGCCTTTCCAGAAGTTATTTTCACCCAAAATTTTAATGTTATTTAGCATACCCAATACTAATAGAATCCATTGGAAAATATATTTTATCAATTATTTTAGTTTTTAACCATATACTGTCCCATTTGATATTAGATTCATTGCAAACAGACCACTAGGGGGCGAGCCCGACTTGTTTGCGATGGTTTTTGAAAACCTTATACCCATACCTAACATCATGCCAAAAATCAAAAACTTGTCACCAAGAGTATAATTGTTATGATTTTGTATGTATTAAATCCCAGTTTATAGGCATTTTAAGCTCCTGGCAGCCACCGTGGACGCCATCTTGAAAATGATGCCTTTCCAGAAGTTATTTTTTCCTAATTCTTTAGTATGTTATTTAGCACACCCAATACTAATAGAATCCATTGGAAAATCTCAATTATTATGGTTTTTAACCATATACTGGCCCATTTGATATTAGATTCATTGCAAACAGACCACTAGGGGCGCTCCCAACTCGTTTGCGATGGTTTTTGAAAACCTTATAACCATACCTACCATCATACCAAAAATCAAAAACTTGTCACCAAGTGCACGATCTTGTTGATTTTGGACGAATTCAGACCCAGCTACTGGGAACGATTCCATAAATGTCTTCTAAATCCTGACAGTTTTCTGAAAAAGCTATCTTTCTATGTCAGTCGTTCTTCGATTTTTCAAAAATAGCAGACCTACAAGCTCGTAGCGCGCCACTCGGTGGCGCGCTATGAGCTTGTAGATCTGCTATTTTCCAATAGCTAAAGCATAACATAATGCTAACACCAAAAGGGGTTCCCGCCCAAAATGGGTTAGTACAGTACTTAAGTAAAAGTACTTTGTTACTTTACACCACTGTATTATTATTCTCAGATCGGCGTGTCTCACCAGCTGACCAGCGTGTCCTCCTATGTGGTCGACCTGACCAGAGTAAAGAAGTCTGGATGCTCTGAGACCAAAGGCCATGTCCAGGACAACCAGCCGATCACAGAGCCCTCCCCCAAGGGCTCCACGCTGAGACGCAGCTACGAGAGGCCCACCACCACATGCAGCAGTCAGAGGTCATAAAGTAGAAAGCCTTACGTAAACTGTGTTCTTAACACCCTGAGCCGCGGCATAAACGGAGGTCTCCGTCCTATAAAATGGTAACGCCCGGCGCTCAGGACGGAGATTAATAAAAAGGACGGAACTTTATTGATATCATAACGGAGCGCATCACTCCACAGGCGGGGAGCGCCGGTTGGGCAACATTCGACGTCATTTCTGGTTGGGACGTCATCCAAAATATCGTGAAAATATTTATTTCAGAAAACTGGAGGATTTAGAATTATTTTAATTTTTTTGAGGTCAGGCCTAAATGGGTTAATGTTTGTGTTGCGGACATTTTGTGGGGACAAAAGCTGTATATAGGAAACTAAACGTTCCAAAAAGACGCCATCAGTGTTTTTTTCCATAAATATGGTGACCTAAAAGTCAAATTGTGCAGCTGGAAATACTAAGCGAGTTACTGGCAACCTCTGTGCCATCAGCAGGGTGAAAGAGGCGCGCCAGGAGCGATGGAGCCCAGAAGGCGAGCACCGCAGCCCCAGCAGCGAGGACGAGAAGGAGGAGAAGGAGTCCACTGCTGAGATTCAGAATGCAGAGGACTACAAGGAAATCTTCCAGCCCAAGGCAGCCATCTGTATGTCTGCTCAAATGTGTAAACCAAAAAATATTTTGTTAAATTTTGCTCCGAGGCCTATTTGAGGGCGGTAATCTGCAGCAATTCGGTATTGTAGTCCGATGTCATTTTGTAGTCCTACGCTACGTGGCACCAGCTCCCGTCCGCTTCTCATTGTAAATGGCAATATCTAAACGTGTGAATCTTTTTACAATAACGTTATTTTTCAGAAAGGAAGCCATTGAGGGTTAAAATGGGTCTTAATGCTTCCAACTAGAGTAGAATTATTAATTAATTAATTAATTATTGTTTTGTAGGACCCGGAAACAAACCGTAGGACCCGGAAGTATCTCTGGAGGGGGGGCGCTTATATCACTGCTAAAATACTGAATTGGCTGATAACAATCCGGAACAAATGTTTTCTCAGAGTTTCATGCCGACGTTAACGGAATCTCCCATTCGCTCCAAGATTCCGAAGTATTGTGAGCCAAAATGGTCGGTGTGTATGTGGTATTTCGGATGTGTCAGCAATTACATTAAATCCCTGAAAAAGGCCCGAGGGTTTAACAGTCAGTGCTTATGGGTCAACTTGACACTCTTGGAGTTTATTGAACACTCCAGCATGTGGTACTATTGTGTTGACTTTGTTCCTGAATCCCTCTCCTCTTCCCGTCAGCTCGCACCCCTCCCAAGTTCAGCGAGCCTTTCCCTGCTCCGCTCGAGGAAGGTGAGTGAACCAAAGCTCTACACTGTGTGCTCCGTAGGAGACGAGCTCCTTCATTTAGGTCCTGCAACTATCGATTCACTTTGAATAATCCAGAAGTGCATTTTTTTTAGAAGTTTAAATTTGTATTTTTCTCTCTATACAGATAGGTTTGTGGTGAGAGCCAGCCAAGTGTCAGATGTTATGACACCAATGCCCGACAAACAGCAGGTGGGTGTATTGGTACACATTCTTATTTACAGTATAATTTTGTGCCCAAGACGTCTGTGGACGTCTTTGGTATTACCGCACAGGCAGAGCCCAAGACGTCTGTGGACGTCTTTGTAAAAAAAATAATAATAATAATAATTTTATTTTTAATCCAAAAAATCAAAACAATGATTTTTTTTTAATACGTTTTGCCAAAGTTTATGTTTTCGCCATTGAGAATGCATTTGGCGTTTAAATAAAATAATTCAGAAACTATAAAACATTTCAAAGTAAAAAGTTCCAGCATGCGTCTCCACAGTCAGCTGAATTATAAAAAATGTTAATGGATTTCTAGGTGAAAGTGATTTTTGGGCAGTTTTGCGTGGGCTCTCAAAGTGTTTTAAGACATTCTATGTCTAAAGCCTGCTGCTCAATGCATCTCTCCACAGCCTGGCCATCTGAGGGACATCCCAATGGCGTCCACTGCTGAGATTCAGAATGCAGAGGACTACAAGGAAATCTTCCAGCCCAAGGCAGCCATCTGTATGTCTGCTCAAATGTGTAAACCAAAAAATATTTTGTTACATTTTGCTCCGAGGCCTATTTGAGGGCGGTAATCTGCAGCAATTCGGTATTGTAGTCCGATGTCATTTTGTAGTCCTACGCTACGTGGCACCAGCTCCCGTCCGCTTCTCATTGTAAATGGCAATATCTAAACGTGTGAATCTTTTTACAATAACGTTATTTTTCAGAAAGGAAGCCATTGAGGGTTAAAATGGGTCTTAATGCTTCCAACTAGAGTAGAATTATTAATTAATTAATTAATTATTGTTTTGTAGGACCCGGAAACAAACCGTAGGACCCGGAAGTATCTCTGGAGGGGGGGCGCTTATATCACTGCTAAAATACTGAATTGGCTGATAACAATCCGGAACAAATGTTTTCTCAGAGTTTCATGCCGACGTTAACGGAATCTCCCATTCGCTCCAAGATTCCGAAGTATTGTGAGCCAAAATGGTCGGTGTGTATGTGGTATTTCGGATGTGTCAGCAATTACATTAAATCCCTGAAAAAGGCCCGAGGGTTTAACAGTCAGTGCTTATGGGTCAACTTGACACTCTTGGAGTTTATTGAACACTCCAGCATGTGGTACTATTGTGTTGACTTTGTTCCTGAATCCCTCTCCTCTTCCCGTCAGCTCGCACCCCTCACAAGTTCAGCGAGCCTTTCCCTGCTCCGCTCGAGGAAGGTGAGTGAACCAAAGCTCTACACTGTGTGCTCCGTAGGAGACGAGCTCCTTCATTTAGGTCCTGCAACTATCGATTCACTTTGAATAATCCAGAAGTGCATTTTTTTTAGAAGTTTAAATTTGTATTTTTCTCTCTATACAGATAGGTTTGTGGTGAGAGCCAGCCAAGTGTCAGATGTTATGACACCAATGCCCGACAAACAGCAGGTGGGTGTATTGGTACACATTCTTATTTACAGTATAATTTTGTGCCCAAGACGTCTGTGGACGTCTTTGGTATTACCGCACAGGCAGAGCCCAAGACGTCTGTGGACGTCTTTGTAAAAAAAAAAATAATAATAATAATTTTATTTTTAATCCAAAAAATCAAAACAATGATTTTTTTTTTTAATACGTTTTGCCAAAGTTTATGTTTTCGCCATTGAGAATGCATTTGGCGTTTAAATAAAATAATTCAGAAACTATAAAACATTTCAAAGTAAAAAGTTCCAGCATGCGTCTCCACAGTCAGCTGAATTATAAAAAATGTTAATGGATTTCTAGGTGAAAGTGATTTTTGGGCAGTTTTGCGTGGGCTCTCAAAGTGTTTTAAGACATTCTATGTCTAAAGCCTGCTGCTCAATGCATCTCTCCACAGCCTGGCCATCTGAGGGACATCCCAATGGCGTCCACTGCTGAGATTCAGAATGCAGAGGACTACAAGGAAATCTTCCAGCCCAAGGCAGCCATCTGTATGTCTGCTCAAATGTGTAAACCAAAAAATATTTTGTTAAATTTTGCTCCGAGGCCTATTTGAGGGCGGTAATCTGCAGCAATTCGGTATTGTAGTCCGATGTCATTTTGTAGTCCTACGCTACGTGGCACCAGCTCCCGTCCGCTTCTCATTGTAAATGGCAATATCTAAACGTGTGAATCTTTTTACAATAACGTTATTTTTCAGAAAGGAAGCCATTGAGGGTTAAAATGGGTCTTAATGCTTCCAACTAGAGTAGAATTATTAATTAATTAATTAATTATTGTTTTGTAGGACCCGGAAACAAACCGTAGGACCCGGAAGTATCTCTGGAGGGGGGGCGCTTATATCACTGCTAAAATACTGAATTGGCTGATAACAATCCGGAACAAATGTTTTCTCAGAGTTTCATGCCGACGTTAACGGAATCTCCCATTCGCTCCAAGATTCCGAAGTATTGTGAGCCAAAATGGTCGGTGTGTATGTGGTATTTCGGATGTGTCAGCAATTACATTAAATCCCTGAAAAAGGCCCGAGGGTTTAACAGTCAGTGCTTATGGGTCAACTTGACACTCTTGGAGTTTATTGAACACTCCAGCATGTGGTACTATTGTGTTGACTTTGTTCCTGAATCCCTCTCCTCTTCCCGTCAGCTCGCACCCCTCACAAGTTCAGCGAGCCTTTCCCTGCTCCGCTCGAGGAAGGTGAGTGAACCAAAGCTCTACACTGTGTGCTCCGTAGGAGACGAGCTCCTTCATTTAGGTCCTGCAACTATCGATTCACTTTGAATAATCCAGAAGTGCATTTTTTTTAGAAGTTTAAATTTGTATTTTTCTCTCTATACAGATAGGTTTGTGGTGAGAGCCAGCCAAGTGTCAGATGTTATGACACCAATGCCCGACAAACAGCAGGTGGGTGTATTGGTACACATTCTTATTTACAGTATAATTTTGTGCCCAAGACGTCTGTGGACGTCTTTGGTATTACCGCACAGGCAGAGCCCAAGACGTCTGTGGACGTCTTTGTAAAAAAAAAAATAATAATAATAATTTTATTTTTAATCCAAAAAATCAAAACAATGATTTTTTTTTAATACGTTTTGCCAAAGTTTATGTTTTCGCCATTGAGAATGCATTTGGCGTTTAAATAAAATAATTCAGAAACTATAAAACATTTCAAAGTAAAAAGTTCCAGCATGCGTCTCCACAGTCAGCTGAATTATAAAAAATGTTAATGGATTTCTAGGTGAAAGTGATTTTTGGGCAGTTTTGCGTGGGCTCTCAAAGTGTTTTAAGACATTCTATGTCTAAAGCCTGCTGCTCAATGCATCTCTCCACAGCCTGGCCATCTGAGGGACATCCCAATGGCGTCCACTGCTGAGATTCAGAATGCAGAGGACTACAAGGAAATCTTCCAGCCCAAGGCAGCCATCTGTATGTCTGCTCAAATGTGTAAACCAAAAAATATTTTGTTAAATTTTGCTCCGAGGCCTATTTGAGGGCGGTAATCTGCAGCAATTCGGTATTGTAGTCCGATGTCATTTTGTAGTCCTACGCTACGTGGCACCAGCTCCCGTCCGCTTCTCATTGTAAATGGCAATATCTAAACGTGTGAATCTTTTTACAATAACGTTATTTTTCAGAAAGGAAGCCATTGAGGGTTAAAATGGGTCTTAATGCTTCCAACTAGAGTAGAATTATTAATTAATTAATTAATTATTGTTTTGTAGGACCCGGAAACAAACCGTAGGACCCGGAAGTATCTCTGGAGGGGGGGCGCTTATATCACTGCTAAAATACTGAATTGGCTGATAACAATCCGGAACAAATGTTTTCTCAGAGTTTCATGCCGACGTTAACGGAATCTCCCATTCGCTCCAAGATTCCGAAGTATTGTGAGCCAAAATGGTCGGTGTGTATGTGGTATTTCGGATGTGTCAGCAATTACATTAAATCCCTGAAAAAGGCCCGAGGGTTTAACAGTCAGTGCTTATGGGTCAACTTGACACTCTTGGAGTTTATTGAACACTCCAGCATGTGGTACTATTGTGTTGACTTTGTTCCTGAATCCCTCTCCTCTTCCCGTCAGCTCGCACCCCTCACAAGTTCAGCGAGCCTTTCCCTGCTCCGCTCGAGGAAGGTGAGTGAACCAAAGCTCTACACTGTGTGCTCCGTAGGAGACGAGCTCCTTCATTTAGGTCCTGCAACTATCGATTCACTTTGAATAATCCAGAAGTGCATTTTTTTTAGAAGTTTAAATTTGTATTTTTCTCTCTATACAGATAGGTTTGTGGTGAGAGCCAGCCAAGTGTCAGATGTTATGACACCAATGCCCGACAAACAGCAGGTGGGTGTATTGGTACACATTCTTATTTACAGTATAATTTTGTGCCCAAGACGTCTGTGGACGTCTTTGGTATTACCGCACAGGCAGAGCCCAAGACGTCTGTGGACGTCTTTGTAAAAAAAAAAATAATAATAATAATTTTATTTTTAATCCAAAAAATCAAAACAATGATTTTTTTTTAATACGTTTTGCCAAAGTTTATGTTTTCGCCATTGAGAATGCATTTGGCGTTTAAATAAAATAATTCAGAAACTATAAAACATTTCAAAGTAAAAAGTTCCAGCATGCGTCTCCACAGTCAGCTGAATTATAAAAAATGTTAATGGATTTCTAGGTGAAAGTGATTTTTGGGCAGTTTTGCGTGGGCTCTCAAAGTGTTTTAAGACATTCTATGTCTAAAGCCTGCTGCTCAATGCATCTCTCCACAGCCTGGCCATCTGAGGGACATCCCAATGGCGTCCACTGCTGAGATTCAGAATGCAGAGGACTACAAGGAAATCTTCCAGCCCAAGGCAGCCATCTGTATGTCTGCTCAAATGTGTAAACCAAAAAATATTTTGTTAAATTTTGCTCCGAGGCCTATTTGAGGGCGGTAATCTGCAGCAATTCGGTATTGTAGTCCGATGTCATTTTGTAGTCCTACGCTACGTGGCACCAGCTCCCGTCCGCTTCTCATTGTAAATGGCAATATCTAAACGTGTGAATCTTTTTACAATAACGTTATTTTTCAGAAAGGAAGCCATTGAGGGTTAAAATGGGTCTTAATGCTTCCAACTAGAGTAGAATTATTAATTAATTAATTAATTATTGTTTTGTAGGACCCGGAAACAAACCGTAGGACCCGGAAGTATCTCTGGAGGGGGGGCGCTTATATCACTGCTAAAATACTGAATTGGCTGATAACAATCCGGAACAAATGTTTTCTCAGAGTTTCATGCCGACGTTAACGGAATCTCCCATTCGCTCCAAGATTCCGAAGTATTGTGAGCCAAAATGGTCGGTGTGTATGTGGTATTTCGGATGTGTCAGCAATTACATTAAATCCCTGAAAAAGGCCCGAGGGTTTAACAGTCAGTGCTTATGGGTCAACTTGACACTCTTGGAGTTTATTGAACACTCCAGCATGTGGTACTATTGTGTTGACTTTGTTCCTGAATCCCTCTCCTCTTCCCGTCAGCTCGCACCCCTCACAAGTTCAGCGAGCCTTTCCCTGCTCCGCTCGAGGAAGGTGAGTGAACCAAAGCTCTACACTGTGTGCTCCGTAGGAGACGAGCTCCTTCATTTAGGTCCTGCAACTATCGATTCACTTTGAATAATCCAGAAGTGCATTTTTTTTAGAAGTTTAAATTTGTATTTTTCTCTCTATACAGATAGGTTTGTGGTGAGAGCCAGCCAAGTGTCAGATGTTATGACACCAATGCCCGACAAACAGCAGGTGGGTGTATTGGTACACATTCTTATTTACAGTATAATTTTGTGCCCAAGACGTCTGTGGACGTCTTTGGTATTACCGCACAGGCAGAGCCCAAGACGTCTGTGGACGTCTTTGTAAAAAAAAAAAAAATAATAATAATTTTATTTTTAATCCAAAAAATCAAAACAATGATTTTTTTTTTTAATACGTTTTGCCAAAGTTTATGTTTTCGCCATTGAGAATGCATTTGGCGTTTAAATAAAATAATTCAGAAACTATAAAACATTTCAAAGTAAAAAGTTCCAGCATGCGTCTCCACAGTCAGCTGAATTATAAAAAATGTTAATGGATTTCTAGGTGAAAGTGATTTTTGGGCAGTTTTGCGTGGGCTCTCAAAGTGTTTTAAGACATTCTATGTCTAAAGCCTGCTGCTCAATGCATCTCTCCACAGCCTGGCCATCTGAGGGACATCCCAATGGCGTCCACTGCTGAGATTCAGAATGCAGAGGACTACAAGGAAATCTTCCAGCCCAAGGCAGCCATCTGTATGTCTGCTCAAATGTGTAAACCAAAAAATATTTTGTTAAATTTTGCTCCGAGGCCTATTTGAGGGCGGTAATCTGCAGCAATTCGGTATTGTAGTCCGATGTCATTTTGTAGTCCTACGCTACGTGGCACCAGCTCCCGTCCGCTTCTCATTGTAAATGGCAATATCTAAACGTGTGAATCTTTTTACAATAACGTTATTTTTCAGAAAGGAAGCCATTGAGGGTTAAAATGGGTCTTAATGCTTCCAACTAGAGTAGAATTATTAATTAATTAATTAATTATTGTTTTGTAGGACCCGGAAACAAACCGTAGGACCCGGAAGTATCTCTGGAGGGGGGGCGCTTATATCACTGCTAAAATACTGAATTGGCTGATAACAATCCGGAACAAATGTTTTCTCAGAGTTTCATGCCGACGTTAACGGAATCTCCCATTCGCTCCAAGATTCCGAAGTATTGTGAGCCAAAATGGTCGGTGTGTATGTGGTATTTCGGATGTGTCAGCAATTACATTAAATCCCTGAAAAAGGCCCGAGGGTTTAACAGTCAGTGCTTATGGGTCAACTTGACACTCTTGGAGTTTATTGAACACTCCAGCATGTGGTACTATTGTGTTGACTTTGTTCCTGAATCCCTCTCCTCTTCCCGTCAGCTCGCACCCCTCACAAGTTCAGCGAGCCTTTCCCTGCTCCGCTCGAGGAAGGTGAGTGAACCAAAGCTCTACACTGTGTGCTCCGTAGGAGACGAGCTCCTTCATTTAGGTCCTGCAACTATCGATTCACTTTGAATAATCCAGAAGTGCATTTTTTTTAGAAGTTTAAATTTGTATTTTTCTCTCTATACAGATAGGTTTGTGGTGAGAGCCAGCCAAGTGTCAGATGTTATGACACCAATGCCCGACAAACAGCAGGTGGGTGTATTGGTACACATTCTTATTTACAGTATAATTTTGTGCCCAAGACGTCTGTGGACGTCTTTGGTATTACCGCACAGGCAGAGCCCAAGACGTCTGTGGACGTCTTTGTAAAAAAAAAAATAATAATAATAATTTTATTTTTAATCCAAAAAATCAAAACAATGATTTTTTTTTAATACGTTTTGCCAAAGTTTATGTTTTCGCCATTGAGAATGCATTTGGCGTTTAAATAAAATAATTCAGAAACTATAAAACATTTCAAAGTAAAAAGTTCCAGCATGCGTCTCCACAGTCAGCTGAATTATAAAAAATGTTAATGGATTTCTAGGTGAAAGTGATTTTTGGGCAGTTTTGCGTGGGCTCTCAAAGTGTTTTAAGACATTCTATGTCTAAAGCCTGCTGCTCAATGCATCTCTCCACAGCCTGGCCATCTGAGGGACATCCCAATGGCGTCCACTGCTGAGATTCAGAATGCAGAGGACTACAAGGAAATCTTCCAGCCCAAGGCAGCCATCTGTATGTCTGCTCAAATGTGTAAACCAAAAAATATTTTGTTAAATTTTGCTCCGAGGCCTATTTGAGGGCGGTAATCTGCAGCAATTCGGTATTGTAGTCCGATGTCATTTTGTAGTCCTACGCTACGTGGCACCAGCTCCCGTCCGCTTCTCATTGTAAATGGCAATATCTAAACGTGTGAATCTTTTTACAATAACGTTATTTTTCAGAAAGGAAGCCATTGAGGGATAAAATGGGTCTTAATGCTTCCAACTAGAGTAGAATTATTAATTAATTAATTAATTATTGTTTTGTAGGACCCGGAAACAAACCGTAGGACCCGGAAGTATCTCTGGAGGGGGGGCGCTTATATCACTGCTAAAATACTGAATTGGCTGATAACAATCCGGAACAAATGTTTTCTCAGAGTTTCATGCCGACGTTAACGGAATCTCCCATTCGCTCCAAGATTCCGAAGTATTGTGAGCCAAAATGGTCGGTGTGTATGTGGTATTTCGGATGCGTCAGCAATTACATTAAATCCCTGAAAAAGGCCCGAGGGTTTAACAGTCAGTGCTTATGGGTCAACTTGACACTCTTGGAGTTTATTGAACACTCCAGCATGTGGTACTATTGTGTTGACTTTGTTCCTGAATCCCTCTCCTCTTCCCGTCAGCTCGCACCCCTCACAAGTTCAGCGAGCCTTTCCCTGCTCCGCTCGAGGAAGGTGAGTGAACCAAAGCTCTACACTGTGTGCTCCGTAGGAGACGAGCTCCTTCATTTAGGTCCTGCAACTATCGATTCACTTTGAATAATCCAGAAGTGCATTTTTTTTAGAAGTTTAAATTTGTATTTTTCTCTCTATACAGATAGGTTTGTGGTGAGAGCCAGCCAAGTGTCAGATGTTATGACACCAATGCCCGACAAACAGCAGGTGGGTGTATTGGTACACATTCTTATTTACAGTATAATTTTGTGCCCAAGACGTCTGTGGACGTCTTTGGTATTACCGCACAGGCAGAGCCCAAGACGTCTGTGGACGTCTTTGTAAAAAAAAAAATAATAATAATAATTTTATTTTTAATCCAAAAAATCAAAACAATGATTTTTTTTTAATACGTTTTGCCAAAGTTTATGTTTTCGCCATTGAGAATGCATTTGGCGTTTAAATAAAATAATTCAGAAACTATAAAACATTTCAAAGTAAAAAGTTCCAGCATGCGTCTCCACAGTCAGCTGAATTATAAAAAATGTTAATGGATTTCTAGGTGAAAGTGATTTTTGGGCAGTTTTGCGTGGGCTCTCAAAGTGTTTTAAGACATTCTATGTCTAAAGCCTGCTGCTCAATGCATCTCTCCACAGCCTGGCCATCTGAGGGACATCCCAATGGCGTCCACTGCTGAGATTCAGAATGCAGAGGACTACAAGGAAATCTTCCAGCCCAAGGCAGCCATCTGTATGTCTGCTCAAATGTGTAAACCAAAAAATATTTTGTTAAATTTTGCTCCGAGGCCTATTTGAGGGCGGTAATCTGCAGCAATTCGGTATTGTAGTCCGATGTCATTTTGTAGTCCTACGCTACGTGGCACCAGCTCCCGTCCGCTTCTCATTGTAAATGGCAATATCTAAACGTGTGAATCTTTTTACAATAACGTTATTTTTCAGAAAGGAAGCCATTGAGGGTTAAAATGGGTCTTAATGCTTCCAACTAGAGTAGAATTATTAATTAATTAATTAATTATTGTTTTGTAGGACCCGGAAACAAACCGTAGGACCCGGAAGTATCTCTGGAGGGGGGGCGCTTATATCACTGCTAAAATACTGAATTGGCTGATAACAATCCGGAACAAATGTTTTCTCAGAGTTTCATGCCGACGTTAACGGAATCTCCCATTCGCTCCAAGATTCCGAAGTATTGTGAGCCAAAATGGTCGGTGTGTATGTGGTATTTCGGATGTGTCAGCAATTACATTAAATCCCTGAAAAAGGCCCGAGGGTTTAACAGTCAGTGCTTATGGGTCAACTTGACACTCTTGGAGTTTATTGAACACTCCAGCATGTGGTACTATTGTGTTGACTTTGTTCCTGAATCCCTCTCCTCTTCCCGTCAGCTCGCACCCCTCACAAGTTCAGCGAGCCTTTCCCTGCTCCGCTCGAGGAAGGTGAGTGAACCAAAGCTCTACACTGTGTGCTCCGTAGGAGACGAGCTCCTTCATTTAGGTCCTGCAACTATCGATTCACTTTGAATAATCCAGAAGTGCATTTTTTTTAGAAGTTTAAATTTGTATTTTTCTCTCTATACAGATAGGTTTGTGGTGAGAGCCAGCCAAGTGTCAGATGTTATGACACCAATGCCCGACAAACAGCAGGTGGGTGTATTGGTACACATTCTTATTTACAGTATAATTTTGTGCCCAAGACGTCTGTGGACGTCTTTGGTATTACCGCACAGGCAGAGCCCAAGACGTCTGTGGACGTCTTTGTAAAAAAAAAAATAATAATAATAATTTTATTTTTAATCCAAAAAATCAAAACAATGATTTTTTTTTTTAATACGTTTTGCCAAAGTTTATGTTTTCGCCATTGAGAATGCATTTGGCGTTTAAATAAAATAATTCAGAAACTATAAAACATTTCAAAGTAAAAAGTTCCAGCATGCGTCTCCACAGTCAGCTGAATTATAAAAAATGTTAATGGATTTCTAGGTGAAAGTGATTTTTGGGCAGTTTTGCGTGGGCTCTCAAAGTGTTTTAAGACATTCTATGTCTAAAGCCTGCTGCTCAATGCATCTCTCCACAGCCTGGCCATCTGAGGGACATCCCAATGGCGTCCACTGCTGAGATTCAGAATGCAGAGGACTACAAGGAAATCTTCCAGCCCAAGGCAGCCATCTGTATGTCTGCTCAAATGTGTAAACCAAAAAATATTTTGTTAAATTTTGCTCCGAGGCCTATTTGAGGGCGGTAATCTGCAGCAATTCGGTATTGTAGTCCGATGTCATTTTGTAGTCCTACGCTACGTGGCACCAGCTCCCGTCCGCTTCTCATTGTAAATGGCAATATCTAAACGTGTGAATCTTTTTACAATAACGTTATTTTTCAGAAAGGAAGCCATTGAGGGTTAAAATGGGTCTTAATGCTTCCAACTAGAGTAGAATTATTAATTAATTAATTAATTATTGTTTTGTAGGACCCGGAAACAAACCGTAGGACCCGGAAGTATCTCTGGAGGGGGGGCGCTTATATCACTGCTAAAATACTGAATTGGCTGATAACAATCCGGAACAAATGTTTTCTCAGAGTTTCATGCCGACGTTAACGGAATCTCCCATTCGCTCCAAGATTCCGAAGTATTGTGAGCCAAAATGGTCGGTGTGTATGTGGTATTTCGGATGTGTCAGCAATTACATTAAATCCCTGAAAAAGGCCCGAGGGTTTAACAGTCAGTGCTTATGGGTCAACTTGACACTCTTGGAGTTTATTGAACACTCCAGCATGTGGTACTATTGTGTTGACTTTGTTCCTGAATCCCTCTCCTCTTCCCGTCAGCTCGCACCCCTCACAAGTTCAGCGAGCCTTTCCCTGCTCCGCTCGAGGAAGGTGAGTGAACCAAAGCTCTACACTGTGTGCTCCGTAGGAGACGAGCTCCTTCATTTAGGTCCTGCAACTATCGATTCACTTTGAATAATCCAGAAGTGCATTTTTTTTAGAAGTTTAAATTTGTATTTTTCTCTCTATACAGATAGGTTTGTGGTGAGAGCCAGCCAAGTGTCAGATGTTATGACACCAATGCCCGACAAACAGCAGGTGGGTGTATTGGTACACATTCTTATTTACAGTATAATTTTGTGCCCAAGACGTCTGTGGACGTCTTTGGTATTACCGCACAGGCAGAGCCCAAGACGTCTGTGGACGTCTTTGTAAAAAAAAAAATAATAATAATAATTTTATTTTTAATCCAAAAAATCAAAACAATGATTTTTTTTTTTAATACGTTTTGCCAAAGTTTATGTTTTCGCCATTGAGAATGCATTTGGCGTTTAAATAAAATAATTCAGAAACTATAAAACATTTCAAAGTAAAAAGTTCCAGCATGCGTCTCCACAGTCAGCTGAATTATAAAAAATGTTAATGGATTTCTAGGTGAAAGTGATTTTTGGGCAGTTTTGCGTGGGCTCTCAAAGTGTTTTAAGACATTCTATGTCTAAAGCCTGCTGCTCAATGCATCTCTCCACAGCCTGGCCATCTGAGGGACATCCCAATGGCGTCCACTGCTGAGATTCAGAATGCAGAGGACTACAAGGAAATCTTCCAGCCCAAGGCAGCCATCTGTATGTCTGCTCAAATGTGTAAACCAAAAAATATTTTGTTAAATTTTGCTCCGAGGCCTATTTGAGGGCGGTAATCTGCAGCAATTCGGTATTGTAGTCCGATGTCATTTTGTAGTCCTACGCTACGTGGCACCAGCTCCCGTCCGCTTCTCATTGTAAATGGCAATATCTAAACGTGTGAATCTTTTTACAATAACGTTATTTTTCAGAAAGGAAGCCATTGAGGGTTAAAATGGGTCTTAATGCTTCCAACTAGAGTAGAATTATTAATTAATTAATTAATTATTGTTTTGTAGGACCCGGAAACAAACCGTAGGACCCGGAAGTATCTCTGGAGGGGGGGCGCTTATATCACTGCTAAAATACTGAATTGGCTGATAACAATCCGGAACAAATGTTTTCTCAGAGTTTCATGCCGACGTTAACGGAATCTCCCATTCGCTCCAAGATTCCGAAGTATTGTGAGCCAAAATGGTCGGTGTGTATGTGGTATTTCGGATGTGTCAGCAATTACATTAAATCCCTGAAAAAGGCCCGAGGGTTTAACAGTCAGTGCTTATGGGTCAACTTGACACTCTTGGAGTTTATTGAACACTCCAGCATGTGGTACTATTGTGTTGACTTTGTTCCTGAATCCCTCTCCTCTTCCCGTCAGCTCGCACCCCTCACAAGTTCAGCGAGCCTTTCCCTGCTCCGCTCGAGGAAGGTGAGTGAACCAAAGCTCTACACTGTGTGCTCCGTAGGAGACGAGCTCCTTCATTTAGGTCCTGCAACTATCGATTCACTTTGAATAATCCAGAAGTGCATTTTTTTTAGAAGTTTAAATTTGTATTTTTCTCTCTATACAGATAGGTTTGTGGTGAGAGCCAGCCAAGTGTCAGATGTTATGACACCAATGCCCGACAAACAGCAGGTGGGTGTATTGGTACACATTCTTATTTACAGTATAATTTTGTGCCCAAGACGTCTGTGGACGTCTTTGGTATTACCGCACAGGCAGAGCCCAAGACGTCTGTGGACGTCTTTGTAAAAAAAAAAATAATAATAATAATTTTATTTTTAATCCAAAAAATCAAAACAATGATTTTTTTTTTTAATACGTTTTGCCAAAGTTTATGTTTTCGCCATTGAGAATGCATTTGGCGTTTAAATAAAATAATTCAGAAACTATAAAACATTTCAAAGTAAAAAGTTCCAGCATGCGTCTCCACAGTCAGCTGAATTATAAAAAATGTTAATGGATTTCTAGGTGAAAGTGATTTTTGGGCAGTTTTGCGTGGGCTCTCAAAGTGTTTTAAGACATTCTATGTCTAAAGCCTGCTGCTCAATGCATCTCTCCACAGCCTGGCCATCTGAGGGACATCCCAATGGCGTCCACTGCTGAGATTCAGAATGCAGAGGACTACAAGGAAATCTTCCAGCCCAAGGCAGCCATCTGTATGTCTGCTCAAATGTGTAAACCAAAAAATATTTTGTTAAATTTTGCTCCGAGGCCTATTTGAGGGCGGTAATCTGCAGCAATTCGGTATTGTAGTCCGATGTCATTTTGTAGTCCTACGCTACGTGGCACCAGCTCCCGTCCGCTTCTCATTGTAAATGGCAATATCTAAACGTGTGAATCTTTTTACAATAACGTTATTTTTCAGAAAGGAAGCCATTGAGGGTTAAAATGGGTCTTAATGCTTCCAACTAGAGTAGAATTATTAATTAATTAATTAATTATTGTTTTGTAGGACCCGGAAACAAACCGTAGGACCCGGAAGTATCTCTGGAGGGGGGGCGCTTATATCACTGCTAAAATACTGAATTGGCTGATAACAATCCGGAACAAATGTTTTCTCAGAGTTTCATGCCGACGTTAACGGAATCTCCCATTCGCTCCAAGATTCCGAAGTATTGTGAGCCAAAATGGTCGGTGTGTATGTGGTATTTCGGATGTGTCAGCAATTACATTAAATCCCTGAAAAAGGCCCGAGGGTTTAACAGTCAGTGCTTATGGGTCAACTTGACACTCTTGGAGTTTATTGAACACTCCAGCATGTGGTACTATTGTGTTGACTTTGTTCCTGAATCCCTCTCCTCTTCCCGTCAGCTCGCACCCCTCACAAGTTCAGCGAGCCTTTCCCTGCTCCGCTCGAGGAAGGTGAGTGAACCAAAGCTCTACACTGTGTGCTCCGTAGGAGACGAGCTCCTTCATTTAGGTCCTGCAACTATCGATTCACTTTGAATAATCCAGAAGTGCATTTTTTTTAGAAGTTTAAATTTGTATTTTTCTCTCTATACAGATAGGTTTGTGGTGAGAGCCAGCCAAGTGTCAGATGTTATGACACCAATGCCCGACAAACAGCAGGTGGGTGTATTGGTACACATTCTTATTTACAGTATAATTCCATTTTCTAAGAGTAGATGGAAAAAAAACTGTCTTTATACAGCAGCAGTGTTTTTTGCCAAAGGCACACAAAAAATGGCTGCTGGAAACTTTACTTTGTATTCAATTATTTTATTTGACTGTACCCTTTCTTAATCTTGAAACAGAAGTAGAGTTTTAGTTTTGTCGAACGGTATACATTTTGCTCTCTTATGAACTGTTGAAGTAAAAAAGAATATTATTATTATTATTGTGGTCTTTCTAACCCCCGTTTTGATGTTTATCTCTAGCTATATCCAGACAGGTTACCTGTCTCTGAAGCTGGTCTTGAAGCATTTCTGGCCCCTCATCTCAGACACACTCAAAGCACCACCATCTGTCGGAGTGGACCTCACACGAGAAGAGAGGTGATTATCTCCAGCTTGGCACTCATCTAAACATAATTAAATTAATTTGATTGTTGCTGGCAAAGAAGACTTATTTGTTTGGATGCTTGATAAACAACGCCAGTGCATTTGGAGGCTTAACATCGGCCTGGCAGAGACAATACATAGATAAATAATGAGGACTAGCAGATTGGCGTATGACCAGCAGTGCAACAAAGTCGTAGAGTCTCTAGTCTTTGTGACTTTGTGGTGAAGTTCCTCATTAATAATCTAGTGTTTTAAACGTATTATTGTATTTTGCACCACATTCAGAATCACAGTTTTTATTTTAAATAGGAAAATGACAAATCGACGGGAACCCGTTTTGGTGTTTTAACCAAGCATTATTTAGCTATTGAAAAATAGCAGATCTACAAGCTCATAGCGTGCCACCGAGTGGCGCGCTACGAGCTTGTAGGTCTGCTATTTTTGAAAAATCGTGAAAATGTGGCACAAATATTTGAATATATATATATATATATATATATATATATATATATATATATATATATATATATATATATATATATATATTCTTTCAGAAGACTTTCTTGTTTTATTTCGACATCGGGCCTAAATGGGTTAAAACATGTTTGGTTGTTGTTTCTTCAGGCACGAGAAATGCAAGGCCTGCCATAAGCAGCTCAAGAATCTAAGTAACGTGGTGAAGAACAAGGCTGACCAGGTGGGGCGACACGGCAGTACCTTCAAAGAGCTCCAGCTCCTCCTGTCTCCGGTGGACTATTGAAGAACAAGGCTGACCAGGTGGGGCGGCACGGCAGTACCTTCAAAGAGCTCCAGCTCCTCCTGTCTCCGGTGGACTACTGACACCATCCACTTTGGGATGCTGGTCATGGACCAGCCAATTGTGAGATGTTGGTAGCCGGGGAGCCAGCCAGCCACCCGAAATTTTAGAGGACCTGTGATGTCGTGACACTTTTTATTTGTTTTTTTTTTAAATTTGGTCATTAAGGTCCACAGAATGAGAGGTCTGCTCTGCCGGAAATATCGCGCAAAAAAGTTATGACATTTTTTGTATACCACACCATACAAAGAATGATGACATTTTGCCTTATATTGGTTAAGTAGCATGTCTGAATCCATTCCAAGCATTAGTCTTGTCAAGGAGTGTTTTTCGTGCAAAACTAATGCTTGGAATGGATTCAGAATCATGAAAACCCCCCTAGTTTGACACGTCACATGCTACTTAAAGTATTATGACATTTTGCCTTATATTGGTTGTCTATGGTGTGGTATACAAAAATGTCCATAACTTTTTCTATTCCGCAAGGTTTCCGGCAGAGCAGACCTCTCATTCTGTGGAGCTTAATGACCAAGTGAATAGAAAAAAAAACACAAATAAAAAGTATGACCTGTGTACTCCCACAGATGTAGTGTTGTGCCTGACTCCTTAAACTGAGCAATCAATCATTTGAAACACACATTAGGGTGGATATTAAGGGCCAAACGTTGAGATGAATCCATACAATGAATCCATCCAAATTCTTCTTCCGGATCATCACGCGACGCCTTCAAGCCAACAAGCTGCCTGATTTGTACACTTTGACCCTTACACTGTGTGGTCAATAGGATGTTATAGTTTTGATGACTTTTTTTTTTCTCCACTGCAGATTTTTTTATATATATACTGTGTATGTCTTAAATAAATAAATTATCACCACTATGCTTAACAATGCTCTTTATTCATGTATTGTCTCCGCTAGGCCGAAGCTTAGAGTATATATGAATAGATACCTCCCATCCACTTGCATTAAGTTGCGCATGAGGCGATTTCACTCCTCCTTCCGGGTAGGAACAGAGTGCCTTCTGGGCTGGATTGGGTGCAAACACATGAACGCGCTGCCGTTGACCATCATTGCACGCGTTCAAGTATGAAACAGCGCTCGCGTGTCATCAATGATAGTCAACGGACCAGCGCGTTCATGTGTTTGGGCCAGTGCTGAAATACCAAATTCGGCCACTGTCCATTTCGCCTCAGGGTTTCCGCCGGGTGCCGTCTAGGGCCGAAGGCATTGAGGAGCTCACTTTTCTAGTTATTCCAATCCTACCCCCAGATTGAAAATTCAATCCCTTCCCTACCCAAAGTTTTTACATTGTCCTGACAATAATTTAAATGCCATTAGGTCAGGAGGCCGATGAGGGGGCTAGGGGCCTTGAAGGTTTCTAGTCTATTTGTAACAGTGATGGAAATGCAATCATAGCCTTTGTTTTGGTTCTTATTTAAATACAAACTGATGCCAAAACTTAAAAGAGCATGTTCAACCATAGCTCATTATAGGTGGATGCCATTACTGTCTACTTGAAGTCCAAGACTACTTTTGTAGAGGTTTGGGTTGCCATGATGTAACTCCAAATGTGGACAAGAAATAATAATAAAAAAAAAAATTGCTCCAGTGATTAGAAATTGATCGTCTATAGATGTCTATGACATCATGATTATGACATAATTGATGGTAATTTCAAACAAGATTTAAGACGTCAAGAAGAGATGTGCTGATGTCAGTCTGTTTTGATTACATATCCTGGGTGCACAGGCTACCTGTCCTAGACAAGTGGGCTGCTCCAGCAGAGAGACGCAAGAGGGCAAGTCCCTGAAATAGATGTGGCACCCTGCAGTTCCCCCCCCCAGCCGATGACCAGTCAGCTATACTACAGCTGAATGAAAGCCGGTTCACACAGGATGTCAGCGCCCTGTCCTAATGTCCTCGGGGACCCCCGTGACCTGGCAGAGGAAATCAAGAAGCTACGACAAACTGAGATCAGACAAATGATGATGCGTTTCCCCAATAATCGGCTTATTATTCAGGAGCAAGGTGATGGCCAAGTTACTTTTTATAGGGCAACTGTTCAGGCCACTGATCCCGACTGGCCTTTTGACCTGAAAGAAATTGACATCATGGTGAGCTTCCCAGTGAGTTATCCTCAGGAGATTTTCACATTAGACATACCAACTGACCAGGCTCTGCCATCAGTAATGGGAAGGCACGTACAACGGGCATCGCTGGAGTGGCTTCAAGCCAAGCACGCAACCAATCGGTTGATGGGAAAGGTGGAACTACTGCTCCGGCCATTTCTTCGCTGGCTGGACCGTAGCTTGGAGAGACTCTACACCGAGGGAGCCAGACAGTTGAAAAAAGACATGGAGTTAGAGAGAGCTGGATTACAGTTTGTGCCGTACCAGGAGCTCCAGGCAACGGTGTGCAAGTGCAATGAACCCCTGCACCCCGTCTCCCACATTGCTGTCCACGAAGACGAGAAGACGGAAGGAAACGGGACATCAGCAGATCAGGGGAGACCAGGCTGTGATGATGAGCAACAGGAGGAAAGGGACAACAAGGCTCATCTACTTGCGGAGAACATTAGGATCAGCGATCCCCGCAAAGGCACGGAGGTAAAGCTACTGGGCCTGAGGCTGGGAGAGGGCACGGCTACCGTAGTGGCCAGACGCATCACCATTTGTCTGCAGTGCAATAGGTGCAAGGTGATGGCAGACCTGACCCTGAGTGGGAGGACGCCTTGCGTGGCTCAGTGTGAGAACTGCAGCGCTGGCATCAATGCCACGTTCAGGCCCAGCATGCTCCACCACTACAGTGACGTCCTGGGCTACCTGGACCTGAACAATGCCACTCCTGTTGACCTCGTGCTTCGGGAATGTGAGCTCACGGCTGGATGCCTGGGCTGCTCTCAGGATGTCCCTGTACAGAGCCTCTGCTACGGTCGGGCTAAGGATTTTAATTGCGAGCACTGCCACAGCAAACTCAGTATCCTCATTGACAGCACAAGATTCCAGTACATTCAGCTGCATTCTTCTTCTAACACAGCAGACTTGAGTGGTGGTTCAGGTCTGAACTATCGGAGAAACATACAAGACCCTGCTGTGCAAAGGGGAAAGCCACTGCCAGAAAATGGAACCTGCATGCATTATAAACAAAGCCACCGCTGGCTAAGGTTTCCTTGCTGTGGCCGGGCCTATCCATGTGACGTGTGCCATGATAAGGACCAGGACCACCTCATGGAACTAGCCACCAGGATGATCTGTGGCCACTGTGCCAAAGAGCAGCCATACACCAATGGAAAGCCTTGCATCGGCTGTGCAGGCATGATGACAAGAGGAAGTGGCGCCAGCCACTGGGAGGGTGGGTTGGGCTGCAGAAACAAAGTAAGAATGAACAGGAACGATAGACACAAATATGTTAACGCTAACAAGACGGTGTCACGGAAAGCAGCCAGTGAAAAGAAATAGTCCACAACGGAAAACGGATTTAAACCAGTAAAGTGTTCCTTGGAGCACAGGTGGGTCTCTGCCAGGTTTGATTGATTGAACATTTTATTCACCGTATGTCAGGTAGGTTATTGCGGCCTCCTGCCGGTGGCCCTATAACCGGCCAATGAGAAAAGGGGGACTTTTCTTCCGTGGCCTATTGGAACTGTGCGTGCAATATTTCGCGGAAACTACACACTGAGTTCATGATTTGAGGCATTTTGTTCAGAATGGACCAATCCTGCAAACTTTGGAAGCCAAAGTTGTAATATGTAATAATGTAATATGGAAAATCTGATCCGTGTTGAACACATGAATTCTATAGGGTAACCCGGTCAAGTTGGCACCACGGACATGTGGGCACCAAAACCATCTGGGCACCTGGATGAGTGGGCACTTGGACAGCTGGGCACTAGGGATATGTGGGCACTAAAGACAACTGGGCACCTTTTAACAGTTATAACTACTATCACAATGTAGACAACTTGGAGTCGTCACGGTCACATACACATTAAATGTGTGTAATGGCTCTACCTCTAAATTTGTTGGGGTTGGTAGTTGGTACATAGCCTTTTCACCAGAATCACGCACGCACACACACACACACACACACACACACACACACACACACACACACACACACACTGTACTTGCACTGCAAGTACATTTTGAATTCCGGACTTTTATATGGAACAGAGTTTTGCAACACAACATTGCAGTATTGATACCAAAAAACTGCCTAAAAATGAAAACCTGTGATGTGAAAATTAAATATGTTGAGACGGTACACCATGTTGTGTTCTTATGTGAGAGATATAGGAATGAGAAGCAGCAGATGTTTATGGAATTGGCAGTCCAGGGCCTCTAAGTATTCTCCTTTAAGTCTATTTTTACACCCGAGGCAGAATGTTGGAAGAACAGTCTTGAATTTTCTCCACTCCACTGATCTTTATCTAAAAGTGTAGGGAAAGTATACCCATCGCCTGTGGAGGGCAGTATTACACTTACACTCGCCTGTGTACAGCCTGCCAGAAGCCAAACGAAGAAGAAGAAGACACCGGAAAGGGAAGTAGGTTGTTTCATGTCCAGTGTCCGGCTCCGTCTTTTTGACAAATCTAGAACTTCCTGTTTGAGAGCTAGCAAATTTAAGACATCCGGTTGCTTTCAGAATAAAAGTACTGTTAATTAAATAATTATTACATTACATTATTAGTATTATTATTACATTATACAGTTATTGTAAAGACACACATTATGTTTCTGTGTAAAAATAAGTAATTAAATAACGTAAAAAAGGTATCTAAATGCTAAAATCTAAATCTAAATAAAAATGCTATTCACTGGAGTGCATGGACTTTATAAAGTGGACACTGGACAAAAGACGGCTCCGCGAGGCAACTGTTGTGTCATATGCACGCGTTCAGGGAGATGTCCTCTACCACACCCCTTTCTCCGCTAAGCGGGAGAGGTGTAAAATTCCGAGCAGCAGACCTTCTACTGGTGTCAACGGTAAAAAAAGTGCCGTTTCCAGACCCAGAGTGGACACTGGACAAAAGACGCCTCCGCGAGGCAACTGTTGTGACATACGCACGCGTTCAGGGAGATGTCCTCTACCACACCCCACTCTACGCTAAGTGGGAGAGGTGTAAAATTCCGAGCAGCAGACCTTCTACTGCTGTCAAATGTAAAAATTGAGCCGTTTCCAGACCCAGAGTGGACACTGGACAAAAGACGGCTCCGCGAGGCAACTGTTGTGACATACGCACGCGTTCAGGGAGATGTCCTCTACCACACCCCACTCTCCGCTAAGCGGGAGAGGTGTAAAATTCCGAGCAGCAGACCTTCTACTGCTGTCAAATGTAAAAATTGTGCCGTTTCCAGACCCAGAGTGGACACTGGACAAAAGACGGCTCCGCGAGGCAACTGTTGTGACATACGCACGCGTTCAGGGAGATGTCCTCTACCACACCCCACTCTCCGCTAAGCGGGAGAGGTGTAAAATTCCGAGCAGCAGACCTTCTACTGCTGTCAAATGTAAAAATTGTGCCGTTTCCAGACCCAGAGTGGACACTGGACAAAAGACGGCTCCGCGAGGCAACTGTTGTGACATACGCACGCGTTCAGGGAGATGTCCTCTACCACACCCCACTCTCCGCTAAGCGGGAGAGGTGTAAAATTCCGAGCAGCAGACCTTCTACTGCTTTCAAATGTAAAAATTGTGCCGTGTCCAGACCCAGAGTGGACACTGGACAAAAGACGCCTCCGCGAGGCAACTGTTGTGACATACATTACTACATTAGGACCCTTCAAACACAGTGCCATTGAACCTACTACCTTTACTTTGAAGTCTTCAGAATGGGACACTGTAAACTCCTTAAGAGTCAAAGGAAATAAATATTTTAAGAGGTATGAATGGCAAGAGCTGTCAAGGAATCTAATCCATACTGTATAATCCGTTTTGTTAATCACAACTTTTCTACCGCTGTCGTTAGAAAATCAAGCAAGCCATGTCTGACAATCAATGGCGCCTGCCGGCATACTTCATGTGAGATGACCCTCAAAATACATCTCCATTCATTCGAAGACGGCATATTTCATTACACTGGCAACATATATCACACAAAGGACAAATTGAGAGGTAGATACATTAGAAGCACAGAGTGTGCAAACTTGGGTAGATCAATGAAGAACCGATTTGCACATACTGCTTACATTGAGGCATTGAACAATGCAGACCCAAAGTCTTTAATAGCTGGAAATCGTAGTGGAGTTGGCAAAGACACTTATTTGTACAGGCAGGTCAAACATGATTATTATTAAAGTTAGTCCCCTTAAGGTTATATGTTTTAGTGAAGCAGGAGTGAAACTGTGGCACAATGCGACGGCACAATGTGCCGCATCATGGGTTGCCACAGGGGGGATCATTAAGACTAAACTAACAGAGAAAAGGATTTTGTATTATGAAATTATAGTAAGTTAATTTAGTTCATCAACTCCTGTTGCATTCATGATCTCTGAAGAACATACTCAATCGGCTATAGAGGAACTACTCACGCAATTGAGATGCAAAGAGAAATAATAATAATAATAATAAAACTTTATTTGTATAGCACCTTTCATGACATGAAACGCAGCTCAAAGTGCTTTACACAAAAAAGAAAAGAAAGGCAGGGCATAAACAATACAGTGAGGACATGAATAACATTTTTTTTAAAAGACAGATAAATCAATTAAAAGCAAGGGTGTAAAAGTGGGTCTTGAGCTGAGCTTTAAAAATGTCTACAGAGGCTGCCTGTCGAAGGTACAGTGGGAGTTTGTTCCACGCCGTCGGCCCGTAGAAGCAAAAAGCTGCTTCCCCGTATTTTTTAGTTGCCATTTTTTTAGGCAAAGCGAGCAGGCCAGCAGTGGAAGACCTTAGGGGGCGGTTTGGGACATATTTCGGCAGGCAGTCATGTAGGTAGGAAGGTGCGAGACCATTGAGAGCTTTATAAACAAGTAAAATAATTTTAAAATCAATCCTAAAAACAACCGGAAGCCAGTGCAATGAGGCCAAGACTGGAGTAATATGTTCTCTCATCTTAGTTCTAGTTAAGACTCTGGCTGCTGCATTTTGGACAAGTTGTAATCTGTCAGTTGATTTCTTAGGCAATCCAGAAAAAAGTGCATTGCAGTAATCAAGCCGAGAAAAAACAAAGGCGTGGATTAGCGTTTTTGCATCGTCCAGTGACAAATAGGCTCTGATTCGTGCAATATTTCTAAGATGAAAAAAGGCAATCTTGGTAACATGATTAATGTGTGAATTAAAATTCAGTTCAGAATCAATAGTGATCCCCAAGTTCTTTACTGTACTGTTACTTTCTACAGTCAGGTTGCCAAGTCTGCTTTTTATCGATTCTTTCTGCTCACTAGAACCGATTATGAGAACTTCTGTCTTATCCTCATTTAGCTTGAGAAAGTTCTCACTCATCCAGCATTTAATGCTAGACAGACAGGTCAACAGCGGGTCTAAGGCACAGAGATCATCTGGATCTACAGAAAGATATAGTTGGGTATCATCAGCATATAAATGAAAATTGACTCCGTGATTGGTAATGAGTTCTCCCAATGGCAGTATGTACAGGGAGAATAACAGAGGACCAATAATTGAGCCCTGTGGAATACCAGAACTGATGTTGTGTTTGTCTGAGTCAAACTCAGCTAGATTGACAGAATAGCTTCTGTTTGTTAGGTAGGAGGAAAACCAGGACAGGGCCGTGCCAGACAGGCCTACCCCAGTGCTCCAGACGCTGTATTAAAATTGAATGGTCAATCGTGTCAAATGCAGCCGTTAGATCTAGAAGTAAAAGAACGGAAACATGTTTCTTGTCAGCAGACACCCTAAGATCATTCATTACTTTTACAAGTGCTGTTTCTGTGCTGTGGCCTTTCCTAAAGCCAGATTGGAATTTGTTATGCACATTGTTGTTCTGTAGAAACACATCCAATTGATGAAAGATGCATTTTTCTAAAACCTTGCCCAGAAAGGGCAGATTAGAAATGGGTCGGTAGTTACCCAGCACAGAGGGATCAAGATTGTGTTTCTTGAGTAAGGGCCTAACTACAGCCGTCTTCAGTGAGTCTGGAAAGACGCCTGATTGTAGAGAGCTGTTTACAATTTTTAGGATATCTCCAATCACACTGTCTAAAACCTCTTTGAGAAAGGTGGTGGGAATTGTGTCTAATGAACAGGAGGATGATGTCATCTGAGATATGGTTTTTCGGAGTTCGTCTTCATCAATTGTACAGAAAGACAATAGGCTCCCCCTGGAGAGATCAACCCTGGCACCATTAGAAGGAGATATTTGGTACAAACACAACACCGATTCAGATTAATAGTGACAGGTCCATAGTGCTTTTAAAAGCCAGTATGCGTATCTTCAATCAAGATAGCATGAGTATGTACTTGTTACGCTGCTGGAGAATAGTGGTAGGAAAGGCAGATAACAAAGATTTAAATTTCTGTACCATAAGGGCATGTAAGAGTCATTTGATGAAACAGGCAAGTCACATTTGCAAACAGTACATACACAGAGATAAGAGGTATCATTTGGCTATGTACATCTTCAGCACTTTAGTTAATGCCAAAACACTACAACAAGCAAGTACAATAGTACAAGCTGCTTGTATTGTACTTGGTAGCAAAAGGAACTCCAGCGTGGTGCAAGCCAGTCTTGACACCATCATGTCTGAGACACAGAATCTGCCACAGAAAGGAAATGTTGATACAAAGCATGATCGACAAGACAGTCTATATGACACTGATCATGACTTCTTTGGTGATTTTGAGGATGTCAGTGAAAGTACATCTCCCTTCAAAAAACATTTTGAAACAGTAAGGACTGAAGCCAATAAAGCAATGAAAACCACCAATGACACAGGTGAAAATACCTACCATGGGGAACTGATTTTAAACAAGCTGTTCAAGATGCTCTCAACTATTCCAATATGGTCAGATCTCCTCTCAGGGGATTTGCAGAGATTCTCTGGAGCCTATGCTGCACAAATAAACCTGAGTAAGAAAAGCACAGCTATTTCTGAGGCCACATTCAAAAACACAAAAGTGTTGCTTTTACGAAATGAGAAACACAGACCTGACGAATGTGTACAGCACATGCGCTTATTTTACAATCAGTCAGCCATAGATTTCTGTGACAAAGCAGCATACAGAAAAACACAGGTACAGTGCAGTCCGCCCAGCACCTGTAGACAATTGGAACAAAAAACGAAAATTGCCAAAACAGTAACAGTGAATGAGAAACACCGTAAGAAAACTGTATGCCTTTTTCTTTCCATTGAAATTGATTGATTGAATGATTAATTAAAAGGTATTTTTTTGTAACTTTCAAAGCCTTGTCTGTATTCTTTTATAACTTTAATACTCTGGAGAGGGCCACTATATTATTATATATTCACTCCATATTTTTTACCTTACACCTCACTGTATGGCGTGCCAATTCTTTTTTACACCTCTCCCGCTTAGCGGAGAGTGGGGTGTGGTAGAGGACATCTCCCTGAACGCGTGCGTATGTCACAACAGTTGCCTCGCGGAGCCGTCTTTTGTCCAGTGTCCACTCTGGGTCTGGAAACGGCTCAATTTTTACATTTGACAGCAGTAGAAGGTCTGCTGCTCGGAATTTTACACCTCTCCCGCTTAGCGGAGAGTGAGGTGTGGTAGAGGACATCTCCCTGAACGCGTGCATATGTCACAACAGTTGCCTCGCAGAGCCGTCTTTTGTCCAGTGTCCACTTTATAAAGTCCATGCACTCCAGTGAATAGCATTTATCCATTTAGATAACTTTTTTACGTTATTTAATTACTTATTTTTACACAGAAACATAATGTGTGTCTTATAGCATCATATAGCATCATTTAAATGCTTCATTTGTAGTTTTAATGTGCAAATGAATCTTTTTTTCAATACTCTAGAGGGTACTCTTATTTTGAAGAGATCGTCCACCGGAAGTCTTATATTTGCTCCCTTAGATTTGCCAAAAAAACAGTGCCCGGTTTGAATGGGTTTCTAGGTGTAAGTATGTAGGACTAGTAGCATGCCAAAGTTTGTGCTATTGCCATTGAGAATGCATTGCGCGTTTAAGTTAAATAACTGCAGAAACTACAAAACATATCCAAGTATAAAGTTCCAGCATGTGTCTCCACAGTAAGCTGAATTATAAAAAGTGTTTCTAGGTGAAAGTGATTTTTTGACCTGCCAGGCACTATATGCCATTGAGCCCCATTATTATTTCTCAAATTTGAAAGCACTTTATTTCTAAAACTATGAAAAAACGACATACTATAGTTCATGGTTTCGGAAGACATAGGCCTACTGTAGTAGCCTATGTCGTAGTAGTACTACTGTAGTAGACTATAGTCTACTATAGTAGACTATAGTCTCCTGAGGTTATCCACGCCCTGAACTATAGTCTACTATAGTAACCCAAACTATAGTCTACTATAGCATGCGCACGTTTTGGCATTTCCAGCCATGAAAAACTCGCATGCGCGCGTTTTGGCATTTCCAGGCATATAAAACACGCATGCGCTCGTTTTGGCATTTCCAGGCGCGCATGCGCGCGTTTTGGCATTTCCAGGCATGAAAAACGCGCATGCGCGCGTTTTGGCATTTCAATGGCTAATCAATGGTTATTGATTGTGTCAATAACGGTTTTATTTATTTTTTTCTTTATTGAGTCAATCACATGTACAATTCCTTGTAGCAAATACATTTTCTTTTCACATTTGTTTCTACGTGTTTCATGTCACTGTTGACCCATTTTTTGTTTTTGTGCATACATTCAGACAACTACATCCCTTCACCTATTTCAACACAAAAAAGACACAAATAAATTTAAAAAAAGAAAAAGAGAAAGAAGAAGAGGGTAGGCCCATGTTAGACTAAACACTTTCATTTTTATCTGTAGACCTATAAGGGTATGGTACATTTAATACAAAATATACAGAAAAAATCACACCCGGGTGAACTGAGTGGTGTAAGGTCTGTCTGACGTAATGAAATCATGTCTGATGTAATGAAATCACACCCGGGTGTGATTTCATTACCTGGCTTTGTTTGTGCAGAAAAAATGAGCATGGTTGCTATGTTCACCCTGTTCACCCGGGTGTGATTTCATTACGTCATTACAACAGGGTGAACATAGCAACCATGCTCATTTTTGAGTGGTGTAAACCACTTCTACAACTGGCTTTGTTGTGCAGAAAAAATGAGCATGGTTGCTATGTTCACCCTGTTCACCCGGGTGTGATTTCATTACGTCATTACAATTTTTTCATTTTTCATTTTTTTCTGCACAAAAAAGCCAGTTGTAGGAGTGGTTTACCACTCCTACAACTGGCTTTTTTGTGCAGAAAAAATGAGCATGGTTGCTATGTTCACCCTGTTCACCCGGGTGTGATTTCATTACGTCATTACAACAGGGTGAACATAGCAACCATGCTCATTTTTTCTGCACAAAAAAGCCAGTTGTAGGAGTGGTTTACACCACTCAACAAAAAAGCCAGTTGTAGGAGTGGTTTACACCACTCAAAAATACAAAGGCATAGAAAATAAAAATCACACCCGTGTGAACTGAGTGGTGTAAGGTCTTATATAGACTGATCAGCTGTGGTCTGACGTAATGTCTGACGTAATGAAATCACACCCGGGTGAACTGGGTGACCGTAGCAACCATGCTCATTTTTTGAGCACAGACAGACAGACACGTAAACTAACAAAGCCAGTCGTAGGAGTGGTTTACACCACTCAAAAATAAAGAAAGAAAATAATAGTAAGTAAGGAAATTAATGGTGTGTGGGAGTGGGGGCAGGGGGTAGGCTTTGTTAGGCTTTGTTTTGAGATGTTTGTAGTTCTTCCATTTACTTTTTATTTCCCATTTTTTTGTTTGTGTTACTGAATACTTAGGTCTAAAAAAATAAATAAAAAAAAAGAACAGGAAAAGTGTTAACGGTTTTATAACGGTTTTAACGGTTTTATAACGCCAGGATAGTGTTTTTAAAAAAAATCAAGATAGTGTTTTTAAAAACACCAGGATAGTGTTTTTAAAAACACCAGTATAGTGTTTTTAAAAACCCCAGGATAGTGTTTTTTAAAACCCCAGGATAGTGTTTTTTAAAAACACCAGGATAGTGTTTTAAAAAAAACACTAGGATAGTGTTTTTAAAAACACCAGGATAGTGTTTTTAAAAGCACCAGCACCAGGATAGTGTTTTTAAAAACACCAGGATAGTATTAAAAAAAAAAACCAGGATAGTGTTTTTAAAAACACCAGGATAGTTGGTTATAGTGTTTTTAAAAACACAAGGATAGTTGGTTATAGTGTTTTTAAAAACACCAGGATAGTGTTTTTAAAAACACCATGATAGTGTTTTTAAAAACACCAGAATAGTGTTTTTTAAAAAACACTATTCTGGTGTTTTTAACTGTTGAACAGAGCTTCATTACAGCGATAGGAAGAATCTAGAGTCATGGAGACTGGTCGGATATATGGAGGAAATAAATAATGAGACGAGTAGGCAGCAGCGTCAGTTCACATCCACTCTCTCAGCTGTACACAACAGAACTGATGAGAGGCATTTATTCACCCAATATATACACACAAGTTAATAGGCACTTCCTGTTACGAGCTGTTCACTTCAGAATAAGAGCATACAATATAATAAAGATCACATCTTCAACATTAACCCTTAGACTGAGTTTCACGTGAAAACGCGTGAAGTGATTAATTAGTGTATGCTGTGAACCCCGTGAATTCTCATGTTTCTCGTTTTTATTATGTTTAGATTAACTTGGTCCGCACCTCTGTTTAAGTGCCGAGCTTAAATTCGAACTACAATACCCAGAAATCCAGTGTCACGTGACACACGTGTATGTTTTTCTATAGAAGCTGCCCCCACCCCCCAGTGAACAGTCGTAGCAGAGCCGGGAGAGACTGAGAGTCCGCTCAGCCGGTTTGCCGTCCCTTCCGCAGTAACAAAACAACAAAAAGCCTATACTATAGGCCTACTAGTGTTTTTAAAAACACCAGGATAGTTGTTTTTTAAAAACACTTTCCTGGTTGGTGATATAGTGTTTTTGGTGATAGTGTTTTTAAAAACACCAGGATAGTAACCTCGCCTCACCAGGCTTTCCACCACCTCGGAGGAAAGCCTGTTCTCTGTTTCAAAAGTCTGTATGATCCGGTCGGGAGCGGATGATATAGTTACGTCATGTTGTAGTATTGTTTTGTAGTCGACAGGCAGGAACAACGTGGCGGCAACTTCTTTTTCCCTGTTTTACTTGCTTCCACGACGTGTTGGCTATGTACAATTGTATTTCTTTCCGTAAATATGGTATGCTCTTGCCAAAACAACATTAACATTACATACACAGCCATATATAATTTTTTAATTCGATCTAGGTTTCGATCTAGGTTTCGATCTAGGTTTCGGTCATGGGGTTGAAGACAGCGGAGAGGAGCAGAGGCTGTCTTCCCCCCGAGATGAGCACATGAACGGGGGGTAGACGAGGGAGGATCGAGACCGGTCCGTCGTCTCGTTTGGTTATTCACAAGCATGTTTACCAAGATTATATTATTTATTTATCCATAAATAGGTTATGATGTAACTAAATATAGACTTATTTATCCTCTACAGCCGCTATTTTACATTTTACACTTTAAAATGCGCGCCTGCTCAGACTGCCTATTTTCTGTCTCGTCTCAAGGCCAGTCCAGGCCACTTGACTGACAGGTGGCTTGGGCACGCCCCCTTTCTGAAAGAAAAGCAGCTTCGAAATAATTTTAGCTTGCTTTATTTTTGTAGCTTCTGGCGGTGTGAACGCGGCTTGACCGCGCAAGGAAGCCGCGGGTGTGTCTTAACCAGCATGTGGGACTGTTGCATGTGGGACCAGCGCAGCTCCCTGTGAGTAGCTTGAGGCGTCTGGCCACGGCCAAATGATGCCCAAATGTGGAGATGACTGATGTCATGATGTCATGTTGAATTCCAAATATGGACTTCCACACAGCCTCATACTGCCCTCCGAGGACTATGATAATAATGGGCTACAGCTATACCTAAATATGGAGATATGATTGACATCATACTGACATAATACACGTGTGACATCATAAAGTTGAACCCCAGGCTGATATGAGGTGGTGTATGTAGGGAGGTACCTCACAAAATGGCAGCAGAGAAGAAGAAAGGCAAGAAGAAGCCTCTCAGTTTGTTCTCGTTCGGCCTCATGGCCAACAGGCATCCATCCAACGGTCTGGTGGACAACGCGGAGGATCCGGACCGGAACGGCTCCCCGGCCTGGCATGGAGAGGAGAGCGCACACCGGGCCGCGCCCATCAACCGCACCGCCCTGCCCACGGCACCGCGCTCCACTCGCGAGCCCGACATTGTGGACCGCTCGCGGATCCCCCAGGGCCCGCCCTACACGGCCTTCCTGGGCAATCTGCCCTACGACGTCTCCGAGGACTCCATCAAGGAGTTCTTCCGCGGCCTGGCCATCGGCCCCGTGCGTCTGCCTCGGGAGCCCAACAACCCCGAGCGACTGAAAGGCTTCGGCTACGCCGAGTTTCACGACAAGGAATCCCTGGTGAAGGCCCTCGGTCTCAACGAGCAGCAGCTGGGAAACCGGAGGATCCGTGTGGACGTCGCAGAGCACTCCGACAAGGACAGGGACAACGGGCCTCTGGGCCGACGGGACCAGGCTGGCGGTCGCATGTCCGACATGTCCGACACAAGCGACTGGAGGACGCCGCGGCCCAGCGGAGCTAACGACAACGACGGACCTCCCAAGACGGAGCACGACGCCTTCGGAGAGCGATCAAGCAACCGTTACGAACCCAGACGGGACAGCGATCGCAGCAGCAGGGACCGCGGCGACAACAGTGGAGGTTTCGATTCTCGCGGCGGGGGGGGTGCCTTCGGCAATGGCCACTGGCGTAGCTGCGATGACAAGCCTAGTTACGATCGCTACGGCAACCCGGATCGTTACGGTGACCGCGAGGACCGCTACGAGAGACGCGGTGACGACGGTAGCAGGTGCGAGGAAAGAGCCGGCACTGCGGGCCAACAGAGGCCAAAGCTGAACCTGAAGCCCTGCAGCAGGGAGCAGGAGGGGAGCGGTGGGGGGGACAGCCCTGCCCCAACCACCAGGGCCTCCATCTTCGGAGGGGCCCGGCCGGTGGACACGGCGGCCAGGGAGCGCCAGATGGAGGAGAGGCTACAGAGGCAACAGCACGACGACGGAGGAGTCCGCCGCCCGCCCGAAAGAAAGCCCAGAGACAGCAGGGATCATCCTCCCAGAGACCGGGATCCTCCCAGCTGGCGCAGCAGCAGCAGCAGTGAGGACACCGCCGAGCGTCCCCGCACAGTAAACGAGTCTGCGCAGCCGGGAAGTGATTCTGGAAGAGGCTCTCTGTGCCGCGAGAGCGACTGCTCCGCTAAGACCGACTGCTCCGCTACGTTAGACTGCTCCGCTAAGACCGACTACTCCGCTAAGAGCGAGGACGCGCTCGGCGTGAGGGGACACGAGCCCTCGTCTCCCGGCCCCTCCTCCTCCTCCCCCCATCCCGTCCCCTCCAACGCCTCCTCCAATAAGGAGCCGCCGCTCAGGGGGACGACGACGCCTGCCTCGCCTCCCAAGAGGAACGCCTGGGCCAACAGGCGAGCTTCGCTCGGCGCCAGACCCTGCGATGGACGCGGACAACCTCCCCTCTCGGCGGCTCCCCCCAAGTTTAGCTCCACCGATGGTTCTGTAGAGAGAGGACCAGGAAAGGAAGTTCAACTGAGCCAGTAGATGTGCCACTTTGATGAGCAACACATCACTCAGGGAAGCCTGTGAGGGTCAGCAGAGAAGAAGCACTGAATGGGGGTAATCCATCATAGTTATAAATTATAATAATAGAACTTGCATGGAGTTGAATTCTCCTCCCATCCACTCATGGAGTTGAATTCACCTCCCAACCACTCGCATGGAGTTGAATTCACCTCCCATCCACTCACATGGAGTTGAATTCACCTCCCACCCACTCACATGGAGTTGAATTCACCTCCCATCCACTCACATGGAGTTGAATTCTCCTCCTATCTACTCACATGGAGTTCAATTCACCTCCCATCCACTCACATGGAGTTGAATTCTCCTCCCATCCACTCACATGGAGTTCAATTCACCTCCCATCCACTCACATGGAGTTCAATTCTCCTCCCATCCACTCACATGGAGTTGAATTATCCTCCCATCCACTCACATGGAGTTGAATTCACCTCCCATCCACTTGCATGGAGTTGAATTCCACCTCCCATCCACTTGCATGGAGTTGAATTCACCTCCCATCCACTCACATGCATTAACCATCACTGCTCCTAGTTATGGCCCCCGAGCCAGCCATAACATGGACGTACATGCATTAGACAGCATTTGTCCTTCCACTTCAATGAGCATTATGTAATCTCATGGACAGCTGTGATTAAAATTACCATCTGCAACACACCTGTCGGAAACATGAGGCGATGATTTACGATTTACAATGATTTAGGTGAAATGCAATGATTACAATGATTTAGATCCATCCATGCACCCATCAAGCCCCCAGCAAGGCCTCCTCTGCATGCCATGTACCCGTCAAGCCGCGTTGAAGTTGCGAGATGTAGTGGGGAAAGGTGGAACTGCGGGCGGGCCCGTGCATTTATGACGGGGATACCCGCGCCGCCGCTGAGGTTTAACATTGAGCGCTCGTTTGCGCTTGCTCATTTGACCACCAAAATGTGGTGGTCAAACAGGAAGTAGAGCGTTTTTCCGGGTGCTTCAAACAGGAAGTAGAGCGTTCTTCTGGGTGCTTCAAACAGGAAGTAGAGCGTTCTACTGGGTGCTTCAACCAGGAAGTAGAGCGTTCTACAGGGTGTTTCAACCAAAGTTAATTAAATAAGGTTAGGAAGCGAAGACTGTACAGTGGACTCCATGTTGCTCCATGGAAGGAAAGAAACATGCACAATGGGCTATATGCAGCCAACACTTCCGGGCCGGGTGCTTCAAAACACCACTGAGCAACTTCCATTGAAATGAATAGTGGGGGCCGGAGCTGTCGCTCCTGGTCCCCCCCTCTATCCTTTTTAGCTCTATGGTACCCATGCAGCAATAACAACTAGGAGCCGCAATGTCATTGACCCATCCTATAACAACTAGGAGCAGTGATGTAATTGACCCATCCTATAACGACGACGAGCAGTGAGCAGCCATCCCAGTGAGACCCGTTAAGAGTCTTGCTCCGGGAGGGACACAAATGGACACATTGCTGGCCTGACCTGGACGACCCTGGAGCTGGGTGGGCCAACCCAGGTGGGTTCACCAACCACCACTCAGCTGTGGATGGTCTATGGTCTCCCCCTAGTCTGGGCAGCATTCTTTTTCGGGTTTATGATCCGGTCGGGAGCGGATGGTAACTTCCGACATTTTGTAGTCATCTGGCAGGAAACCACAAGATGGAATCAGTACTATGAATGGGTACTTCTGATTCCGCCTTGTGGTTTCCTGCCAGATGACAACAGATCAGTGACTACAACATGATGTAAATTACCATCCTGATGACTACAAATTATTGACTACAACATGACGTAAATTACCATCCTGATGACTACAAATCAGTGACTACAACATGACGTAAATTACCATCCTGATGACTACAAATCGGTGACAACATCATGATGTAAATTACCATCCTGCTGACAACAGATCAGTGACTACAACATGATGTAAATTACCATCCTGATGACTACAAATCAGTGACTACAACATGACGGAAATTACCATCCTGATGACTACAAATCAGTGACTACAATATGACGTAAATTACCATCCTGATGACTACAAATCAGTGACTACAACATGACATCGGGCTCGACTCCTACATTCCAATGCTACATTTTTTGTTTGTTTTTGGTGGGGATGGGGCGCGGGATAGCAATATGAATATAAAGAAATCACACTTTAATAAATAAATGTAATACAAGATGTATTTATTTCAGCCAGATGACGTGTTACGTTACATTGTCATTTACTGCCCTAAACAATCATTAAAGTCCACCAACCCTGAATCATACCTTAGTTACGTCACCATCTGCAGCCAATAAGGGACCACCGACACACACACACACACACACACACACACACACATACCCAGCCGGTCACCACACACATATACATACCCAGCCGATCACGAAATTTACCTTAGTTACGTTACCATCAACAGCCAATAAGGGACCACCGTTCTTACCCACGTACCTTATCAAGATTGGTGGTCCCCCATTGGCCGACGTACAACACCGACATACGCAGCCGATTACAGTAGGCCTACTTGCGCGCTCTGCTTGCGCAGGTACTTATACCAAGGATACTTCATAAAAGAGTACTTATACCAAGGATACTTCATAAAAGAGTACTTATACCAAGGATACTTCATAAAATAATTATATTTAATGCTTAAGATTTTCAAAAACAAGAAAGTAATTCCACTTATGATAACTAGGGATTGAGCTTGTTATTTTTAGCGATAACGAGCACGTTATTGATCTGGCTTATTGACCTAATGATAACCGTTATTGATCGGGCTTATAGACCTAATGATAACCGTTATTGATCGGGCTTATTGACCTAATGATAACCGTTATTGATCGGGCTTAATGACCTAAATGATAACCGTTATTGATCAGGCTTATTGACCTAATGATAACCGTTATTGATCGGGCTTATTGACCTAATGATAACCGTTATTGATCGGGCTTAATGACATAAATGATAGCCGTTATTGATCAGGCTTATCGACGTACGACCCAGCGAATCTACATTGTCATATGAGACAATGTTATTGTTATTGATATATTATTGATTATTTAATCATTTAAATATGAATATAAAAAATCTATATATGATCCAATATTATTATTTTGTTTAATTTTATGTAGTAATATTTAATACTTTTCATTGGTTCATTATTTAAAACACAAATACGCACACGCATGCACATGCGCACACACACACACACACACACAATTTAATTTTGTTTGTGAAAATAGCAGATCTTCAGGATCGGCACGTTGTGAGCTTATAGATCAGCTATTTTAGCTACTGTTTAGCGTAGGTTCATTAATAGTGGAGATAAAATATAATAACACAGTGATGTGGAGATACAAGGTGTTACGACAGCAACAATATACAGATTAAAAATGCAATAACATAAATATAATACAATCAGAAGGGTAGGACGTTGGCGCTCATGGTGAGAAAGACTACTATGTGCTGCTTGAGTGGTAACCTCGCATCACCAGGCTTTCCACCTCGGAGGAAAGCCTGTTCTGTGTTACTAAATTGCGTGAACTGGTCTGGAGCGGATGATATTGTTACGTCATGTTGTAGTCATTGTTTTGTAGAGATCAGGCAGGACCCCTCAATCCGGAACTTCCTTTCCCTCAAACCGGAACAATACCAATGAAAGCTCTCGTACACTCTGTACACTCTCAGAGTTAAATTAACATTGATTTTACGATTAAACTGGTGGTCCCAGAGATGGAAATGCCATTAAATGGGGGTCCGTAGACTTGTGCATATCAAACTGGGGGTCCTTGAAATTAAACGGGTTGAGAATCACTGCTAGAGCCGTAAAAATCTTCTCTTATGGAAGGGTCAATTTGGGAGTCCTTGACGTGAAAAGGTTTGGGAACCACTACTTCAGTTCTACCTACTGTCGTTTAAAATCCTGATGTCGTGTCGTCTCAGACAAGAGGGTAGAAGAGAAGAAAGGAGAATGCACGTGAAATGTTCTTCAGGATCTCTGCATTTATTTTGGTAAAACACGAGATGAAATCGTTACAAAGCACAGAATGTGAAAATCTACACGCAAGGTTGACTGTTTCAACAAAGTCTCCGGGGCCAATTTGAGGCAGAGTTGAACCAGCTCTGAGAAGTGGATTTACAACTTGTTATATACAAAGATCAGGTCCCTCCTCTCACCGGACATTAAATAGACGCTTCCTGACTTTTGATCAATGAGACCACTAGCTGTTCTGGTACAGAGAGGTGGGCCCTCTCAACAAAGACACTTTTACATGTTATTAAACTATAACGGAGTTCTAACTTTGAAATAAAACAACAGATAATGATGAATTAAAGGTATAATGGAAACGTAGTTAAAAACACAATGGAAATAAATGAAATTGAACAGGCTTTATGCTAAGAAAGGAATTAAACAGTTTGTCTCAGTAAATAAAGTTTCAGACACAGGAATACCCTGTTAAATCAGTATTAGATGCACTCACTAGTAACCATTTCTTAACGTTTTCCTATTATGTTATAATGACAGAAGATTGTTAAAAGTCATTCATTAAGAAAGTCAATGTTGAAACGGCTACACAGTGAGAAAATAGAAGTCTTTGTCTCTAGTCATCTCTAACTATAGCGATATAGGTTTCTAGGTACACAGCAGGGGATTCTTTACTAAATAAGGACTCTCCTAGCTAAACCAACATTTCTATACGAGAGGAAGAGAAGATTTTAGGCTCTGTCTAGTTTAACATTACATACTCAAGTAGTTATGAATATGCTATATGATTCATAATATACCACACTAGAAATAAGGGGGGGGGGGGGGGGGGGGGCTTTGTTATTACTTCCACACAACATCTCTAAGGTATATATGGCATAGTTCAATGTTGAAAATGAGTGGCGTTCCCCTTTAAGACCTTGGGCAGTATTATGGCCACTCAGAATAGCCAAATGGCATTGATCACGCCTCCAGGTCTTAAGTTATGTAATAAGACCTGGTACTTAAGACACGCATAATACTGCCCCTTTTGTCATATACATAGCCTACAACGTATATTTAACCTTTTTTTAGTTTGTTTTTTTGTTTTTGTTTTTTTACAGTTTTGGACAAAATAGCAATTTTTTTCATGGAGGGTGCCAGATGGCGCCAGTGCCCACCTATCCATGGAGGTGCCCAGATGGCACCAGTGCCCACCTATCCATGGAGGTGCCCAGATGGCACCAGTGCCCACCTATCCATGGAGGTGCCCATGGTGGCACCAGTGTGGAGGTGCCCAGATGGCGCTAGTGCCCACCTATCCTGTATGCCTTCCACCACTGGTACATTGGCACAATAAAACCGTCCGGGTATCCGAGGCTAGCACAGTACTGACTCCAGACAAACTGCATTTGGCAGGGGGCTGGGTGTTGCTGCCACCTAGAGGACAACTAAAGAAAGTGAACCAGGGAAGGATGCAGGCTGGGCCTACTATATTTCTGTTTGGAACTCGAAACGAAACGAAAAGCTTGAATTATCCTCTTTCAATCTGTAAAGTTCATAAAAATCATAAAAATCCACTGTAGACCTGTTACTTGTTACTTCCTGTCAAGAAATTCCTTGCAGGTGATTATTTTTCCAAGTATTCAGTTTGGAAGCGCTCGTTTTCAGTAAAGCAACCTCCTGCTGCCTCCTGCATTTTGTGCAAATTCAATGTGGAACGCAGGGCTATTGAGTGAAGTGATATCTAACGAGCACTCCCAAACTCTGAAAAAATAACCTGCATAGAATTTCTTGACAGGAGGTAGCTCATAACATCTTTGGTGGATTTTTATGAAACATACACTTTACAGATAGAAAGAGGATAAGTCAAGCTTTCTGTACAGCTACAATGATGGTGAGTTTAATACAATTAGATAGGAATTTTCTGTTTGGATGAATGGGCTGTCAATGGGTAGTTGCACCTAGTTTGCACCTTGCTGGCAAGATGGCTGTGGTCTGAATATCGTCTGAATAATAGCGACGCGTTGTTGTGAGCTTGTAAATCGGCTATTTTCAGCAAGTGTAAAATATGTCATTACGACGGCATGAAGGCCTGCAAAAATACATTTTAGTCGACTAAAATCGCATGACATTTAGTCAACTAAAACTAGACACACAAAAACATTCCAGGTGACTAAAATATGACTAAAACTAAATGAAGTTTCAGTCCAAAGACTATATGACTGTACTGTACTGTACTGTACTGTACTGTACTGTACTGTACTGTACTGTACTGTACTGTGCTGTGCTGTGCTGTGCTGTGCTGTGCTGAGGAAATGGACCACACCTCAGAGGAGGAAAACATCCTCAGTAAACAGCAGGAAATCCCCCCCCCCCCCCACCCCTCTTTCTCTCTTTCTCTCTCTCTTGATTTTTACAGCAAGTTTTGATTTAGTTTTAGCCGTCGTATTTTGAATATTCATATTTTAGTAATTCATATTTTAGTAATTTTAGTAATTTGCCAGAAGGCAAAGCTCTCTGTCTACCGAGCAATCTTCGTTCCTACTCTCACCTATGGTCATGAAGTGTGGGTCATGACTGAAAGAATAAGGTTGCGAATACAAGTGGCCAAAATGAGTTTTCTTCAACGGGTGGCTGGCATCTCCCTTAGAGATAGGGTGAGAAGTTCAGTCACATGAGAGAGACTCGGAGTAGAACCGCTGCTCCTTCGCCTGGAATGGAGTCAGCTGAGGTGGTTCAGGCATCTGGTTAGGATGCCTCTCGGGCGCCTCCCTAGGGAGGTCCTCAACGCACGTCCCACTGGGAGGAGACCCCGGGGCAGACCAAGGCACAGTTGGAGGAAATACATCGACTCACTGGCCTTGAAACGTCTCGGAATCCCCCAGGAGGAAGTCACTAATGTTGCTCTGGAGAGGGAAGTCTGGAGCACTCTGGTGGAGCTGTTGCCCCCGCGACCCGACTACGGATAAGCGGTTGAAGATGGATGGATGGATATTTTAGTAATCTAAAAAGTTTTAGTTTTTGTCTATTTTTAATCGACTAAATGTGCAGTATTGATTTTGTCGACTAAAATTATTTTTGTCAGGTGAAACCTGACTAGTGAAAGCTCATGAGTCATACTGAGGACCTAGTCCTGATTGGCTGCAACACACACTGCTGTCATGTATTGGTTACTCAGGTCACATGACCAGGAAACAGGTAACAGGAAGCAGGTATAACAGAAATATTTAGAGACACCCAATGTTATGTAACGTAATGTTATGATTGAGACCGGCCAGTTGAGAGGAGCATTCGTTACTATTTAAAGAAACCAGCACTTATTTCACCTGACAAATATCACTATGTGATCATTTCTTGTTTTATAATGGCAGATTTTACTGGTTGTATGCTGAGAACTGCCGATCTACATGCTCACAACATGTTGTGAGCATGTAGATCTGCTATTTTCCAAGCGCAACCAAACATAAAATGACTTTTGATGTATTTTAGTTCTACTGGATCTCTTCTCCACTAGTCCCTCCCTAACATTTAGTTCTACTGGATCTCTTCTCCATTAGTCCCTCCCTGACATTTAGTTCTACTGGATCTCTTCTCCACTAGTCCCTCCCTGACATTTAGTTCTACTGGATCTCTTCTCCACTAGTCCCTCCCTGACATTTAGTTATACTGGATCTCTTCTCCACTCGTCCCTCCCTGACATTTATTTCTACTGGATCTCTTCTCCACTAGTCCCTCCCTGACATTTAGTTATACTGGATCTCTTCTCCACTAGTCCCTCCCTGACATTTAGTTCTACTGGATCTCTTAAGTTCTCCACTAGTCCCTCCCTGACATTTAGTTCTACTGGATCTCTTCTCCATTAGTCACTGTCCCTCCCCATTTTAGTCTATTTGTTATTTATTATTTGTTGACAAAATTGTCTAGTTGCTAGTCATAGCTTGGATTTTATTTAGTTTTCATCGTCGGTGAAAAAAGGGAGTCACCCAACATTTCTCGTCATAGTTTTAGTCGACTTTAAGTGCTTGACAGAGTCGAACGTAATCGACGCAAGAATACATAAGCAAACTAGAAAAAGTGCCCTTCTGGGCACAGGTCTCCACCAGGAGGATAGGACTGTGTGAGATGTTTGGCAAAATGTTTAGGAGTAATATAAACATGTTTGTTTTTTGCAACAGTTTTCTTCATTTTGTTGAGGAACACAAAACAACCTGTTGGTGGCGCTATAACAGACCAATGTGAAAAGGGTGGGATATATTCCTCAGCCTAGTAAGAAAATGTGTGAAAGATTTCACGTAAATTGCATGCTGCGTTCATGATTTGAGGCTTTTGTTCAAAACGGGGCAATCTTGCAAACTGTGAAAGGCAATTATAGCCAATTAGGATGGAATATGAAATATCGGACAGATCCGACTTGAGCACATGACCATAGAGATACTGTGTAACGATTTTTGGACAGAATCTGGAGGAGTAATATAAAAAAATGTGTTTTACAAAAGTCGGCCTCCTGGTGGCGCTATAAAAGGCAGATGCGGAAAATGCAGGTCAAAGGTTTGTCTTTGGCCTCTAGGGAGTGTGCATGCAACGTTTCACGCAGATCGGTGCAGTTTTAGGTAAAAAATGTGAAAAGCTGCCTCATGGTGGCGCTATAACAGGCCGTTCTGGAAAATGTGGGGCAGAGGTTCATCGTTGGCATCCAGGGAGTGTGTGTGCAAAGTTTGGCATCGACCGGGTTAACGGTGCCGGAGATTAGCTGGTAACGGACGGACGGAAGGACGGACGGACGGACACACACACACACACACGGACGGAGTGCAAAACATACTCTCTCCCCATGCCTTCGGCCTGGTGGAGACAAAAAGCCAAGCCCACGCAAGCAACGCAAGGGAGTATGCATGTATAAAATAACCTTGCGTTTTTTGTGTCCGTTTGACTCCCCCAAGCAAAGGAACAAAACGGACTATGTAGATAGTAGAGGCCTTAAATGAACACTGGAGCATAATGTACACTAGGTGTCACGGACACAGAAAAAATCACACCTGTGTGAACTGAGTGGTGTAATATAGCCTGTCTGACGTAATGAAATCATGTCTGACGTAATGAAATCACACCCGGGTGAACAGGGTGAACATAGCAACCATGCTCATTTTTTCTGCACAGACTAACAAAGCCAGTTGTAGGAGTGGTTTACACCACTCAAAAAAGAGAAGAGTGGCTGAGAAGGATGACATCACACCTAGGATGACATCACACCTAGAGTGACATCACACCTAGGATGACATCACACCTAGAGTGACATCACACCTAGGATGACATCACACCTAGAGTGACATCACACCTAGGATGACATCACACCTAGAGTGACATCACACCTAGGGAATGTTCCCAGAAAAGAGGGTTACTGCTGGTTCAAATTAGCGCGTACACGCACGCACGCGCACACACACACACGCGCACACGCACACACACACACACACACACACACACACACACACACACACACACACACACACACACACACACACACACACACACATGCACACACAAAACACATGTAGGGCGTTTATACCTCCTGTTCAATCAAATGTTTCAAAAAGGAATGAAGTTCAATCTGGCAGTGGTTCCCAAAGTGGGGTCCAGGGACCCCCAGGGGTCCTTGAGGGAATTTCAGGGGGTCCCCAGCTAAATGATAAATAGGAACCAAATGGACCCTTATGGGTCTGTAACTCGGAGAGTGTAAAATGGAACCAAATGGACCCTCATGGGTCTGTAACTCAGAGAGTGTAAAATGGAATCAAATGGACCCGTTCAGGTCCATTTGAGACATAGTAGACAATAGACACACATAATACACTGTAGTACAGTGTCCATATCAACCCTGCAGCCAGCTGCAATCACACGCACGCAAACATGCACACGCACGCACGCACGTACACGGACGGACACACACACACGGACCGGACGGACGCACACGGACGCACACACGCACGCGGACACCCCCACGCACACGCACTCACAGTCACACGTACGGACGCGCGCACACTTCCACAGGTGGCTCTGGTCTGTCGCTAATAGAATCGTATAAAAAAACAAAGACTGCAGAGGTGGTCTGACGTAGTTCCGGCCCGTGTGTGTGTGTGTGTGTGTGTGTGTGCGCTATATCCTCAGTACAATAGTTGGCAGGGTGTGGTGTCTCCGGTCAGGCTGTGTGTGTGTGTGTGTGTGTGTGTGTGTGTGCGTGTGTGCGTGTGTGTGTGTGTGTGCGTGCGTGCGTGCGTGCGTGCGTGCGTGCGTGCGTGCGTGCGTGCGTGCGTGCGTGCGTGTGTGCGTGCCTTTGGTCAGGGACAGAACTTGTACAAAGGAAATGTGGTAAAGGTCATGGATGTTTTTTAGGGTGACTTTGCAGAATGTGTTGAACGCAACATTAAAATGAAAAGCAGTGACTTCTAAACAAGAAATGATCACATAGTGATATTTCTCAGGTGAAAGAAGCACTGTCATTGTTATATTATTATTAAGGGACCAAGAAGTCACGAAGTTGTAGGCGGTCGTTTTTGACAGTGCATCATTAAACTGGATGAAATCCTACCTGGAGGGAAGAGAACAATTGGTTGACATGAAAGGAACCATGTCCTCTCCCCTCCCAGTGAACTTTCGGGTTCCCCAAGGAAGCATTCTAGGGCCCGTTACTGTTCCTACTTTACATTAACGGCATGAATGCTGCCTGTAACTGCAAATGGTGTATGTATGTGATGTATTGCCATGCTTTTTGTTCTTGCTTAATGTAAATCGCTCTGGATTAAGAGCGTCTGATAAATGCCTAAACTGTAACATGATCTATGTCGTTACGTTCTACACTGAAGTGTCACATGATCTGTGGATCCGAGGCCAGCTGGTGTCAGTCAGAGCCGTAGCAATGCCCGATACCTGATCAGTGAAGCCGATCAATAATGCATATGGTATGAGTATGGGATCAGTTAGCCTGTTGGGCAGCATTGGTTACTAGAACACACAACTGTATCGCTGTCGCTGATAGCTCGCCGATAGGCACAGAACCTAGTGCAGTGGTTCCCAAAGTGGGGTCCGTCCGGGGACCCCCAGGGGTCCTTGAGGGAGTTCCAGGGGGTCCCCAGCTAAATGATAGTTAGAAACCAAATGGGCCCTTATGGGTCTGTAACTCTGAGTGTAAAAATGGAACCAAACAGACCCATTCAATTTGGTTCCAGAGTTAAATTATAGTCCGGCAGCCGACAGGCTTCTTTTGTTTAAAGTGGGAAATTTGGTATATAGTCTTTTTTATTGGCCTAAAATATTGTCTATATACATACATTCATGAATCCACTTGCTGACCGGCTGTTAGTATTGGGCAATCTTTTTTATAGGGGTTTCTTGTGACCCTACCATTAACATCCTAAGTTTTCCTTTTGCTTTAAGTAGCATGTGACATGTCAAATTGGGGTTTTTCATGATTCTGAATCCATTCCAAGCATTAGTGTTTGCACAAAATACACTCCTTGGGCTAAAAGCAGCCATAGCCACTTGCTCAAATGTGCCCAAAATTTGCTGACCTCATCACATCTGTCATGATGTCTATGGCCGTTTTTAGCCCAAGGAGTGTATTTTGTGCAAAACTAATGCTTGGAATGGATTCAGAATCATGAAAACCCCCTATTTTGACATTGACAAGCAAAAGGAAAGTTTGACATTTTTGCCTTCCATAGGATGTTAATGGTAGGGTCACAAGAAACCCCTATAAAAACAATTGCCCAATACGTTCAGCCGGTCAGCAAGTGGATTCATGAATGTATGTATATAGACAATATTTTAGGCCAATAAAAAAGACTATGTATGCCAAATGTCCCACCCGTCCACCTCGGCTGCCGGACTATTAACATTGATTTCACAAAATAAATTGGGGGTCCCTGTTGTGTATTATTTAATACTAGGGACTTTATGTAATTATTAATATTAACCTTCAAAATGAAAAGGACTGCATAACCTTCGGCAGGAAGCCCCAAATGTAAGAATGCAGTAATTAAAGTAGGATACTCTAAGACCCTTTCGGCGTACAAAGCCATAAACCATTGAGATAACCTTTGAATTAGGAGCACATCAATTTAGTTGTGTAGAGACCATTGTAAAAATGTAATAGAGTAAAAGTACTCAAGTCAAAATGTAAAACCTTTTAAACCAAGTAAATATTAAACTTTATCTTTAATGGTATAATGTTAATCTTGTAAAACATCATAAACCTTTTAAGGATAAATACTTAAAGAGTAAAAGTAAAGTATACCAGAGTACCTTAGAAGAATTGACACACAAGGAAAAAAAGAGAAGTCTACCAGCCAGAGCGTAAGGTTTTTCAGATGACTGCTTTCAGTGCTATTTGGCATGACCCTCTACCATACTGTACAGTTGTAAAAGCATATGACGCTGCATGTATGTATTAGGGACAAAAGAAGAATTTTCACAAACCAGCAATTTTCATTGGCTCATAAAAACTAAATTTTTTCACTTAAAAGAAATGTACTACGATTTGTTGTCCGTATAGGTCCAAAGTTCACGTGTAGAAGTTTTTGTGCATTTTGATCAAAGACCTTGGGAGGAGATACATTTTAACTGTTTTTCATATAATTCAAAATGGCGGGTGATCTACAGGTCAGAGGTCAAAAGTCAGAACACAAAAGTTGTTCGGCATGACACTTTGACACATATCTGTATCAAAGTCAAACGGTTCATGAGCTATGCACGTTCAAAGTTTGCATTTTCAATTGAGTGCTATTTGGCCAATCGTCATAGTCACCGTTTGTCATGGCCCTCTACCAGATTACCAGATTTCACGAAAACCGACAGCCAGAAGTGCTATTTTTGGCGGAAGGAGAAGAAAAAAAACACAAAAACAATAAGTGACCAAATTCACTTCGTGACTTCTTGGTCCCTTAATAAAGTAATATAAAGTCAACCGGCCCCACACAGACAGAAGTGTTGCAGCAGCCTAGTTGTTGTGGACCGCACAGCGGGAAACATGATCTCTCTCTACATGTGTGAAACATGATGAACGTCTCTTCTTCCCCAGGGGACTATACAATTTACAATTTACAATTTAGGCATTTAGCAGACGCTCTTAATCCAGAGCGACTTACATTAAGCAAAAACAAAAAGCATGGCATACATCACATGTATAAAAAGTAGTTATCATGAATCATGCGTAAACTAAGAACGTAACAGTGGAGTATCTATGTAAACTATACATACTATACTATATAATATATTATACATGTGTACTATAAAGTGCTATGACTACATAAAGTGCAATTCTAGAGCTGTCTACATAACAAGCTATAAGTCTGTTTAAAATACTATCTAAGTCTACATAATGTGCTATCTAAGGGGCTAGGCTAGGGCAAGTGCTACGGGCCATGGTGGAGTCTGAAGAGGTGGGTTTTCAGACTACGGCGGAAGATTGGGAGTGAGGCTGCAGTTCTGACTGCAATGGGAAGTGCATTCCATAGTTTTGGAGCCAGAAGGGAGAAGAGTTTGGGACGTGTGGAGCGTTGTCCCGGCGTTTTTAGTGAAGGTACCTCCAGCTTCCCTGCGTTGGCTGATCTGAGTGAGCGGGAGGGTTTGTAGGGTACGATCATACTTGTGAGATATGGGGGGGCCATGCCTTTGGTTGCTTTGAATGCCAGCATCAGAGTTTTGTATTCTGTGCGGGCAGCGACCGGGAGCCAATGGAGCGAGCGGAGAAGGGGGGAGACGTGTGAGAATTTTGGCTGGTTGAAGACCAAGCGTGCTGCGGCATTTTGGATCAGTTGGAGGGGCTTAAGTGCACATGCCGGTAGGCCAGTAAGGAGGGAGTTGCAATAGTCAAGTTTTGACAAGACTGTTGTCTGGATTAGGAGCTAGGCTGACTCCTGGGTGAGGAACGGTCTAATTCGTCGTATGTTGTAGAGTGTAAACCTACAGGACCTACTATAGACTAGTCTAGTAGCAAACATTATTAAGGGACCAAGAAGTCACTTATTGTTTTTGTGTTTCTTTTTCTTCTTCTTCTCCTTCTTCTTCTTCCGCCAAAAATAGCTGTTCTGGCTGAACCGTGCAGTCAGTTTTCACGAAACGCAGGAATCTGGCCATGTCAAACGGTGACTATGCGAAGGGTGGCGCTATAGCACTGAATTGAAAATGCAAACTTTGAATGTGCATATCTCATGAACCGTTTGACCGTTGGCAATGACACTTTGATACACACGAAAGTTGTTCGGCAAGAGGAGACACATATTATGTGTCTCCTCTTGCCGAACAACTTTCGTGTTCTGACTTTTGACCTCTGACCTGTAGATCACCCGCCATTTTGAATTATATGAAAAACAGTTAAAATGTTTCTCCTCCCAGGATCTTTGATCAAAATGCACGAAAACGTCTACATTTGAACTTTGGACCTATACAGACATAAAATCGTAGTACATTTTTTTTAAAGTGAAACAATTACGTTTTTATGAGCCAATGAACATTGCTGGTTTGTGAAAATTCTTCTTTTGTCCCTAATACATACATGCAGCATCATATGCTTTTGCAACTGTACAGTATGGTAGAGGGTCATGCCAAATAGCACTGAAAGCAGTCTTACTCCAATAGGTCAAAGGGGGGCGCTATGGCAATTTTTTGAAAATGAAACCTTTGAACAGGCATAACTCATGCCTCGTTTGTCCAAAAGTCATGGCACTTGTTTCCACTTGTTCCTTGACTGATGGGGAACACATGTGTCACCTTGATCAGTAAGCTCCGCCCTCAGATTTTCTGCCACTTTGAGCAGTTTAAAAAACACTTATACCTGATTTTCTGCCTGGTTTTCTGAGCAATTTTCATGAAATGTTCATTGTCTCCGTGTAGCTCAGTCAGTAGAGCTCTTGCCTTCGGACCACAAGGTTGTGTGTTCAAATCTGGGTACTGACAACTTAGCTCGTCAGTCTTATTTGTGCATATTGTTCTTATTGCGTATTGTCTTCTTTATTGGTCCCGCCTTATCGCTGCTTGCAGCTATATTTATTACATTATTATGGACTAGTCTACAGTAGTAGTAAACATTATTATTACATTATTATAGACTAGTCTATAGCAAACATTATTATTACATTATTATAGACTAGTCTATAGTAAACATTATTATTACATTATTACTAGTCTCACGTAGCCATACAACTATTCCACAATCTCCAAATGTAGAGTCTGGAACTACACCTCCAGAAACTTGAGTAAGGAAGCTGCCATTTCCGTTCACGAAAAAAAAAGCTCTACAGATACTTTATATCTTTAGAGCTTGTTTTTTTATTTCCTTTTCTGCTAAGCAACAAGCATTTATATTTTACTCATGATCAGAGCTTCCGTTGCTCCAGACTGTATGACGGGAGCATTTATATTTTGCTCATGATCAGAGCTTCCGTTGCTCCAGACTGTATGACGGAAGCATTTATATTTTACTCATGATCAGAGCTTCCGTTGCTCCAGACTGTATGACGGAAGCATTTATATTTTACTCATGATCAGAGCTTCCGTTGCTCCAAACTGTATGACGGAAGCATTTGGAAATTGCGAGAGGCAACAGTCTGGCAACGCGAGACTACCAGGGGACCCACGCAATGTCATCACCAGTACACGGATGGAAAAGGTACTCATATGTTTCACTTAAGTAAAAGTATCAATACTGCAAATACTCCGTTACAAGTAAATGTCCGGAATTCTAAATTTACTTGAGTAAAAGTACAAAAGTATTGGCATCAAAATGTACTTAAAGTACCAGAAGTAGAAAGTACTCAATGTCCCCTTTGACATTTTCAAATGTACAAAAAATATTTAGAAGCTCACAATGCTATTATCAAATGGTTGAAATCCTATGCAGGGGAGATAGGATAGGTAATCGCTTCCCTCCAGCAGGAAATGGGCGAAACCTGGCTGGAAATGAACAACCCCGGCATTTTGTGCTGCTGTGATAGGAAGCCGCAGTCCCCGATAGCGAAGGAAGGCTATGGGTTTCCTGTCTGTCGTAACGTGGGCCCGACAGATTTGGCTTTACCGAGCGAGTGAGCAGGCACGGGCAGGAAAGGAAAGGAAAGGAAGAAAAATGCTGCTGGGGGTCAAGAAGAAAGCCTCTAATAATGACCGTGTGTGACCCTCTCTCTTCTACAGCTTTGTTCCACATGTGTGCCGTAGCGCTGCCGCCGCTAGTATGTAGCACGATGTTGGAACTGCGTACAATTATACAAGAGTCAAAAGGTTAATGGAGAGCTCACTGTAATGCTAGCTGTTTCACATCTCAGGGACTTTAAGGAATTCTCTTTGCTGAATAATTAATAACTGAGTGTGTTTCCACCACTACTGTTATAAACAGGGCTGGGACTCAATTAAAAAAAAAAAAAATCTAATTAATTTGAAGCATTGTAATGAATCGCATTTTAATCAATAGAGCTTTTTTTTGGCCAATTAAAATCTATTTTAGTATACGAGTGAATCAATGAGTGAGTTTGTTTTAATCTAACATCCTCCACTGGGCCAAGCAGCCTATCTCACAGAATTTCCCCGCCCCCCTAAATACGCCCCCTTTCGGGGTTAGTGGTGATAGCGTGACGTCACTCCATAGACGCTACATGTTAACAGAGGTTATTTAAGAAGTCTACAACTTTTGTTTTCTCAAGGTAAGGTTTGTTCTATCTGCTCGACCTGATTTACCATCTTGTTTGCTTCATAATAATATTGGTCTGTCACATTTTTACATTAGAAAATGTACTTAGATTCTCCAGAGAAAAAAACGTGTAAATGCCCATGTTAAAGTCACCACTATTTACCGGAAGTGGGCGTGAAAAACGGGCTGTGAGATAGGCCTATTAAGCGGACTGATCGGCTTCCTCTCCCGTTGCGTGCACCGGTATGATCGGTATGCCTGAAACTCGTCCCGTGAGAAAGGTTCTGTGGTGCAAAAACGATGCGCAATTAAAATGCCCTAGGTTTTTTAATCGCGTTACTGTTTCTGTAATTCATGAATCTCAAGATGAATAGTGTTGTCATAGCAGGGAGAAGTCACTACTGTTATAAATAAATGAATAGTCATCATAGCAGTCACTCAGAAGTGAACAATATGGCTTCCGCCACACTCGTCAGTGAACCATCGTAATCTGATCACTTTAAAAGTCACTGAACGACTTCCTTCTTCCCATGAAAACAATCCCCTTCTATTTTTAGAACAGCCGTCTCGTCGTACAAACCAGAACTCAATCTACCTGTTGTACATACACTGCAAACATTGGAAACTTTTCCAGTGCATGTCTCAGACCAGTGGTTTTCAACCCGTTTCATTTCAAGGCCCATTATTTATTTGGCTTTTGAGCCACGGATGGACCACCATTTGATGACATTTAGCCTCTCTACAACGATTGAATATTGAATATGAACGTTGAGCAATATAACAATTCTCCTACATTCTCTAATTGTGTAGACTTCTTGTAAATGAAGTAATGGTACAAACAAGTTTAACAATACTGTAACTCTTGAGAGCGTAAAATGAAACCAAATGGACCTGTACGTCCATTTGGTTTAATTTTACGCTCTCAAGAGTTAAAGATCTATAAGGGTCCATTTGGTTAACAACTCTCCATTATTTAGCTGGGGACCACCTGGAACCCCCTCAAGGACCACTGGTAGTCCCCGGACCACTGGTTGAAAACCACTGTCTCAGACAAATCATTGGTTGAATTTACTTTATAGAGATATAAAGTCATATAACATTTACCCCACATTCTCTGTGTCTGAGGGCTCCATACCATGTTTAGTACCTGTGCTGTGTTCACACACAGGATCCATGTAAGACCATTTAGACCTGAGGACGATTCTACAAATGTCTTCTAAATCATGACAGTTTTCTGAAAAACCTGTTTGTCAATCGTTCTCAAACATTTTCATGTCAAGGACCCCCAGAATTATTATGTAATTGGCCGCCGACGCCCATCTGAAATTATGTTATTCCTGCAGGGACCCCCCCCCCCAAAAGCAAATTTTTGAGTTAAAACGTTCGATCAGAAAGAATATACAGTATATTCAAAGATTTGAGCCACATTTTCAAGATTAAACATAAAATAGCAGATCCCGCACGACGAGCTTGTAGATCTGCTATTTTTCAACAGCTAATGTATAACATGATGAAAAAAAACAAAAGGGGTTCCCGTCCAGAATGGGTTAAGACCCAGCTTCAACACACACACACTGACAGGACATCCCCACATCATAATAACCTTTCATTAATGGATTTGGAGTGCTGAGAGTTTGTCAAGACCTCAGCTTTAATTTGCTCCAGAGACGGAAAGAGAGAGGGGGCGACGGGGACGGACGTGGGTTTGGGGGACGTGCAGGATGTTGTTGCGTGTGTGTGTGTGTGTGGGGAGGGGGGGTTATGGGGGAGAGATAGTAACACTCCTCAACTTCAAAAGCATGAAGTGGGAGGGGCCTTGATGAGTTTATCGTGGGACCGTGATAACAGAGGGAACACATGAGGGCATAGGGCTGGCATCTTCAAAGACTCGAGGCACACAAAGCCCAGTATGACACATTACATGCTTCTTCAAGCATAATTAAAATTGCAATTTATTTTGGGTCAAACCCTTTTTTTTTTGCTTAGATTGACTGGCCTATGCAGAAAAAAACAATGATCAAATCTCAAGAAAAGTCAGTAGCATAATATGAGAAACAACACTTTTAATAATTGAAATAAATACTCCGGTACATGCATGACCAAAAACAAACAAAAAACAAACACTTGGTAAGTCTGGTAAATAGTGTAAGCCTATGGTGTATGGGCACCATACATAAACCTTACACCATACATAAACCTATGGTGTATGGGCACCATACATAAACCTTACACCATACATAAACCTATGGTGTATGGGCACCATACATACACATAAACCTATGGCACACAATCACTCACAGCAGCATCTAACCAATAAAGAATTCACACATGTTAAAAAAAAAAAAAAGCACGGAGAAAATCTTCCCACTCTCACAAAACCACGTGTACTTTTTTAGAAACATGTCACACATCATCAGGCCATAGGTTTTCACATCCATCATCAAAGGCTGTCGTTTTCACCATAGCTGAAAACTGAGGTAAACTTTTCAGGTTTGAAGATTTTGCTGCTATATCTTTTGGCAGAGAGAGAGAGAGAGAGGTTGAGCATTGGACTAGGCCACTGGTTCTCAACCTATTCAGGCTGGGACCCCCAAAATAGTCATATTTGAACTGTGGGGGACCCCAAAAAATAGTCATATTTGAACTGGGGGGGACCCCAACAAATAGTCATATTTGAACTGTGGGGGACCCCAAAATAGTCATATGAACAACAAGCTCACAACGCTTGTAGATCGGCAATTTTCACAATTTTGGACTCCTATATTATTTGACAATTTGTCCAAATGTTCGGTTTTTATAGTGTAGTTTGTTGATTTCTTTTGATGCAGTATATGTTTTTTTTTCAGGTATTAAAAAGGGTCGTTGCATTGTCACTTCACTGTCACCTGGAGACCCCGTGGGGAGGGACCCCCAGCTTGAGAACCACTGGACTAGGCTGCCAAGTTGTTTTAGTTTGTTGTGTTTTTCTAGTAATGTCTTTAGTCACATCCAGCGTGACACGAAAACACAGTAGTTGGTTGTTGTTTTTCTTCTTTTGTACGTCTCCGTAACACTTCAAACCAAGCTCACCAGCTCAGCACTACTTTACAGACAGCCTTTATAATGTTAGGACTTATATCTGCTTATGGAAAACCTGACAAACAGAAACAGGTGCTGCTTTAAACACGAGTGAGTCTCTTTGGTCACCGTCACCGTGGTGAGATGATGATCATTCACTTCCTGTGTGTATTTGGGCCGACATAACTAACAGTCCTACAGGCATGAGTCCCACACTCTCCCCCCAAAACCCTAAACCTAACCTCACAGGAAGCCACGGGTTAGTTTTAACATGCCACAGGTTAGTTTTAACCTGCCACGCATGTCGGGAGACTCGGGAGCGACGGTGTTGTCGAACTAATGCCTGTGGGACTGTTAGTATGTCTAACCAACGTGTGACTGTCAGTATGTCTAACCAACGTATGCACCCCATTGAGGACAATGACGAACGAACCACCTCTTCCTTCTAAAAAAAATAATTCACAGAATGGGAGTTGACGGGCGAGCAGGGTCCTCAATGGGAGTTGACGTGCGAGCAGGGTCCTCAATGGGAGTTGACGTGCGAGCAGGGTCCTCAATGGGAGTTGACGTGCGAGCAGGGTCCTCAATGGGAGTTGACGTGCGAGCAGGGTCCTCAATGGGAGTTGACGGGCGGCAGGGTCCTTGGGGACGAGCGCTCACGCAGTGCCTGAGACAGCAGCGTGCAGCCGTCCGACACGGCGCAGGCTGCGCAGCGAAGGCGCTCCCTGTAGTCGGCCATCTTGGCGCTGCTGTCGGGATGTTGTGCCACGTCGCGCAGGCCCTGCGTGAGCAGCACGCACGCCGACACTACGCTCATGGCTCCGCCCAGCACCGCCGTCTGCACCCCTTTAGCCTCGGGGGAGACAGTGGCGGCCCGGCCGAGGAACAGAGGCTCCGTGGCGAAGCCCACCAGCGCGTTGACCGCCTGCGTTAGCGCGCCGCCAAATAGCACGCAGCGGTTCCTCGTCAGCTCGCTGGGCTGAGTCTTCACCTGGAAACACAACAAACCTGCCGTTAATCATTAGGTCTGAGACCAGATTCTACTAAATGTCTTCTAAATCTTCAGTGGTGGTCAAGCTTTTGTGTTGTGTTTATGATTTTTCAACAGTTAAAGTTTAAAATTATGGTTAAAAGCTATTAGGTGACACAGATGCGTCCTCAGGTCTAAATGGGATAATTTTCTTTGTTTGCTCAATACCGTTTGTTTCTTTGAGTTAAAGTTAGTTAATTTGTTTTGAAATACTTGTCAGATGTTTCCAGTTTTTGTAAAACTAATGCTTGACAAATTGTGTCACAACGTTTTGTTTATTAAAAAGATTAAAAGGGTAGCCTATACCTTTGGGTGCCACTAAGCTAGTGGACCTACATGTGTATAGTATATATGTGTGTTTGTACGTATATGTTTTATATAAATAAAATGGACTGGACTCACCACCTCTTTATAAATAAAACAGACTGGACTCACCACCTCTTTATAAATAACATGGACTGGAGTCACTGGACTGGACTCACCTATTTAAAAATAACATGGACTGGACTCACTGGACTGGACTCACCTCCTCTTCATAAATAACATGGACTGGACTCACCTCCTCTTTATAAATAACATGGTCTGGACTCAATGGATTGGACTCACCACCTCATTATAAATAACATAGACTGGACTCACTGGACTGGACTCACCTCCTTGACGCAGGCCAGCAGCGCCATACCGGCGGTGCTCATGCTCTTCACGGCCAGCTTGAACTGCTCCTTGGCAAAGCGGTCGCGCGAGCGCTCGCTGGCCAGCGAGGACGCGTCCGTCAGAGTCTTCAGGTTGGTGGAGATGTTCTGCGACAGCTCCAGAAGCAGCTGCGGAGTCAGGTCGACAAGCGGCGTGACGCGCAGCACGCCACAGCTCTGCTCCACCTCGTGTCGGCAGCGCGTCACCTTTAAAGGGATGAGCAGTAAGATATGAACATTACATTTAAAGGGATGAGCATAAGAGAGAACTTCACGTAAGAACACTTAAGAACTTCCACCTGGCCGCCGGCAACCAGTAGTGCCATTAGTATAGGACTTTTAGGCACTACAGGACCCTTATTCGTTCTTTAACTTTTGAGAGTGTAAAATGAAACCAAATGGACCTGTATCATTTTACGCTCTGAAGAGTTAAATCATTGTTAAACATCTGTATTACTTAATTTACAAGAAGTCTACATAATTAGAGAACGGAATTGTGGACAAAATCCTACATCCAACGATAGTTTTAAAAAAAAGTATTTCGTTTTGGGTCATTAAGTCTAAATGTCATCAAATGGTGGTCCGTGGCTGAAATGCTGAAAAAACAATTATGGGCCTTGCCTTGATATGAAGAAGGTTGAAAACCAAAGTGTTATAATAAAGATTACCCGTCCACTCCCACCCCTACGGTCACCTTGTATCGACCCAACAGTTACCCTGCAATCACCTTGTATCAGTCCATCAGAACCGGCTGGCAGGGCTGCGACCCTTGGATGAATGAATGAATGAATGAATAAATGAATGGAATGAGTCACCTTGTATCGGTCCACCAACCCAGCTGACAGGGCTATAGTAGTAGTAGTAGTAGTAGTAGTATAGTTACCTTGTATCGGTCCACCAGGCCCGTCTGGCAGGGCGTGGACCCGGGCACCTCCACGGCGGCGAGGTAGGCTGCGTGCGCGGAGCACTCGGTCAGTGACACCACCAGGTCACCCATCTCCGCCAGGCGCTCGGCCACCTCTGCGAAGCGGCCCATGTTGAGCTGGCTCTGCAGGTCGTGCGTCAGGATGGAGAGCTCCTTGGTCCGCGCGATCACCGTGTCGCGGCACTGCTCGAAGGTGTCGAAGGCCACCGGCGTCACCGTCCCGTCCGACGACGTCGCCGCCGCCACGACCGGCCGCGTCTCGCTGGAGAGCAGGAGCAGGTCGGCCACCAGCTGCATCTTGGCCTTGCACGCGTCGCAGACGGACGAAAGACGCTTCCGCTGCTGCACACTGACGCCCTGTGGCGCGCTGGCGCTCTGCTGCACGCTCTGCTGCGCACTCTGCAGACTGCCGCCCTGCGCGCTCTGCAGGCTGCCGCCCTGTTGCACGTTCACCGGCGTGACAGGCGTGGTGGCGCTGGCGGATCCCTCGCTAGCCGACTTGCCGGAACCACCGCTAGCCATGATATAAGGTAGGGGGGGAGCTATACTCTTGTGGAGATGGAGGGGTGCGATTATACACGTCTTTCTGTTGCTTCCGCGTGCTCCATTTCGTATAGTTTAAGACATGTTTCTAAGATATGAAAATAAGCTTTTTAAAATATCAACTGGCCAAACAGTCTTCCTTATGAATTCCTTCAGAGTGTTGGTTTGCATTCCACTGTACAGCACATGTTGTTGTTGTTGTGGGTAAAACACGCAGGAGTCTCGACGTAAACATCTAGTCTCTGAGAGCAAAGCGTTCGTCTGTGATCGAGGCGCGGTACGTCCCCGTTGACATTCAGAGCAGAATGTTTTTTGTGTTGATAAAGTTCTGAAAGTCAAAAGAATGCAATGAATAAATATCCTACCGTGTGATCTTTGCCCCGATTTAGAGTAGCCTAATGTTATAATAGAATCCCTTCAATTTGTTCTAAGTTCATAATAAAAATAAAAATCCAATCCTGAACATCGACTCATGGGTGTAAATATATACCTTACTATAGTCTCATGGGTGTAAATATCTACCTTACTGTAATCTCATGGGTGTAAATATATACACCTTACTGTAGTCTCATGGGTGTAAATATATACCTTACTGTAGTCTCATGGGTGTAAATATATATCTTACTGTAGTATATGGGTGTAAATATATACCTTACTGTAGTCTCATGGGTGTAAATATATACCTTACTGTAGTATATGGGTGTAAATATATACCTTACTGTAGTCTCATGGGTGTAAATATATATCTTACTGTGGTATATGGGTGTAAATATATACCTTACTGTAGTCTCATGGGTGTAAATATATACCTTACTGTAGTATATGGGTGTTTGTGAAATACTATAATTCACAGCTGGTTGGTTATATCTGATGATGAACACAAACGTCACCAATAATAATGTGCCTCCAACAAAAGGCAGTTAGCTACTGTTATCATCGGAAATAAAACATAACAATGAATATAAAAATCACACACATTACCAATAATATGAAACACTTAAGTTCCAATAATAATAATAATAACAATCTGAACTGCTTCAATATGCCGGTGCCTTAATTTTCTTCTTCCTTCTTTAGGCTCTTAGTTTTAAGTTTTGACTAGCCTACATCAAGAAGAACATGTGATTTCTTAACTTCTATGAGGACTTGACGACATGGATATTAATAAACTGTCCAACGTGCAGGGACAACTAGCATGTTTTACCACCCTAATAATAATAATAATAGACAGGAACAGACTCATTGTTCCAGACGGGAGCAGCAGCACTTCCATCATTCCACGGACGGCATGAGTCCCAAATAAAATCCACAACAACGGTCCGACGATAACGACAACGTTAATAACAACCTGAAGCCACTCCCGTGCGCTTTTCTTTTCAACCTTTTCTTTTTCATACGCAGGCCCGTGTTGTTGTTGTTGTTGTTGTTAGAAGATGATGATGATGATGATAGTTTGGATTCCATTGACTTGTCCGTCCAAACACAACACAACACGACACGACACGACGCGACGCCCTCGATCCGATCCTTTTCCTCAGCAAATAAAGTCGGGACGCGAGGACTTGGAGATCGGCTGCTGTTCCTGGTCAGCCCCGCTGCTGCTTGTCCTGTGTGGATCAGCAGGGGACTTGTGGTGGTCCGCTTGGAGATCCATTATTGTAGCAGCCCCGTGGGTGGGGGTCCGTCCAACAACACCATGGAGCAGTTCCACGGCCCACTAGTAAAGTTGTTGTGTCCGTGTGGAGAGGAGAAGTGACAGTTGTGTATTCCTGGTAGTTACTATAGTTTAGTGGCAGTTCCTCCACAGCCTAGCCTGTAGGCTACTAGAGCTGCTGCTACACACACACTGTATCAGGAAGCGGGGAGGGTGTGGTCGGTAGAGAGAGCACTACTACTTGTAGGGAGAGAGAAAAAAAGACCGGCAACAATGTAACACATTTATCAGTCAGCCAGCCAGCCAGCCAGTCAGTCGATCAGACAGACAGACAGACAGACAGACAGACAGTCAGTAAACCAGCCAGCCAGTCAGTCAGTCAGTCAGTAAACCAGCCAGCCAGCCAGTCAGACAGACAGCCAGACAGACAGTAAACCAGCCAGTCAGTCAGTCAGTCAGTCAGTCAGTAAACCAGCCAGTCAGTCAAGTCAGACAGACAGACAGACATTAAACCAGTCAGTCAGTCAGTCAGTCAGTCAGTCAGTCAGACAGACAGACAGACAGACAGACAGACAGACAGACAGACAGACAGACAGACAGACAGACGTTAAACCAGCCAGACAGACAGACAGACAGACAGTCAGTAAACCAGCCAGTCAGCCAGCCAGTCAGTCAGACAGACAGACAGACAGACAATCAGTCAGTAAACCAGTCAGTCAGTCAGGAACAGAAGGGAAGGGAAGGGGAAGAGTTTTCGGCAATAACTTTCCACAGTGGGTGGCAGCCCAACGGTCAGGTCAGATCAGCCCAATGGTCAGATCAGCCCAACGGTCAGGTCAGATCAGCCCAATGGTCAGATCAGCCCAACGGTCAGGTCAGATCAGCCCAACAGTCAGATCAGCCCAACGGTCAGGTCAGATCAGCCCAACAGTCAGATCAGCCCAACGGTCAGGTCAGATCAGCCTTAATGGTCGATACCCACAGACAGACAAGCCAGAGAATATCTATAGGCCGGTTGTCGGCTTTGTTGGTAGGTCACTCGGTCAGTTGTAGTTTTCTAGTATTTCCATGTGAGCCTTATTAGTCAGTCTGCTTTCAGGGCTGACTGCCATGACCATGACACAACATCCCTTATTCCCGTTCCCGTCGAGGCTCAGTACAGTACTATCCGTCCACCAGGGGGCATTACCCCCCCCCCCCCCCCACCCCCCTTGTTGGAGTGACAACAACAGTGTTTCTCAGAGCACCCCCCCCCCCCTCCTGGACAAAATTATACAACTATATATGTGTTTTTTGGTTTTTTTTAAGAATCACAGCTGCTTCCGTTTGGCCAAAGTTAAAGTTAGATGGAATAGAGCGCAGCTGTTGTATCATATGGGAGGGAGGGAGCGGCGCTCAGAGAGCCATGCAAGATTGAATTTGTTGTTTCTCGTCGCCGACCACGAGCTGTGTGAACAGGATTATTTGGAGGACAATGGCGGAAAATATATAGAGCGCTGAAGTGGTTAATGTATATGTTTTGTATAACAATAGTCAAAATCTATACAAAGTAATTAGTAATTCAAGTTTTCAAATAATTGTAGTGTAGTAAACTAGTAAAAGTACAAATTTGCCTCCGAGATGTAGTGGAGTAGAAGTAAAAGTATTGAAATTGGAAATACTCCACCACTGGGTGGACAGAACTGGGTTACCGTAATGTTACCGTATAATGTCCTTATAGCACATAGTTTTTTATCACAAAATCCATTGCTGCACTTCAAAAAACACATTTTACACTCACAGGTTTTTGATTGATTGATTGAGTGATTGAGTGATTGATTGATTGTCACAACTGCTGCCATTATTATTGTATTGTGCAGTGACATTCAATGTATTCAATTAAAGGGATAGTTCACAATTTTTTAAGTTGTATGAAATACTTGCCATTAATACGTGGTTGCAACTGTATTGATTGATTGCCCGAGTCCCGTGGTGGGAATTCTGTTCTGGTTAAGTAGTTCCGGTCATTTTGTGGGGGGCACTGGGGCCACGCATTAAAAGTAAATTAACAGAACTACCGTCATTTGTGTTGTTGAACTATTTCTAAAATATTTATAGGCTAGCGCAACTTTCGTTCAAGTTTCACCCCCAGCTTTCACATGGAATTATTGTGTGGGCGTAGCTCTGTGTGGTAAAGAAATAGGTCAAATAGGTCAATAATACAAATGACTCTAGTTTTGTGAATCAATGTACTTTTAATGCGTGGCCCCATGCAGTGCCACCCACAAAATGACTGGAACTATTTAATATGTCACCAAAACTAGAGCAGAACTCCACGGGACTCGGATTCTGAACTATCCATTTAAGGTACTCTCTGAAACCGGCCTGTAGACTGTAGGCTGTAGCCTGTAGGCTTCTCTCATTATCTTTTTCCCCTATCATAATGTTTATTTATACTTTAAACGACATATCACTGTTTTTGAGCCCCGGCCTCCTATTCCCAGCTTTCCCGGTTTGTGAATCACATTGGCTTGTGATTGGCTGATCACCCCATAGGACGCAAATTGTGATTGGCCAGAATGAGATGATATAATATGATGATACGAGCGCCCCTCACTTCACACGGGTGTGATTTTTGTTGAGATAGGCTATGGGCTAACAAGCAGCAGGAAAAAAAATATCATAATTACAAGACATGGATCTATTGCGGTACAGATCGAGATGCCATGTATTTGTACTTTACTGCATTACTAGGCTTATACTATTTTTGAGGGGCGCTAGCTCCTCCTATATACATCTTTGTCATAACTCGTGTCACATTTGCCATTGACAATGAAAGGGGAATTTACGTCATATGTGTCGGAAAAAATCTGCATTTTAATTGTGCCAACACAAACATTAAATGCCATTGACAGTGAAAGGATAATTTACGTGTCTGGGAAAATCGACATGTTACGTCATGATGATGTGCATTGATAAGAGCGCCCCTCACTTCACACGGGTGTGATTTCTTTCTTTTACATTAATCTTTATTCTGAATTTGAGACTGCTGTATCGCATATGTGACAATAGAATGTGTGTTGTGTGTGTGTGTGTGTGTGTGTGCGTGCGTGCGTGCGTGCGTGCGTGCGTGCGTGCGTGCGTGCGTGCGTGAGTGAGTGAGTGAGTGAGAGACAGTCAGATATTAATGGTTAAAAATAAATAACTAATAAAAAACGGCGCCCTACCGCCCCCTACGTTGACCCTCAACCATAGGCTTTTCTCCGGCTGGAGAAATCTGACTCCACAGACTGTTGAGCACATGACGTCGTGGTCACCGTCCAATCAGCAGAGGTATATGCGAGAGAAGAATGGGAGGGAGCCAATCCGCTAGTGGTGTGGGAGGGCTTTACTCCCTGGGAGCCAATCCGCTAGAGGTGTGGGAGGGCTTTACTCCCTGTAGTAATCTGTGTCATGAATCTTAAAGGGCCACTTCACCCCTTTTGCAGCCTGATCTTATTTTAATGATGTTTGGGAGACAAGAAACACTTTCCTGGGGGTTTTACGTAGGTAATATGTGTTTTTAGATATTTTAGTAATTCAAAGTGTCCATGGGCTCCATGATGTACGTCGCTAAATGTTTTGATAAATTGAACAAGGTGGACCCACTTGTAAACAAGTGTAATGCTTTATTGGGTCATCCACTCACAGTTAACAGTCTTTGTATTGAGTTGTGCTGGAAATGTACTGTAATTCTGCAACCTGTTAATAAATATTTCAATCAATCAATCAATCAATCAATCAATCAATCAATCAATCAATCAATGTCATGGACACTGGGCTCACGTCCTTCCTGGACTACAATTCCCATAATGCTTTGGTCCACTGCTCCTCCTTGTGGATAGACACACGGGGACTACAAATTTCACCCCCCCAAATGAGACAGCGGCCCCACTTCTGGTCCGTTTCAATGGTGTACTGCAGCTGTCAATGCAATCCCTATGAGAGGCATCATAAAATACCCTAATTTCACTGAGGCTGTAGTGATTTTTTTTGTGTTCTAATAAAGTTTCCCATATGTTTCAATGTCACATACCTGCCATCTGAATATACAACCCACAATGTACTATAATATACTGCATCAGAGATTCAAAAGTGCTAGCATTGTAAATCTCAAGTTAAAGGGGTCGCACGGTATATACATCACGGTCGCATCCCTTGAGGTTTTCAATACCCAGATATATTGTGTTTCGTTTTATATGCTATGTATTTGTGGAAAATTATCTAAACAGCATCTTGCAAGACTAATTATTAATACTCATCTGGAGAATTCACTATCGGCCGGGCTACACCAGGCTTTTCTCGCGCGTTTACCCTAAACGCGAACCCCGCGCGTGCGTTTTTGAGTGGTGCAACCACTCCAAGGAACAGCAATGTCTGTGACTTGTGACTCGTGTTAACCTATGTTTGTGTGTGACTCATGTGTGACTCATGAGTACCAGTAGGGGCGCTGTTGTGCCAGAAACAGAGACAGAGAGATAGTATTGCACTGTTGCCCGCTAATGGGCGTCGCGCGGGGTTCGCGTTTAGGGTAAACGCACGAGAAAAGCCTGGTGTAGCCCGGCCCTAAAGGTATTAAAAAAGGATATGCCACTCCTCCATAACTCCATTTAGCTGGGTTATTTTCCCAACTATTCAGCCAAGTTAATTATAGTTTATAGTTTATAAGTTGACAACGGTAAAACACACCGTCAGAGCTCCACGGTAGTAGAGCATTATAAGCCTGTGACGGCCCCAGGGCCTATGTCAGGGTTTATGTGTGTGCTTTACTAATACTAATCTGTATTTCAGTGTGATGGGACCTGGTTGGAGAGTGGTGGCAATCAAGGATTGGAGGCAGCTGGCCAGTGCCTCCAATCACTATAAAAGAGCCACCTTGCCAGTGGTTCTTTCTCTTCCACCTGGGCCACACCCAAGCATGGCCACACAGGGCATATTGTTTGTTTGACTCAGTCCTCAGTTTGTTGGGCAGATTAGTTTCCCTGCCAAGTTTTGGTTGGAAACGTGTTATTTCTACTTTAAAATCAATTATACTATTTAATAAACTTTACATTTTTGCATTTATCCCATGCTTGTTTCCCTTCTTTGTTATGGTCTGAGAGCCGGACCTTAACAAGCCCATGACATACATGTTCAATATATAGACATGAATGAACAAAGTCAGTTGGGATCAGGATCTATTATTGAGAATTCCACTCTTCAAATTCGGTGCTCGTAGCCCCGTAAAGGCAGTGACGTCCCTTAAAAGCATCAGGTTCTCTGTCTGCCGTCTCCCCTCTGCTCTGTTAACATTATGGGTAACTCATTCAAGTGGTAAATTAAATGTGAAATACATCCTCTATTGAGAAAACAACAATATATGTTGACAAAGACACTTCATACATTTGGAAATTTTATTCAAATCAATATAGTCTTCAGTTCATTTCGTATTATTTTGAAAGTAGGCTAAGTACAGTTGAATTTCAATGGACTTCTATGGGCTGGCCTGCAGTACACCGTTCTAACGGACCAGAAGTGGGGCCGCTGTCTCATTTGGGGGCGTGGAATTTGTAGTCCCTGTGTGTCTCTATAGGGGGAGGGCTGTCTTACTGAGACAACATGACATCATAGAGCCCATGGACACTTTTAAATACTGAAATATCTAAAAACACATATCCCCATAACCCCAGGAAAGTGTTTCTTGTCTCCCAAACATCAATAAAAAAAGATCTGGTTGCAAAAGGGGTGAAGTGGCCCTTTAAGTCTGATTTTCTGTATAGCCTACTATTTAATAGTTATAGTCCAGAGAAAAACAATCTGCTATTTGTACCGAAATGACTGCAAAAAATATTGCTGCTATTTTTGTTTCAATAAAGCTTAAAGGACCACTTCACCACTTTTCAACCTATCTTCATATAATAGGTCCTCACTAATAATCATGATAAAATGGCACGATTTTTGTCTGTCTCATAGGAGGGCTGTGGGCAGTTTAGAAACCGTCTTCCAGTGACATCATCATTAGGCAGATTATTTTTTAAACAAGATTTTTTTACAAAAATGTTTAGATTTTCATTATCGTGAGAACGATGGCTTCCATTTTCGCATTGCAACTTTTCAGGACTAGAAAGCCTGCAGTTTTTATTAGCTTGTATTCCCCATCGATTATGTCACTGGAAGACGGTTTCTGAACTGCCCACAGCCCTCCTATGAGACACAGACCGAGTAGAAAAAAATTGCGCCATTTTTTCATGATTATTAGTGAGGACCTATTATATGAAGATAGGTTGAAAAGTGGTGAAGTGGTCCTTTAATACTTTGTATAACATGTATATAATGATGCAATGTGACATAGCTCTATTTACAAAATGCTGTATACCCTCCAACTGTATATACTTTCCCCATTATCAGTTTTTATTATATTTTGCTTTACATTTGCTTTGGCAATGTATACATATATGTTTTTTCATGCCAATAAAGCTCATTTGAATTGAATTGAATTTTGTGTGTAAACTTGAATGATTATGCATGAAGACTTGTGGCTTTGACCACACTTTGTGCTCGTAATAACGTGCCATAGTAATGCCGTAGATTCACTTTGTCTTTAATATCATTTATTTGTATTATTTGTTAGTTTTCTTAGTTTTTTGTTCAATTTTGTCATACTCTTTCTTTCTTTTCTGCTTTATTTGTTTCTACATTGTTGCTATAGGCTACACTGTTTATTGAAAAACAATAACAAATATGAATCATAAAAAATAACTGTATTTGATGAAAACAGGAATAACTAGAAAAGGTCCCCTTCATTGTGTGTGTGTGTGTGTGTGTGTGTGTGTGTGTGTGTGTGTGTGTGTGTGTGTGTGTGTGTGTGTGTGTGTGTGTGTGTGTGTGTGTGTGTGTGACGCGGCTTGGCCTGTTGTAGCGCCACCATGAGGCTGATTTGAAATCTGTCAAGTGGCATTTCTTCCTCAGCCTAGTGGGAATATGCATGCACAGTTTCACCGCAATGGGACGCTGCGTTGAGTAGTTGTGGCAATTTGTACAAAGCGGGCTACTCCTGAAAGGTTTAGAAGCCAATCATAGGCAATGAAGGTGGATTATGAGAAATCAAACAAACGCGTCTTGATCACATGACTATGGAGAGCATGTGTACCGATTTGCGTGAAATTTGGATAAAATCTGAAGGAGTAATATTAGAAAATGTGTTTTAAATATGTCGGCCTCCTGGTGGCGCTATAAAGAGCAGATGTGAAAAATTCCAGGCAAAGGTTTTTCCTTGGCCTCTAGGGAGTTGGCATACAAAGTTATCCACAGATCCGTGCAGTTAGAGGTAAAAACACTTTTCGGCGAGTTATAGCGCCACCATGAGGCTGAGTTGAAAATGTTCACGTGGCATTTCTTCCTCGGCCTAGTGGGAATGTGCGTGCACAATTTCACGGAAATCACACGATGTGTTCATGATTTGCAGCATTTTGTTTGAAACTGAGCACTCCTGCGAACTTTGGAAGCCAATCTTAGCCAATCAGGATGGAGTCTGAGAAATCTGAAAGACCGGTTTCGTTGAATCGCTCTAGAGAGACTGTGTACCAATTTGCGTGATGTTTGGACAAAATCTGTAGGTGTACTGTCCAAAAACTTGTTTTGCACAAATCGGCCTCCTGGTGGCGCTATAACAGGCCCTTCTGGAAATTCTGGGGCAGAGGTTCATCGTTGGCATCCAGGGAGTGTGTGTGCAAAATTTGACATCGACCGGGTTAACGGTGCCGGAGATTAGTTGTTCACAGACGGACGGACGGACACGGACACACACGGACACACACACGGACGGACGGACGGAGTGCAAAACATACTCTCTCCCCATGCCTTCTAGCCTGGTATCCAGCCTGCTTCGCTACGTTCGGCGGATTTTTTTTTCTCTCTTCGCTTATCGAAGAGAGAAAAAAAAATCCGCCGAACGTAGCGAAGCAGGCTGGATACCAGGCTACATGCCTTCGGCCTGGTGGATTGTCATTTTGTGCTGGATTTGTAAAATGTGTAAATAATTGGGTCCATTTGGTTTTATGTTACACTCTCATGATTTAACGATCTAATAAGGGTCCATTTGGTTCAAAACTATCATTTAAGCTGGGGACCCCCTGGAACTCCGGACCACTGCACCATACAGACCCATTTAGCTTAATAAGAAAGGGTCCATTTGGTTCCAAATGTACTCTCTCTGAGTTACGGACCCATAAGGGTCCATTTGGTTCCAAATGTACACTCTCTGAGTTACGGACCCATAAGGGTCCATTTGGTTCCAAATGTACACTCTCTTGAGTTATGGACCCATAAGGGTCCATTTGGTTCCAAATGTAGCCTATACACTCTCTGAGAGTTACGGACCCACAAGGGCCCATTTGGTTCCAAACTATCATTTAAGCTGGGGACCCCCCCTGGAACTCCCCTCAAGGACCCCTGGTGGTCCTCGGACCACTGGTTGAGAACCACGGTCTCGTGACGCTGAACTGCTCTGTGAGCCAATCGTCTTGCTCCAGCTGTAAGCATGCTGGGTTGCCATGTGCGCTTATTATAAGCAACCTTTGGCTTGTTTTTCTGTAAAGTTACTTTACTGGTTGCATTATTACTTGTGTGAGCAGAGCGTGCGCAAGTACTGTTTTCGGCTGCGGCCAATCAGGGAGCTGCGCGCATAATGTCAGTGACACCCTCGGCCAATCAGGGCGCTGCGTGCGTATTTTTCATATGCCGTAAATATTTTTTTAAAAGACGTATGTGGATGACATAACCAATTTAAGTTTATAGTATATATAACTATATGTCAGATGTTTCAATAACTTGATTGGGGTCTGCTTATAACGCAGTAGTTGACGGTGGTGCGCCGGGGCACCAAACAGAATGGTCAATCACTGCGCAATGGTCATCCCAGCCAATGAAGCCCCTGGAGAACGAGACTAACCACTTTGACGCTTATGGGTTTCATCTTTATTTGTTATATTTTATAGAGGGAGGAACAATAAGTTGACAAGAGTCAGAGATAAGTTGCGCGCTCTGCTCGCACACAAGTAGGCCATTCATGGCCAACTTGTGTGCAAAGCGCAAGTTGGTTAGTTAGTGTGGTTGCCCAAAGGGCATGTTATTGTGACACTTTCTTTTTCCTCCGGTGTAATCGAATAATCAAACTTCCACTGTGATTGGCCGAGCTATGCATAACGTTTGTAGCAGCTAATTGGCTGTTGTTGGTTACGTAACCTGTCTATGTTTTATAATGGTTTATAACTATAGTCTGGTTGCCCTTTGGGCAAACAGACTATTCCGGAGTAATCTAACTTCCGTTTTGATTGGTCGAGCTTTGCATAACGTTTGTAGTAGCTAATTGGCTGTTGTTGGTTACGTAACCAATCTATGTTTTACAATCGTTTATAAAGACATAAATTCCCTTGCAGGGGCAGAAGATAACTCTACATCTGATCTCAAACCTCAAACCCGCCTTAGATCTCCATATGGAGCTGACTTGTTTCCATTTTGATCCTTCCCCATCCATCCCTTCCTCTTCGATGTCTCCTTTTTGACTGATGTCTAGACGGGCCTGCACCCATGCCAAAGCGCCAGCACTTGCCCAGCAGTCTGCTGTCACCCAGGCGGATGCATGCACGCAACCTATTATATGGTACCAGATTTGAGAATCTTCCAAATATATATATATTTTTTCCCTCTCTCAAGATGTTTTGAAAATAGCAGATATACGGTACAAGATCACAATAACGCTTGTGCTATTTCCAAATAGCCGATGTATTTTAATTATACTAGGCACTTTAAGCCTATATACTGTATATCATATATTTGAGGTTTAGTGCATAGCCTACTGTATGTCTGATTAATATAGTTTCTTTAATCTATTGGGCTTGTTTGTTTTTTGTTTTTGCTTATTTCTCTCCCTAAACTCGTCCGCCCTGGCAACCCCTGTAAGCATCATGGCGTCTGCCTTCAGGTGGTCGTTCCTGCTTCTCTCTCTCTGTGTTCTTTATTGTTTATGTTTGGTTTCAGCGGCAGAACACAAAGACAAAGGCCGGAAGAAGAAGGACATTCGAGACTATAATGACGCGGACATGGCGATGCTCCTGGAGGAATGGGAGGTTGGTGTAAAAACACTTTATTGATCTAACAATCAATCCATTCAGTAACACTGTCTGACTGTTAAAGCCAGCTAAGCTAAAACACTGGTTCAAAACACTGGTGTAAACACTGGTGTACCCCCATTTGAAAAAGGTATGCCAGGGACCCCCATACCAGTTTAATTTCAAGGACCCCCAGTTTGACATGCATTAGGCTACGAACCCATTTAATGGCAGTTCTATCTCTGAGACTGAGACCCCCAATTTATAGTGTAAAATCAATGTTAATTGAACTCTCTGAGTTACAGACCCATGACTGTCATTTAGCTGGCGACCCCCTGGAACTCTCAAGGACCCCTAGGGGTCCCCGGACCCCACTTTTGGAACCACTGAGCTAAGCTAATAGACAGGCTAATATCATAACAAAGCTTTAGTGTTGCTAAAGGTTTATGATAATTAGCAAGGCTTGACATTAAAGGGACACTTTACCCTTTTTGCAAAAAAGATATGTTAGTGACGTTTAGAAGATTTAGACCATTTAACTGGGGGTCTTTATGTGTGTAATATGTGGTTTTAGATATGTTATGTTTTAGCAGTGAGCCCAGTGTCTCTGATGTCATGGACACTGGACTCACTTACTTCCTGGACTACATCAAGGACTATTTAAAGAGGACGAGAAGCGCATACCGTATGGTGGACTCCATGTTGCTCACTGGAAGGAAAGAAACATGCTCAGTTGAGACCAAGGAAGCTCTGAGAAGGAAGAGCAGTGGTCATGTGACTGGGCTCCCATGAAAGTGTCTATGAAAGTGTCATGGCGCAGCCCAGTCAGTCACGTGACCATTTCCTTTCCTTCTCAAAGCTTCCTTGGACTACAAGAGGAGAATTAGCAAGAGAGGCCAACTTTGCTTACTTCCTGTATCTGCGTGAGGTGGGCGGTAACATTATTAGGAGACAGGAAGAATGTTGGAGTCTATTCATTTCCAATGGGAGAGTGAACGTGAACACAGCTTCTGAACCATTCCTTAACTCCATGGTCACTGAACTAAATACTGGACCAAATCATCACAAGGCACACAATATATACAAGATATTCATAGTAAAATGGCTTCTTTTAGCGAGACAAACCAGGAGAAAATCTACTTTGTTAATGACATTTCTTTATCCCAGCAACAAACTCTCGCGAGATTTGAGATGAGTCCGGAAGCCTCTCTCTGTCCATCTGCAATTTCACGGACAACACATAGGGGGCTCTGACCCCATATTTAAGATATATGGGGTCAGATAATGTGAAATGAATGGACATATTTAAAATGATTAGAAATGATCCTTATGTGCCCAAATTAGAGCTGGCATACTTGGTCTGCATATTGAGACAGGCAGATATGTAGGCACGGTTGAGGAGGATAGATTATGTAGTCTGTGTGATCTAAAGGACATTTTTATTGTCCATTCTACAACTCTATTAGGGAGAGACTTTTTAATGAGATCCAAATCATGAATTTATATGGTTGGAGGACTTCGAGAAACTAAAACGACTATTTCAAAAGTACACCTTGTCAGTTGTTTTCAATGTACTTTGTTAAATGACTTGTCAGTGTTGTTGTCTTCTTCTTCTATCGGGTTTCATGGCGGTCGGCAAACCTAAATGGTGCATTACCGCCACCTACTTGACTGAGTGTGGAAACAGTGTTGTTGTCAGGGGGGGAGGGTGGAGGTCGGGGAGAAGCAAACCACGCCTACTATATTTAGGAGACCATCAAGATTTGAGCGAGTTATGACTTTCTGTTTGAGCTGCCATTGAACATACTGTACTGTAGCCCCGAAGTAAGATGGCTGCCGGGTGAACAACGTCAGAAACTCCACCTTGAGCCATCTAGAGTTTATATATATATCTATGATTTATCCCACCGCAGTTCTAGGAAAGCCCTGCTGTGATTGGCCAGCGACCAGTCATTAGTCCTACAACTACAACCTATCTCAAACCCTCACCCTAAACCTAACCCCCCACGGGGCAGCACACCTAAACCTAACCTTAACCCATGTCTAACCAATGACTAGTCTAAACTAAGTATGCACCCCCCTAAACCTAACCCGAACGGCCTAACCTCAGTAAAACGATGCCTTCCCGGGAGCCAATCAGACACATGGTGAGGCGGGTCTACCCTAGAACGTTGGTGGGATTCATAATCACGCGTCCATGACATCAGAGACACTGGGCTCACTCATAGATATTATAAAAAATAGATGCCTCACTGGCCGTTGCAGTTCATTGGAGCGACGTGTATCCCAATGAAGGCAGGAAGTCAAGCTGAAGTGCAGTGTAGTAAAGGCTTTTTTTCTTTTTTAAACAAATCTTGTATAACAGTCATGACAATACATGACAATACAAAACAAGACAAACAAACAAACACAAACAACAAAGTTATTAATACAACAATACAACATCAGAGCCAGGGGGATTAGATTACTACCAGAAAACATTAAAGAGTGAACACAAAGCAACAGTTCTCCGCAGCTTTCTTATTTTGAAGTAAAATAAGCACTTTTACTTATTTTAAAGTGCACTTATTAGTGCACTTATTTTAAAGTGCTGAAGGCATTTGCTGAAGGCACGCTGAGTCGCTGCCCAAGTGATGTCACTCATGCGACTCCTCCATGTCTCTCGCTGTCACTCAAGTGACTACTGGCCAATCACAGCGCGTCTTTTCCGGGACTTATGTTACGCACGCGGAAGCTGCTCATTGAAGGCAAATGCTTTGCAAGGAATCTCGGGAAAATTAGCCGTTCGCTATGTCCCACCCAAGCCCGTTCTTGGCCAATACCACGTTAGCGACGGTTACTAAGTAAGGATCCTGGTCAAGCTTTCAATGCTGGTCAAATTGGTTAAGCAGTGTCAATAAATATATTTGCTGTAGCATGTGTGGACCTTAGAAAGAGGGTTTGTTTTCTTACCTTGTTATGAGCAAACTAGTCCATTCCATGAATTATTTCGCTCCATTGTGCAGTTTAATAGTAAATATTAGAAATAAAAATAGGCTATCATTGTCTTCCATTGTAATGGGGGAAACAGCTCTCAAAGTCACTCTTTAGCACATAAGCGAACACAACAAAAGCTGATTCTGACAGTTTATGACATCAGGAAAACTCATGCCGTTTTATTTTCGTCTTTTGATAGATTTATAAAGTAACTATTTTGGTTGGAGATATACAGTGAAGCGGTTCTGCGGTGTTCCCAACTCTCGCGGGGACATCTTGCGAGGTTTCGTTTGTAAATAAGTTGCAACGCTGTTTGAGATGCACCCAGCTGCAGCCTCGCAGACGAGCAGTCCCAGACATTTCTCCTAAAGTGTCTCTCTCAAACACGTCCATTGTGTATGGTTTTTAGCGACAAGCGGACGAGATCAAATACGTTTGTTTACATCCAACAGCATTCCAATAATACGCTTCAGGAGTGTACAGATTTGGACCAATCGGATCGTTTTTTACTCTGGTTTTTTAGGTAGGCATACCTCGCATACCATCGGATCTTCTTTCTACACAAACTAGTCAAAACAAGACAACGTTGACCTTTTTTATTAAAAATAAAACCGCATGAGTTTTCCTGATGTCATAAACGGTCACAATCAGCTTTTGTTGTGTTCGCTTATGTGCTAAAGAGTGACTTTGAGTGAGAGCTGTTTCCCCGTTACAATAGAAGTCTATGAGAGCCTATTTTTATTTCTAAGTTTACTATTACTCTGCACAATGGAGCGAAATAATTCATGGAATGGACTAGTTTGCTCATAACAAGTTAAGAAAACAAACCCTCTTTCTGAGATCCACAGACTCCACACATGCTACAGCAAATATATTTATTGACACTGCTTAACCATTTTACAGCATTGAAAGCTTGACCAGGATCCTTACTTAGTAACCGTTGCTAACGTGGTATTGGCCAAGAACGGGCTTGGGTGGGACTTAGCGAATGGCTGATTGTGCCTTCAATTGTGACATGTGCCTCAGAGCCGGAAAGGGCGTCTACGTTTATGTCTATGGGCTCACTGCTAAAATATCTAAAACAACATATTACACACATAAAGACCCCCAGGAAAGTGTTCTAAACAGTATACAGTATATATATATATATACACACACACACACACACACACACACACACACACACACACAGGGTGAAGTTGTCCCTTAAGGCTTGTCCTGTTGTCTGGGACAACTAATACATATTTCTGTCATTGAGTGCATTACATGTGTCTTCTTGGTTTCATATTTTCTGAGCCAACAATATTGTCTGACATTATTATGGATTGGACTGATTCAGATTTTACGGGGGCCAGTTTTGAATTGCAGCCGTCCGTAGGTGCCCTTTGAGAGCAGTTTTGAAGGAGTCATGGGATTTGCATGTCTTAATGACCGTTGGTAGGGCTTTCCACATTTTGGTGGCATAGGAGCGAAACTTATTTAGTGCCGAATCTGGGTTGCACATGGTTTGTTGAACTCCCTCTGGTGTTGTGGGTGTGGCTCAAGTACAGTACTTCTAAGTTACTTTCCACAGCACGGCCTGCCCACACAGACTCATGGCCGTGGCATTAGCCTTGGATCAAGACTATCATAGATTTTGACATTTGCATATTTACGAGAGTAAAAGTCAGACTCAATAAAAAATAATCTTTCATTAGTCTTGATCCAAGGCTAGCATCGTCATTAAAGTAGCTATAAGCAATAATATATCAACATTTTATTGAACTTTTTTATTATTTTTACAGCCAGCAATGGGTGAAACGCTCCCCCAAAAAATTTAGTCTGAGGCCACAATCTGCATTCAAAGATTTTCCTTGTCATTGGTCAATTTGCCTGTCTACTTCCTGATTGGTTAGTCCGTTAGTCAGTTACTGACAGAGTTACCGTGTGGAGGTCCCCAGGGGGTCCCTCTCCTGTACTGTACTGTCACACCTGAAATCATCATATATACAGTTAATATGTATGTGTGTGTGTTAGGCTGTGCAACAGTGACACTTGGTTGTGAAAACTATTTCGTGATCGGACGGACGGACACAGCCAGGGACAGACAGACACAAAGTCATTAAAATGTTGACATTATTGCTTACAGCTACTTTAAAAGTGCGTTGCAGAGCTGCATGTGTGGTGTTGTGTGGAATAGGGTAGGCTACAAGGCTACTCATGGGTTGTGTGGAGTAGGGTAGGCTACAAGGCTACTCAGCTGCATGTGTTGTGTTGTGTGGAGTAGGGTAGGCTACAAGGCTACTCATGGGTTGTGTGGAGTAGGGTAGGCTACAAGGCTACTCAGCTGCATGTGTTGTGTTGTGTGGAGTAGGGTAGGGTAGGCGACAAGGCTACTCATGGGTTGTGTGGAGTAGGGTAGGCTACAAGGCTACTCATGGGTTGTTTGGAGGAGGGTAGGCTACGAGGCTACTCAGCTGCATGTGTTGTGTTGTGTTGTGTTGAGTAGGGTAGGGTAGGCTACAAGGCTACTCATGGGTTGTTTGGAGGAGGGTAGGCTACGAGGCTACTCAGCTGCATGTGTTGTGTTGTGTGGAGTAGGGTAGGCTACGAGGCTACTCATGGGTTGTGTGGAGGAGGGTAGGCTACAAGGCTACTCAGCTGCATGTGTTGTGTTGTGTTGTGTGGAGTAGGGTAGGCTACAAGGCTACTCATGGGTTGTGTGGAGTAGGGTAGGCTACAAGGCTACTCATGGGTTGTGTGGAGGAGGGTAGGCTACAAGGCTACTCAGCTGCATGTGTTGTGTTGTGTTGTGTGGAGTAGGGTAGGCTACAAGGCTACTCATGGGTTGTGTGGAGTAGGGTAGGCTACGAGGCTACTCAGCCTGCATGTGTTGTGTGGAGTAGGGTAGGCTACAAGGCTACTCAGCCGACCAATGCTGCGACTTAGTAGGGTCATTGTCATCGAGTTCATAATCCATTTATTTTGAACGTTCTGCCATAAAACGTGTGTTTTAGTCAAATGGTACATCCACTTTTCCACGAGCTGCACATGCAGTGATGTAAATAGGGTGCGTTTTGCGTCCCAAAACGCACTTTATAGTTTTGGGCCGCACTTCAAAAACATGCGTGCGTCCACGGGATGCACTACTGTACTCAGTGTACAGTAATAATAATCCACGTGAGAAATAAAAATCGCGGAAAAAAATGCGGTAAAACAAATAATCTACGGACACGATCATTTTGCATGGCCGCATGCGACCTCATCCTACGTTATAAACGATAAAATCCACGTAGGACTCGTTGTAGAACCACTAGTTTGTAAATTAACAACAACACAGTCTGACGGGCGCCGCCATCTTGCTCAGAGTCGAGCGCTGAGCGGAGCGCAGCCTGGAGACCAGAGCCGTTTAGAGAGAGAGAGTGACGACAACATACCGTTCAGTGACTCATGAAGCTCCGTGAATAAACAGTGAACGCGGTTGTCGCAACTCTCTCATCTACACAGCGCTGCCTCCGACAGAAAGACAGGCGAACATTTTTGAGCATGACAAACGAGAGAGTAGAAAGAGTAGACCCGATTGAATGGGAAACACACATTGTGTACTGTAACAAACGCCGACACTGTTGTATGTTGTGCGTTGTGGACCGGTGCCACCACACATTAACATGCCCCCACCCACCCCCCAAAAAAAGAAGTGCCAAAGCCAACTGCAGGGCAACAAAAAATATTAGCAACCCTATTATCTAAATCTAACATCATCATCTGCTAATGATGATGATGTGTGCTGCTGTGCACAGCCTACCTCCTCCATGACTGCTTCTACTTAATCTCCAGGTTAGTTTTGTAGCATTCATTTTTATTTTGTATGTATTGTGTAATGTGTCATGAAAACAACAAAGATTTATTAACAGTTAAAACTGGCAGAATTATTATAGATTTCATATAGCCAAAATCATATGAAATATGTATGTAGTATGAATGTAGAGGGTTTTTTTTATTATAATTTATTTTGCTAGCTTTAGTTATAATAATAATTTCTTCTTCGTTTTCTACATGAATATAACCACATTATAACCATATAAGATGAAATGGGAGTTAAATGCTGCAATTTGTAAAAATGGCAAAATATGACTCTTAAACGTTGCTGAAGTGGGACTCATCAAATGTCCCTGGGACTCATCTAAAAGACCACCCCTGCATCCCGGGACTCATTACATTGAAAACCTATTTACATCACTGCACATGTAACCCCCTGAAATGACTGCTGGACTGGAATAAATGTAAAATGTTGTGCAGGATGAAATTTACATACAGATTTGAGCAGACTTAATTTAACTGACTATATTTAAAATAGCGATGTTAATAGTTGATCGTTAATCGATTAATCGCCGTTAAGAAATTAGTTAACAGTTAATTACTAATTCGGAATTAATCGAAAATTATGCGGTTCTATGGTGGTTTTCTGTGAATGTAATAAAAATATACTAATGCAGTGGTTCCCAAACTTTTTCATGTCAAGGACCAGGACCCCCTGAATTGACACTAATTAGCTATGCGGACCCCCATTTGAAAATATATGCCAGGGACCCCCAGTAGAGAAGATTTTTACAGCTCTAGCAGAGTAGCAGTGATTCTCAACCTTTTTTTGAATGTCAAGGACCCCCCAGTTTGACATGCATTAGGCTACAGACTCCCATTTAACACTCCCGACAACTACATTAAATCATAGCGCCCAGCGATTTATAGCAGCGGAGCACTTTTACCGACGGACCGGATGTTATCCCGGATGTGGATGTAGCAGCTAAATGTAGCCAAAACACTCTAGAGCCGATCGACAACAACGGGAGGTATGATTAAATCTAACGCGACTAGCGACGGGACCGCTGTGGGCCGTCTAACACATGATCTTTTCTTAGAATTGGACGGGATGATTTAGATCAAGAGTTATTAACCTTTTAAGATTTTTGGTCTCGTCAGCTAAACAGGGGGGGAACATTTTCGATGACGTCCTACCTGTTACGCAACATCGAGTATTACGCAACAGGCACTAGGCTGTGGAGCGATGCGATCGGCTTTGATATAAATAATCTTTGTCTTTTGGATAAAACTTCATCCTGGGTGCAGGGTGTTACTAACTGATAGGACGGTGAACTTCGTCCTGGGCGATTGGGGTGTTAATGACATTTCTATCTCTGGGACCCGCAATTTATATTGTAAAATCAATGTTTATTTAACTCAGAGTGTACAAATGGATTAGGGTCCATTTGGTTCCATTTGTACACTCAGAGTTATAGACCCATAAGGGTCCATTTGGTTCCTAACTATCATTTAGCTGGGGACCCCCAGGAACTCCCTCAAGGACCCCTGGGGGGGCCCAGATCCCACTTTGGGTACCACTGTACTAATGTATCATAGACAGGTCACATCATGTCAAATATAAAATCACTCGTGTGAAGTAAGTGGTGCAACTCCGTGTGGGGGTCCCGGGGGGTCCCTGGAACTTCTAGACCCGCAGGAACGCGTCCAGGGTGCTGGCTCGCGTCTGGGCCGGCACCCGCCCCGCATCCGAAATGGACGAGAAATTACAGAGTTACCATGTGGTGGGGGTCCCCAGGGGGTGATGGTGATGTAAAACAAACGGTGCCAACACAAACATTAAATTCTCTTTATTGTTAATGGCATTTAATGTTTGTTAGGGACAAATTACGTAAATTCTCCCTTCATTGTCAATGGCGTTTTTAAAACAAACATTGAACTAAAGACAAACATTAAGGAGGGGCTAGCGCCCCTCAAAAATATATCCTCAGTACACACATGGTGCGTTCACACGAGGCATATGCAAAGATCGAATGAATGAAGAAAGAATGAATGGATAACTTTGCGTCCCTATCTTTGACTCGACAGAAGGACGACGACATCGAGGAAGGGGACCTCCCGGAGCACAAGCGCTCTTCTCCACCCATCGACTTCTCCAAGGTGGACCCGTCCAAACCCGAAGAGCTGCTGAAGTTGTCCAAGAAGGGCCGAACGCTCATGGTGTTCACCACGGTGTCTGGAGAGCCCACCGAGAAGGAGACGGAGGAGGTGACCAGCCTGTGGCAGGGCAGCCTGTTCAACGCTAACTACGATATACAGAGGTAATGTATAAACTATATATTATATTAAACATGACATATGCACTCGATATCAGTTGTGTTCATAATATATCCACTATACTGTATATATCATGTATATGTTTCATCTTAACCCATTTAGACCGTACGACGTGTGGGAATGTCATAACTAATCCAACCGACGGGTTGCTATAGAGCATTTTCATTGATATCAAATGAGAGAAAAATATTCAGATTATTATTATTTTTTTAGTTGGCCTCCAAGGCCACCATACTCCTTGTTCTTCGCGCACGCGCGTTGTCGTTCACTTCCCTGTATACGGATCAGAAAGAATGCCTCGTATCTGCTAATCTAGTGAGCTCTCCGTGGTTTTGACCAGATGGATATACTAAGCTCTTCATTTCTGACTTCTGACCTGCCTCTCGTTCAAAATATGAACGTGAGGGATTATTCAGCGATTTTATCGTAACTATAGCGAGGTATATATCTCCCGGTTTTTGTCCGGGACGGAAGGGGGGGCTTTACAGAGTAAAAGTGGCCATATCTTCCCGGCACCCCAAGCTTCTATTTTGAAAGAAATCCCGGTGCTGATTGTGTTCATGAAGGCAATACGCATATTACATTCATTCAAAGCATCATCATTGGGAAAATTGCCTTATTCATTGCCTCAATAACACAATATACATACAGTACAACATCTGAAACTCGCCCAACAGTTAAACATATGCATGGACTAGTCAATGAAGTGTGAATAAAAAGTTTATTGACATAAATATTCCGATGACGAGACCCCAGCCTCAAATTGTTTGGTCCAGTTGGAACATGTTCTGGAAGAGAGAAACAAGGCACATTAACAGATGAGGAGTTGTTACGGTATTTTAATTATAATCTGTTGTCATAAGAAGTGAAAATAACTTTTACTTGTAACTGTAACAGAGTATTTCTCAATAACATAAATAGATCGTATTGCTACAGGCTAACTAGCCATATAGCTGCAGTTACCTGTATTATTATTATATATATTATCTTGCTAGTAGACGTTATTGTTGCTCCTTCTGGTTATCCTCTTTCTCTGGGGATTTCTCTCATATCTCGATCACAGTTTAACATGTTAAGGGTGGTTAAATAGTATTAACTGTAGATAGTAGGCCTAGAGTATATATAAATATATATACAAGAGCCTCGCTCTGCTGAAAATCAGCATCACTCGTTCAGCAGTCCAGATAGTAAAAATAAAAACAGTCCACTATAGCAGTAGAGACTATTGGAGGTAGTTCTACGTGTCGTTACGTTAACTCCATTGCTTGTTATGCTATGCCTACAGCTTTGAGCCTTAGATTTAGACAGATCCCTCTGAGGTTTTTGACAGTTCACCACCGCTAGAGGGGGGAGTGGTCTCCACCCAGTGGCAGTAATCAGCCAAAATATCCCTCTATATCATCTATCTATAAATGAACCATGTCTCTGTACGTCTGTCTGTACGTACCTACGTACGTGTGTACGGCTGTAATCCATGTAACTCGAGAACCGTTCGCACCACCGACTTCAAATCCGACACACGTGTTCGACACCCCCACAGGGAGTGCAGTGCCGGTGTCGTGTTCCTCTCCTCTCCTCTCCAGTATAAATGATTTGCTCTCCTCTCTCTCCAGGTTCGTGGTGGGCTCCAACAGGGCCATCTTCATGTTGCGTGACGGTGCCATGGCGTGGGAGGTCAAGGACTTCCTGGTGGCACAGGATCGCTGCGCCGAGGTCACCGTGGAGGGTCAGGTGTTCCCCGGTAAGGCCGCCAAGAAAGACTTCAAAGATGGCGGCGGCGCCGAGGCTAACGCCAACAAGAAGAAGAAACTGGGCAAGAAGAAGTCGGAGGGCAAGAAACCGGACCTGGAGGGGAACAGAGCCGGGGCGCTCAAACAAGAGCTGTGATTGGACAACGGGGCGCTCAAACAAGAGCTGTGATTGGACAACGCACTAGTCCTCGGGGAAGTAAAACTGCACAAGCATCATTATCTGTCAGTCTAGACGTCTATTGAGTTGAACCAGGGATATGATGTAGATTTAACCCATTTTTAGACCTGAGAACAGATTCTACAAATGCCTTCTAAATCCTGACAGTTTTCTGAACAACCCATGTTTCTTTGTCAGTGGTTCTCAATCATTTTCATGTCAAGGACCCCCAAAAAAGTGTAATTGGCCGCCGACCCCCATCTGAAAATGTTGTTCCCGGGACGCCTCCAGAAGCAAATATTTGAGTTAAAAACGTTTGTTCTGAAAGAATATATATTCAATGATTTGCACCACTTTTTCAAGATTTTTCAAAAAACTAGCTAGTTTCTTGGGACATTTGTGGTCATTAAAAAAAAGGGTAAGGGTAACTGTTGTATAATTGCAATATTACACGAGAGGGTGTGGTTTAACGTGATTATTGCCACTTCAGTGATGCTTGCGGAACTCAACTACGTCTCGTTCCTGACCGCATCACTGTCGTGGCAATAATCACGTTAAACCACACCCTCTCGAGTAATATTGCTTAATTATCTGTCAGTCTAGTCGTCTATTGAGTTGAACCTGGGATACCATGAAAATGTAATCCTCTTACATTAAGGTGGCTAGAAAACGAGCCATACTCAATGGGATAGTTCACCCCCAAAAAATGACTTAATTTTCATTCAATTACACACCTTATTTTTATTATTTTTTTGCATTCCTAAGCCAATAATTTGATGTGGTAATCGGTAATCGGTCAACATGAGACTCAGGGTAGATTAACACTGAGTCCGGTTGATTCAAACTGTTCCCGAATCCCAGCTGAGGTCATATTTCATAACAGCCATGATTTGGGGGGTGCAATTGATATAAAACAAGTCATTTTTTGGGGGGTGAACTAGGTTCCTGTGGGACCAGGTTTGGGAACCTCTGCTCTTCCTGTGTGTGCAGACAGATATGATGTGATGAGAATACACCGTTGGCCTCCGTTCTGTCATGGAACTGATTCTTCTAAATCTAGAAGATCTGACACCGTTGGCCTCCGTTCTGTCATGGAACTGATTCTTCTAAATCTAGAAGATCTGACACCGTTGGCCTCCGTTCTGTCATGGAACTGATTCTTCTAAATCTAGAAGATCTGACACCGTTGGCCTCCGTTCTGTCATGGAACTGATTCTTCTAAATCTAGAAGATCTGACACCGTTGGCCTCCGTTCTGTCATGGAACTGATTCTTCTAAATCTAGAAGATCTGACAGCGTTGGTGTCATAGGCTCCGCCTACAGGACCATGTGACAGCGTTGGTGTCATAGGCAGCGCCTACAGGACCACGTGACGAGGTCGAGGTTCAAAGGTGATCAGTATTGTTAATGAACTCGATGCATCCTGTTGACTCTGATGTGTGAACAGCCTGGGGTTAAAACAGTACAGACTGTACACCACACGGTCGTTTTAACATGGGGTTAAAACAGTACAGACTGTACACCACACGGTCGTTTTAACATGGGGTTAAAACAGTACAGACTGTACACCACACGGTCGTTTTAACATGGGGTTAAAACTGTACAGACTGTACACCACACGGTCGTTTTAACCTGCGGTTAAAACTGTCGGTCGAGCATTTATAGTTGTCACAGAATGGTTGAAAACTTTTTATGAATCAAAGAAAGTTTCATTTCACATTGTCCACCTAATTAATTTCTTTTTTCTTTTCACTTTATTTTTTTGTATGTAGGCCTATCAAAATCATTCTGTATTATTCTGTATTAATGGTGCCAAAACCTCTGTTACTGCAAATTGTTTACTCGCATACACATACTTACGGTACAGAAATAAAAGGTCCAATCAAAACCAAAAGTCATGTCCTGAATGAGACAATTCAGGAGCATGTTACGATCGAGGACAAAAATAGCATTTCATGTTTTATGTTTGATCGTTTCACGGAATTGGAACAATAAAAGTTTTGATATAAATGTGTGGGAATATACCCGTTGTAAAGTTATTTATGTGAAGGTTGTGGCAGCAGCGTCAAGAAAAGTTCTCTAAACAACTGCTTTGGCATCAGGTGTCACCAACATGTCTGTACACGCAAAGACTTGGTCTTGTCCGTGACAAATGTTTGATGTTCTGTTTTACACAATTATTAGGGGACCAAGCCAGTCCTGAAGGGACCTTGGTCCCTTAATGTTTTGTCTTTTTTCTCCTGCTTCCGCCAAAAATAGCAGTTCAGTCAGATAACTCACGAATAGATTTAACCAATATTTATTATAGAATCAGAATAGTGTGCATATAATATATTATCTTGGCGTTCGGCTCTGCTGCAATTTTCTCCCTGCTCGGCACAATTAAACGCCATCATTAAACATAAAGAGCAGGGAGATAGATATACAACTAGAAAAAGTGCCCTTCTGGGCACAGGTCTCCACCAGGAGGGGGGGGGGGTGTGTGTGTGTGTGTGTGTGTGTGGGTGGGGGGGGGGGGTGTGTGTGTGTGTGTGTGTGTGTGTGTGTGTGTGTGTGTGTGTGTCGCGGCTTGGCCTGTTGTAGCGCCACCATGAGGCTGATTTGAAAACTGTCAAGTGGCATTTCTTCCTCAGCCTAGTGGGAATATGCATGCACAGTTTCACTGCAATCGGACGCAACAATTGAGTAATTGTGGCAATTTGTACAAAACGGGCTACTCCTGAAAGGTTTAGAAGCCAATCGTAGGCAATGAAGGTGGATTATGAGAAATCAAACAAACGCGTCTTGATCACATGACTATGGAGAGCATGTGTTGTGTACCGATTTGCGTGAAATTTGGATAAAATCTGAAGGAGTATTAGAAAATATGTTTTACATGTGTCGGCCTCCTGGTGGCGCTATAAAGAGCAGATGTGAAAAATTCCAGGCAAAGGTTTTTCCTTGGCCTCTAGGGAGTTGGCATACAAAGTTATCCACAGATCCGTGCAGGTAAAAAAAACTTTTCACCGAGTTATAGCGCCACCATGTGGCTGAGTTAAAAATGTTCACGTGGCATTTCTTCCTCGGCCTAGTGGGAATGTGCGTGCATAATTTCACGGAAATCACACGATGTGTCCATGATTTGCAGCATTTTGTTTGAAACTGAGCACTCCTGCAAACTTTGGGAGCCAATCTTAGCCAATCAGGATGGAGTCTGAGAAATCTGAAAGACCCTTTTCGTTGAATCGCTCTAGAGAGACAATTTGCGTGATGTTTGGACAAAATCTGTAGGTGTACTGTCCAAAAACTAGTTTTGCACAAAGCGGCCTCCTGGTGGCGCTATAACAGGCCGTTCTGGAAATTCTGGGGCAAAGGTTCATCGTTGGCATCCAGGGAGTGTGTGTGTGCAAAATTTGACATCGACCGGGTTAACGGTGCCAGAGATTAGCTGTTCACAGACGGACGGACACACACATGGACACACGGACGGACGGACGGACGGACGGAGTGCAAAACATACTCTCTCCCCATGCCTTCGGCCTGGTGGAGACAATAACAATCCCCCATGGGGAACAGAAATATCAGAGGCGCTATAGCACTCAACTGAAAATGCAAACTTTGACCATGCATAGCTCATGAACCGCTCATGAACCGCAATGAAACTTCGCTACACACATGCGTCTCATCATGCTGAACAAGTAACGTGTTCTTATTTTTTACCTCTGACCCTTAGATCACCCGCTATTTCTTTTTTTTATATATCATTTTTATCCCACGATTTTGTAACCCAGTTTTTTTCACCCAGTGCCAATTATCTAATGTAATCCTGGGCGCTACACTTCCTCTGCCAGCCTGGGGGGGGCAGCGGACTGACCTCATGCCTCCTTCTATGCATGAGGAGTCCAAGCTGCTTCTTTTCACCTGACGGGGGGGAATTTCCCTGGCCGGACGTAGCGCGTGCCGCGTGGAAGAAACACGTTATTCCAACCAGTTCCTTTCCCCTCCATCAGGCGCCCTGGCTGGCCAGGGGGAGGTAGTTTTTAGAGACCAGGATTACTGCATGTTTTTGTGAGGGTACCTACCCTCAGGGACACAGGGAGAACATGCAAACTCCACACAGAAGGGCCCTTTCACCAACCCCACCTCGGGTATGGGCACTGATGACGCGGAGGAGGGAACACGGCCCCAGCGCCCACAGCGTCCCCAGCGGGAATCGAACCCAGGACCTTCTAGCTGTGAGGCGACAGCACTACCGACTATTTTGAATTATATAAAATATATCTCATCCCAGGGTCTTTGATCAAAATGCACGAAAACTTCTACACGTGAACTTTGGACCTATACGGACAAAAGATCAGAAGTACATTTTTGTGAAGTGAAAAAATGAAGGTTTTATGAGCCAATGAAAAATACTGTTTTGTGAAAATTCTTCTTCTGCCCCTAATACGTAGATGCAGCGTCATATGCTTATGAAACTTTACAGTATGGTAGAGGGTCATGCCAAATGGCACTGAAACCAGTATTACTCCAATTGGACAAATGTTTCTATGGCTAGTTTTAAGTTACAATGGGTCGGTATTTTATTTATTCAGACCGCAGCCATCTTGCCAGCAATTGGGTGCTACCTAGGTCCTACTTCCCATAGACAGCCCATTCATCCAAACGGAAAAGTCCTCTCTAATTATTCAACGTCAAAATCACCAACATTGCAGCTATAGGGAAAGCTTGAATTATCCTCTTTCAATCTGTAAAGTTTTTGTTTCATAAAAATCCACCGTAGACATGTTATGAGCTACTTCCTGTCAAGAAATCCCTTGCATGTGATTTTCTAAGGATTTTGGAAGCGTTTGTTGAATATTTTTCATTAAAACGTCTTTGTCCTACTGTCCAGTTGGGATTGTGTTGAAGTCCAGACACTTTTAGAGCTGCAATGCCATGTGCCATGAAATGTGGAACAATCCTTGTAGTTGTCTTTTTTGCATTGTTAATATTGTATCTGTGTTGTCTCAGCCTTGCAGCTATTGTTTTACTCGTTTCTCCGACATATTGTAAGCCACATTTTTCACGTGATTAAATAAATACAGTTGCTGGTGCTGGCTGTTATCTGTTGTTTAATCTCCAACACGTGTTTTGTAGTTCTATTTTTAACTATTTGTTTGGGTTTGAAGTATTCTGGTCTCTGGCGTGCTGGTGTGTTGATTCCTTTTAGCTTGCTGTGTACCAGATAGTCTTTAAGATTTTTGTTTTTTCTGTAGGCTGATTTTATATTCCTTTAGAAGGTCATCTGTTCGGTTCTTAAAATTCCTTTTTAATCTGTTGTTGGCTAGTCTGCTCTGTGTTGAATAACTGGTTACCAGGGCCAATTTTGGGCCTTGATCCCGCACTCTTACATCTAAAAATGTATTGTGAGCTTTCCGAAGGAACGTCCTGGTGTAACCTCGTAGTCTGAGTGCATTATATTAAATAGTGTATTAATAGTGGGGGCACTGTCTGGGGAGGAATTGGGGGGACACTGAAACAAACGATATAGCCTACTATAGTTCATGGGTTCGGAAGACATTTTTCATGATTTTGGAGGATGTAAAAAATGATGAATCATGAAAAAAAACTGCATACTATAGTTCATGGTTTCGGAAAACATACTATTGTATGTTGTTTTTCATGATTTCGGAGGATGTAAAAAATGAAGAAAATCATGAAAAAACGACATACTATAGTTCATGGTTTCGGAAGACATACTGTATGTCATATGTCATGACATATTGTATGTCGTTTTTCATGATTTTTGAAGGATTTAAAAAGAATTATGAAAATCATGAAAAAACTACATACCATACTGGGGGGTCACTGTCTGGGAACCTATGGCCTCCACATTCCCAGGGAGGCTCTTTACCCACTGAGGCAATGTGCTGGTTGTGTACAAACAGCCAAACAGATAATTACAGAAAAGCCAGAGGCTTGTTTCCATTGTGATTCATAAACATTCGAACGTCTAGATAAACAACAGATAGACCAAGCTCCTGTTATTTTATGTATCTTTGTGTACTCAAAGGCAAAGGAAGACCATGCTGTTGCAGGTAGCACGCAATTCAGTGAGTTAGGTCATTGGCTACATGATCTGGAGGTTGTAGGTTCAAACCTCACTCAAGTCTTTACTTTCAAGACCAACTTCAAAACTAAAAAAAGCAGGATAAATTGACTGTATAGTAGCTGCAGTTGCTGGATAGTAGTTTTATCATGGACAGCCAAGGAGAATGGTTCAATATTTATTTATTTCTGTACAAAAAGTATTGTGATTTCATCACTTTACATATACAACACATTGGTGTGTGTGCTTGAAAACAAGTCATGGACTATAACCATATACAACACATTGGTGTGTGTGTGTGTGTGTGTGTGTGTGTGTGTGTGTGTGTGTGTGTGTGTGTGTGTGTGTGTGTGTGTGTGTGTGTGTCTTTGTACAACAGTATTCATAATTATTTTAGAAAGGACACCATGTGGTTTACATACAGTATTTTTAGGACATGAATACATTACAACTCAAAAAGATGTCCCTTCTAGAATTGGTTCACTTGTGTCTGTACAATAAATAAGTATAAAATATATCTCTGTTATCAATCTGTGGAAGCTTTAATAAAAACACATTTAAACATACAAAACACTAGACCGCTACGACCTCCCGAAAAAAGTCCAGCTATTTCCGCAAAGAGAAAGCTTCCCGCTTCTCGCCAGATTTGAGCGAATGTTCCTCTTTACTTTTTTTTATTTTATTTTATTTTTTTACAATGGGGGTATTATAATTATAATTGCACATTGCCAGAATCGTACATTGTGTGTATCAAATACTTTCCCGCGAGGATTAATTAATTAATTAATCACGCATTGCCAAGGATTTTCCCCTTTCAACCCTAATTTTGAAGAGCCAAATAGCCGTAACCGGATGTTATGATGACATAATGGTGTGTGGTGTCTTGACCGGTTGTTGATGTCTCCCTCGGTGCAGAAAAAACCCGACCGCGAGTATCACAGCGCCTGCTGTCGGCTGTTGAAAACCAGAGACAACAATCATTGCGCCGATTTGGAGATAGGGCTTTAAGCAACTAGTCGACTATACAACTAATCGACTAGTAAATCCACTAGTCGACTAGGTAGGCCTAGTTAAACAACTAGTTGACTAGTCGACTAGTAAACTAGGCAAGTAGTCAACTAGTAAAAATCACTAGAATTGAAAGCCCTATTTGGAGATACAGGCCATTGAAAGCAGCACATAGAGTCCAAGTGGATGCGCGTACATCTTCAAAATGGTCGCGGCCACTGTCACACTTTACCCTGGGATGCTAACGAGAGACAGCTATCGATGCGATCTGATCAAAACATGGATTGAAGAATGTAAAGCCTAGAAAATGTAGGCTACGGTTTTGGCGGGCTACAAGACTAAAGCTTATCTACGTGGTCTACGTTTCTGGCGGACTTCGTGTTAAAGAGATCATTTGTTTTAAATTTTAATTTGCCGGTTGTCTGTATTTTCTTTTTTTTTGGCTTCTTGCTGGTATACCCTAAAACACAGATAAGACAGACGGACCACAAACGTTATTATTATGATATGATAACAAAATATGAGAGAAAAAACATCACAATATCAAGTCAACATAGTGCTGAAGAGCATCACTGCTCCCTGGGAATGAAGTTCAACACCGTCACAAACACCAGGAATGTTTCTTTGTTGGAATTTCTTATTCTCTGTTTTTTTTTGTGTCTCTTTTCTCTTCTCGCTTTTTTTAAAAGTCAAGTTTCAGTCAAACAAGCAGTACGGTCGAATGACTCGACGTTCGTACACATGTCGTTTTGTCAGACAGACAGACAGACAGACAGACAGACAGACAGACAGACAGACAGACAGACAGACGGCTGCCTGCTTGCTGGCAGATATACGCATGCGTTCAGTTCGGTTCGGATCAGATGACCCCAGATGACTCCACTCCCTGTCCATCCCACTGTGAGCGTCAGATGGGCGGGCGATGGGCGGGCCTCGCCTCGCTGTCGCACAGACACACGTTCCATGTTGTCGGGCAGTCGGTGCTGGCTGGCTCTCTGAGGCTTTTTTTTGCTCTTTTTGCCAAAAAAAAGAAAACTTGGAGGAACTGTTGGCAGAGTGTGTGTGCGTCTGTGTACATGTGTGTGCATGTGTGTGTGCGTGCGTGTATGTGTGTGACAGTGTGTGTGCATGTGTGCTCATATCGGGAGATGGGGGCTTCAGTCAGTCTCTGGGCTGTCCCAACTCCACACGGCCCTCATAGCTTTGTGTGTGTGTGTGTGTGTGTGTGTGTGTGTGTGTGTGTGTGTGTGTGTGTGTGTGTGTGTGTGTGTGTGTGTGTGTGTGTGCGTGCGTGCGTGCGTGCGTGCGTGCGCGTGCGTGCATCAGGAGATGGGTCTCATAGCTTCATCTTGTGGACGACGGGGATTGGAAGCACCTGGTGGACCTTGGCTCTCTCCTCGCCCAGCTCCAGACGCACCCAGTCAGGACGGAACGAGCCCTTGAAGCCCACCAGAACCACCTTATCTGTAGGAGGACAAACACAACATGAAGCCCACCAGAACCACCTTATCTGTAGGGAGACAAACACACAGGGATGGATGGATGGATGGATGGATGGATGGATGGATGGATGGATGGATGGATGGATTGATTGATTGATTGATTGATTGATTGATTGATGGATGGATGGACTCACTTGCAGTGTTTTCCACTGACGAAAACTAATTAAAAACTGACTAGAAACCAAGCTATATGATGACTAAAACTAAGACAAAATATTATAATTATAATATAATATTATAATATAATTAATATGATCTAGCAAACAAATAAACTAGACTACAATGTTAGGGAGGGACTAGTGGAGAAGTAGTATTAATAAAAGACAAGTCATTTTATGTTTGGTTGCACTTGGGTGTTCTGAAAAGATAAGTTGCTGTCAAAATTAACACTGGCGATTTGTCCATTTCCTTTCACACAGAGACCTGCGCTGTAAATCTAAGTACACGCAGCGTAGCAATGGCGCCCTCTACTGGACTTCCTGCTGAAAAACATCCACCTCATGCATGGCTTGTTTTTTGCTCAAGATGTTCAGAGTTCAGAGCAGTGAAATTTGCAGTGGTGTAAAGTAACTAAGTACGTACATTTACTTACTTAAGTACAATTTTGATGTATTTGTACTTTACTTGAGTATTTACAATTTCCAATACTTTCCAATACTAATTACTTCTACTCCACTACATCTCAGACTCAGAGACAATTATTTTACTTTTCCACTACATGTCGCGAGACATGGCCAAAGCATTTCCGGGGCTCCACAGCCAAAAATGTTGAGAACCCCTGAGTTAGGAGACATTAACTGTACTGTACCTCACAGTCAGTTAGGAGACAGTAACTGTACTGTACCTGATCAGTTATAGGAGACAGTAACTGTACTGTACCTCACAGTCAGTTAGGAGACAGTAACTGTACTGTACCTCACAGGATCAGTTATAGGAGACAGTAACTGTACTGTACCTCACAATCAGTTAGGAGACAGTAACTGTACTGTACCTCACAGTCAGTTAGGATACAGTAACTGTACTGTACCTGATCAGTTTGGAGACAGTAACTGCACTGTACCTGATCAGTTAGGAGCTAGGAGATGCACGCTCTGCGCTATGACCTCACCTTTCAATTTGACGCTCTTGTCCACTCCAAGCTTCTCCAGAACTTTAACCCAGGGTCCTCTGGTCACCAGACGACCCTTAGAGGTCAGCACGACAATGGACCTGGAAGGACAGGGGACGAGGGAGCATTAATGCAACAGATATGGAGAGAGAGAGAGAGTCTGTCTGTCTGTCTGTCTGTCTGTCTGTCTGTCTGTCTGTCTGTCTGTCTGTCTGTCTGTCTGTCCCATATCAGTATCTCAAAATAATACAGATTATTTAATCGGTTTTCACCAGCAAAAATGTTTTGAAAATGTAAAAAATGAGTTCAATATAAATCAAAAGTGTCTAGTATCTCTAGTCTAGAACAAAAGCCAAATCAAATATGATTTTAAGTCAAAATAAACTTTTTTAAATTCTACATTTAATGTGTTTCATGTTTCATTCAGTTGTGAAAACAGACACAAGTGTATAGGCTAATTGAATACTTTATTAACAGGCTTTGGGCCAAACCCCTACGGCCTAGGATTGTTTTCATTGTCGTCCTCTGTATAATATCGGAATCGGTCAGAATCTGTATCGGCAGATATGACCCTGCAAATAATCGGAGATCGGATATCAGTCATAATTTCATAATCGTGCACCCCTAGTGTGTGTGTGTGTGTGTGTGTGTGTGTGTGTGTGTGTGTGTGTGGAACTGTCAGTGCTTCAGTATGACATCTACACAGAATATCTGCAAATAGAAAACCAGGCATTTTAATACACAGAACCGTTTTGGACCCCGGGCGTTTTAAAGGAACCAGGTGACTATTTGCTTTTGTTTATGTTTGCACCGGCCATTATTAGGACATTACAGAGACCTTATTAATGAGGACAGTATTAGGTTACTGTTCCAATAATTAGGCTGAAGAAACCCCGACATCTGTACGGAGCAGGGGAGCATAGCTGTCTGTCTGATGACCTGTCTTACCCCTCTCTCAGTGAGCTGACGTAGCTGTCTGTCTGATGACCTGTCTTACCCCTCTCTCAGTGAGCTGACATAGCTGTCTGTCTGATGACCTGTCTTACCCCTCTCTCAGTGAGCTGACGTAGCTGTCTGTCTGATGACCTGTCTTACCCCTCTCTCAGTGAGCTGACGTAGCTGTCTGTCTGATGACCTGTCTTACCCCTCTCTCAGTGAGCTGACGTAGCTGTCTGTCTGATGACCTGTCTTACCCCTCTCTCAGTGAGCTGACGTAGCTGTCTGTCTGATGACCTGTCTTACCGCTCTCTCAGTGAGCTGACGTAGCTGTCTGTCTGATGACCTGTCTTACCCATCTCTCAGTGAGCTGACGTAGCTGTCTGTCTGATGACCTGTCTTACCCATCTCTCAGTGAGCTGACGTAGCTGTCTATCTGTGCGGGGATTCCCTGGAGGATGGAGTTCCTGAAAGCCTTCCTGTCTGTCTGCGTTCCATCCTGTCCGTCCAGCACCGTCAGGTGAACTCCGTCTTCTGATTGGTACATCTTCTTACCGTTCACCTGCAGAGAGATACAGCCAATCAGTGACAAAGAACTGCTATTTTCAAAGCACAACACTTGAGCGCAACTAAACATAAAACGACTTGACCACTAGTCACTAGTCCCTAGTCACTCCCTAACATTTTAGCCCAGCTTTTATTTGTTGGCAAAAATGTCAGTATATTTAGTCTTAGTTTTAGTCATCATGGCTTAGTTTTAATTTGACTTTCGCCACTGATCCCAACAGGAGAACTAGAGTCACCTCAGTGTAGGCGAAGTCCTCCTTGATGTGGAAGAAGCGAGTGTTGTAGGATTCCACTTTGAGCTCCAGGAAATGCTCTGGTGTGTGCTGAAACACAACAACAACAATAATAATAATAATAATAATAATAATAACTAGAAAAGTGTGATTGCCACAGTCGCTTACATATGCCCCTAACACTAATATTGCTAGCCAATTACAATGTCACGTCCCCCCCTATGGATGAAAATGGAATCGCTTTTGGTTGATTAAACCACCCGCGACATCTGATTCAAATTTGGGATGGATTGGACATTCCGTTCGTGATTTGTGGCATTTTTTGTAAAATAATAATAATAATAATAATAAAACTTTATTTGTATAGCACCTTTCATGACATGAAATGCAGCTCAAAGTGCTTTACACAAAAAAGAAAAGAAAAGCAGGGCATAAACAATACAGTGAGGACATGAATAACATTTTTTTTAAAAGACAGATAAATCAATTAAAAGCAAGGGTGTAAAAGTGGGTCTTGAGCTGAGCTTTAAAAATGTCTACAGAGGCTGCCTGTCGAAGGTACAGTGGGAGTTTGTTCCACGCCGTCGGCCCGTAGAAGCAAAAAGCTGCTTCCCCGTATTTTTTAGTTGCCATTTTTTTAGGCAAAGCGAGCAGGCCAGCAGTGGAAGACCTTAGGGGGCGGTTTGGGACATATTTCGGCAGGCAGTCATGTAGGTAGGAAGGTGCGAGACCATTGAGAGCTTTATAAACAAGTAAAAGAATTTTAAAATCAATCCTAAAAACAACCGGAAGCCAGTGCAATGAGGCCAAGACTGGAGTAATATGTTCTCTCATCTTAGTTCTAGTTAAGACTCTGGCTGCTGCATTTTGGACAAGTTGTAATCTGTCAGTTGATTTCTTAGGCAATCCAGAAAAAAGTGCATTGCAGTAATCAAGCCGAGAAAAAACAAAGGCGTGGATTAGCGTTTTTGCATCGTCCAGTGACAAATAGGCTCTGATTCGTGCAATATTTCTAAGATGAAAAAAGGCAATCTTGGTAACATGATTAATGTGTGAATTAAAATTCAGTTCAGAATCAATAGTGATCCCCAGGTTCTTTACTGTACTGTTACTTTCTACAGTCAGGTTGCCAAGTCTGCTTTTTATCGATTCTTTCTGCTCACTAGAACCGATTATGAGAACTTCTGTCTTATCCTCATTTAGCTTGAGAAAGTTCTCACTCATCCAGCATTTAATGCTAGACAGACAGGTCAACAGCGGGTCTAAGGCACAGAGATCATCTGGATCTACAGAGAGATAAAGTTGGGTATCATCAGCATAGAAATGAAAATTGACTCCGTGATTGGTAATGAGTTCTCCCAATGGCAGTATGTACAGGGAGAATAACAGAGGACCAAGAATTGAGCCCTGTGGAATACCAGAACTGATGTTGTGTTTGTCTGAGTCAAACTCAGCTAGATTGACAAAATAGCTTCTGTTTGTTAGGTAGGAGGAAAACCAGGACAGGGCCGTGCCAGACAGGCCTACCCAGTGCTCCAGACGCTGTATTAAAATTGAATGGTCAATCGTGTCAAATGCAGCCGTTAGATCTAGAAGTAAAAGAACGGAAACATGTTTCTTGTCAGCAGACACCCTAAGATCATTCATTACTTTTACAAGTGCTGTTTCTGTGCTGTGGCCTTTCCTAAAGCCAGATTGGAATTTGTTATGCACATTGTTGTTCTGTAGAAACACATCCAATTGATGAAAGATGCATTTTTCTAAAACCTTGCCCAGAAAGGGCAGATTAGAAATGGGTCGGTAGTTACCCATCACAGAGGGATCAAGATTGTGTTTCTTGAGTAAGGGCCTAACTACAGCCGTCTTCAGTGAGTCTGGAAAGACGCCTGATTGTAGAGAGCTGTTTACAATTTTTAGGATATCTCCAATCACACTGTCTAAAACCTCTTTGAGAAAGGTGGTGGGAATTGTGTCCAATGAACAGGAGGATGATGTCATCTGAGATATGGTTTTTCGGAGTTCGTCTTCATCAATTGTACAGAAAGACAATAGGCTCCCCCTGGAGAGATCAACCCTGGCACCATTAGCTGCTGTTAGAGGGCTTGAGCTAGCAGCAGCACCATTCATAATATCAGCTCTAATGTTACAAATTTTGTTATCAAAAAAGCATGCAAACTCATTACACTTAGCTTTAGAGGCCGGGAACGACTGCTTGTAGGACTGGGGGGGGTTTAAAAGTCGTTCAATGGTAGAGAATAAGACTCTGGCATTTTTCTTGTTCTCATTAATAATGCCAGAGAAATAAGCCTGCCTTGCCAGACGCAGGGCTTTGTTATATGTGACTGTTGACTTTTTAAGAATCTCTAGGTGGATGGTGAGTTTGTTTTTTCTCCAAGCTCGCTCAGCTCTACGACAATCTTGCTTCAGTGAACGTGTATGCTCATTTATCCAGGGTGTTACTCTGGTGTTCTGTTTCTTTTTAGTTTTCATAGGAGCCACTATGTCAAGAGCTGACTCTAGTTTAAGATTAAACATTTGGACCATATCATTCACTGGGGGAGTATCGGATAGGGGGGGGCCCAGATGACGAGAGAACTCGTTGGCTGCAGATGAGCTAAAAAAACGCTTTTTTATAGTATATTCAGTGATGTTTTTCTCTAGATCAGAGACAGTCATATTAAAACACAGCAAATAGTGGTCTGATAGCTCAGGCATTTCAATAGTCCTTTCAACAGTGATGTTCAGACCTCTAGAAATCACCAGGTCCAGAGTGTGCCCCTGTTTATGTGTAGGCCCAACAACATGTTGGATGAACTCAAAGGAGTGCAATAACTCTAAGAAACCCAGAGCCACCGCATTTGAAGCATCGTCCAGGTGTAGATTAAGATCGCCCGAGATAAGAGTTCTGTCATAGTTAGTGGAACAGATAGATAAAAGTTCTGATATTTCTGTTAGAAATACAGCTTTGCTGCACTTTGGAGGACGATAAATGCTGATCATTGGGATAGAGGACTGACCCTGCAGTATTGTGGCCTGGTATTCAAAGGATGAAAAGCTGCCGAGCGTCAGAGCCTTGAATTTTAAAGTGTCTGAAAAAATGATTGCCAGTCCACCTCCTTTCTTAGCCTCGCGAACAGAGTGGATGAAACTGTAGTTTGCGGGACAGGCTGGCGCTAGGAGAACAGCTCCATCCGAGCCAAGCCATGTCTCTGTTAGAAAGATAATATCTAGCTTCTCTTTACATATTATATCATTTACAGAAGAGGACTTATTTGTTAATGACCTGATGTTAAACAAGGCAAGGTTTAGCTTGTTATCAGATTTTTGGGGGCTGTGATGCCTGTGAGGTACATTAACCAAGCAGCATTCTCTCTTCAGGCTACTCCTTGTCTTGGACAATCTATTTGAAATAACAGTGGAAATGTTGTGAACCTCAACCTGTACGGTGATTGAAACACCAGGCTTTCTAGAAGCAAGGGGTCCATACATGTTTGTTGCTACGCATAATGGACCCTGTTCATATCAGTTATCAAATGTATTTTCTAGGCTATATGGGCGTGGCATATAGCGTGGGATTAACTCTGCCCATGGTATCTCTCGCATTTTGGGCTGTTGGGCTGGCCGTACGGTAAGGGGGGTCAGCCTTACTCCAGCGTTTATCAGGTCCATCATGCCCGGAGTGAATTTGAGGTGATGTATTGGTGAAGGAGTTTGAAATTCCTCCATTCGACTGTCATTGATGGACCTCTCGGCGGCCTCAGTATCCTCTCCACCAGTGGCCCCTGTGACTTCACGCTCTGTGAGTTTATCTCCACCAGGGGGCGCTGTGACTCCACGCCCTGTGAGTTTTCCTCCACCAGGGGGCGCTGTGACTTCACGCTCTGTGAGTTTTTCTCCACCAGGGGGCGCTGTGACTCCACGCTCTGTGCGTTTTTCTCCACCAGGGGGCGCTGTGACTTCACGCCCTGTGAGTTTTTCTCCACCAGGGGGCGCTGTGACTTCACGCCCTGTGAGTTTTTCTCCACCAGGGGGCGCTGTGACTTCACACCCCGTGCGTTTTTCTCCACCAGGGGGCGCTGTGACTTCACGCCCTGTGAGTTTTTCTCCACCAGGGGGCGCAGTGACTTTACGCTCTGTGCGTTTTTCTCCACCAGGGGGCGCTGTGACTTTACGCTCTGTGCGTTTTTCTCCACCAGGGGGCGCTGTGACCTCACGCTCTGTGCGTTTTTCTCTGCAATAGTCACCCCCTATGAACACGGGGGTGAGTTCATAGGGGGTGAGTTTTTCAGGGGGCCATGCATCACCAGGGGACCATGCATCACGCTCTATGTAGTCACAGCAGATGCAGATATACCAGGGGGGATGCACTTCCTCTTCTCCATCAGAGGAGGACCACTCTTCTGCATCAGTCCAGAGCACATCAGGAGGAGTTGTGTGTTCACTTGATTTGACTTCTCCACCAGGAGGAGCTGTGGGTTCACTATCTGTGGTATTCCTTGTTTTGAGAACATCCTTGGCGAGGGGGAGAAGCTTGGCACCCGCCGCCACAATATTATCTGTTTTGGCTAGGGCGCTATCTCTTGATTCCATGTTGTGGAACAAGTTGCTGGAGAATAGTTTAACCCCCAGCTTGTTTAGGTGAATTCCATCAACAAAGAGGTGCCTACGATCAAAGAAGAAATTGAAGTTGTCAATGAAATTGAATGATTCTTCTGTGCATGCCGTTGAGAGCCATTTGCTGAGTGCATACAGTCTGCTGAAGCGTTCACATCCGGTCATTGGAGGTAGTGGCCCGCTGATCCACACGTCTAAATCTAGGGAGCTGAGGGTGTGGAATAGGGCTCTGAAATCATTTTTTAGGATTTCTGACTGTTGTTTTTCTGTATCACGTGTACCGATGTGCAGTATCAGTGTTTTCACCATAGGGTGTGCAGCAACAACGTCAGAGATTCTGTCATTCAAATCAGAGACTGTGTCTTTGGGAAAGCATAGAACTTTTGCTTTTTTCTTTTTGTTACTTTTAACATATTTCACAGCCTGATCACCAACAATCAGGAATTCATTAATTTGGTCTCCATTAGCTCGCCTTTCATTTTCTGTGATGTTGAGTCTTACCCTGCTCGGTGTGGCGATATCTCTGTCGTTCATCTGGAGCAGTGGGCTGAATCTGTTAGCCACCTGCACATTCTCCATATGGGGAGATATGATTTTTGATCTGCTTTTCACAGTTTTCCAATTTTGAAGGGGGGTGGACGAGGCTCTGAGTCGGGCTGGTAGCGTAGGCCAGCTGGTCTTATCGGGGCTCCGAGCTCTTCCAGTTAGTCGTCCTTTCAAGTCCTGTACGCCGTTCTCTCTGTTTGTAATCACAGTGGATATACCGGGGGGGGAGACACCCCGAGTTTTTCGTCCTTTCATGTCCTTTGGCCTTGCGCCGAGAGAACTCCAGGAGAATGTCTTATCCTGCGTGCGGTTCTCCTGATTCCCATGTTGTTGTTTTACTTCCAAATTAACTTTTAAATAGTGTAATTCCGCTTCGAGCACTGCAATCCTTTGAAGCAGTTTCTGAAAGTCCTTTGAAGATATGACAGGGAACATCGCGGTGCTGGCTATTTGCCAAGTATCCAGTGCTACTTAGCTATAGCTATGTGCCACGTACCCATTCACTGGAGGTAAAAAAAGAGTATTTTGCAGTATGGCAAAAGCTTCGTTCTATAGAAGAAATACAGTCCCATCGGTTTACAAGTAATGAGGATCCACTTGTAGTTTCTCAAAGAAAAATAAAACATTGATATCAGTTGAAGAATGCAAGCATAGGCGAGAGCAGCGGAGCGAAGCGTCCTCACTGTACGAGAGCAAGCAAATTAAGCTTAATGTTGTACAAAATAGGCCCCTCCCACTAACTTCGGACGACGATTAAGGCCGAACGCAGTCGGATAGGTCTATAGATCATGTGTACCGATTTCTGTGAGATTCGGACAAAATCTGTAGGTGTGTTTTGAAGAAAATTCAAAATGGCGGAAAATCTATCCTGACGGAAATGGGCGTGGCCTATATGGGGAGATGCGTCATGACCCAAGGAATCCAGGGAAAAAATAATTTTCTGATAACTTCTCGTCAAGATAGAACAGATGGAAACATAATTGGACAGACAAGAAAAACAAACTCAGGAACTTCTCTCATTAGCACACATGACTTAATAAATCCTTTAAATCCTGGTTTATATTGAGTTCTGCTCACCAGCCTGGCATCGGGCAGTTTCCTGGGCATGGGCACATCAACGATGGGCATCTCCGCATGCCGGGGGTATGCCCGGGCCATGCAGTCAGCGGGAGGACTGCCTCTGGGAACGACCGCCGTGATCTTGATCCTCTCGCAGCCTTTGACCGAGCAGAAGGCGAACTCCTCCCTGCTGTTGTAGGCTTTCACTTTGAGGAACAGCAGGCTGCAGGCAGGACAGACAGAACTAAATGTTAGGGAGGGAGAGATCCAGTAGAACTAAAAGACAAGTAATTTCATGTTTTTGCACTCAACAACACAACATGCAACAGCTATTTTCAGCAAGCCTACCCTGCCCTCCTCCATTTCTCTTTAAACCATGTTCCCAATGTTAGAATGACCCAAATTACATTGTGAAGTACTTCATTTCACAGCTTGTATTTCTATTTGTACAAATACAACCCTTCTTGATTAATTATGTACTGACTTCAAATAATTAACTGATGATATTAATACAGGTTGTGCCAAAGCTGTAGGCCACCTTTTACTGGGATCCCGTTCAAAAAGATGTGCTACCTACAGTATGTACATATTTGTACATAATGTGAAAGACCCAGTACTACAACACAAAGGGGGCTTCAGCCCCTGCCCTTTTACCCGTCTGTAAAACAAGTGCCCTCTCCAGATCATGAATGCAGCATTTACTATGGTGGAAGAAATGCAAATGCCACTTTTTTCCATGCCATGCCGGAAGGCAGCATTCAGGAGGATAGCTTTTTTCTGAAGTCTCCGAAATGTTGTACATCGCATCTCCGGTAGATAAAGAGTGCTGGGTTGCGCCCCGAAAATAGCTGATCTTGTAGATCTGCTGTGAGCTTGTAGATTAGCTATTTTCGCTATTTTTGCTCAAAAGTGCCCTCTTACGAGATTTCAGCCCCTGCCCCTCTAACACTCTCTGCACGTCCCTGACTAGGTGGTTACCAGGTGGTTACTAGGTGGTTACCAGGTGGTTACCAGGTGGTTACTAGGTGGTGACTATAGGTGGTGACTCACCCAGTATCTTCCTCCCAGTAGTAGTACCCTCTGGCCAGGTGGGAGTGGTTGATCTTGTCTCTCTGGGTGGTCTTCAGAAAGACGCCCGTCTTGCGGGTCTGTTTTGTCAGACGGTTGTGGATGTCGGAGATGACGGTGAACGTGGTGCCTTGTGGGTAGCAGAAACCTACGCTGATCCAGTCGTTTCTGGAACACAAACACACACCACACACACACACGAGCACACACACGAGCGCACACGCACGCACACACACACACACACACACACACACACACACACACACACACACACACACCAAACAGACCAAGCAGCGTTTTAGTTTTTTTTACGAAACAATGACACTTCAATTAATGCACAAAAAGCCACAAACAGCACCAGGCTTCAAACAAACGAGGTACACAAGTTCACAACCATTTCACCAGAGCCAGTATTACAGATGTGGTGCTTCCTGCTTTTAAAAGTAAAGCGGGCAAAGGCTCATTTATTTACAGATAGGAGCCACATAGTGGAACAGCCTGGAAACCAGTGTTAAACTGACATCCAATCTGAGGTCATTTAAACAGAAGACTAAACTATGGCTACTGGAAGAGGTTCCCTTATAAAGGCTCATCTTAGAGGGAAGGATAGGGACGTACATGTTGTGTTGTGTATGTAATGTATATGTACCGTTTGTACCGGTGTATGTATTTTAATTAAAGTATTGTTCCGTTCAGTGTGAGAGGACCTCAGTGAAAATAAGTCTACGGACGTTACTGTGAAATCCTTGAATCGCTTATTATGTTTTTGTATAATTGCTTTTCTAATTAAATCAAATCAAACTAGAAAAAGTGCCCTTCTGGGCACAGGTCTCCACCAGGAGGATAGGACTGTGTGAGATGTTTGGCAAAATGTTTAGGAGTAATGTTTGCCTTTGATGGCAATTGGATGATTTGAGGCATTTTGTCCTTGGCCTCTAGGGAGTGTGCATGTTTCGGTGCAGTTTTAGGTAAAAAATGTGAAAAGCTGCCTCATGGTGGCGCTATAACAGGCCGTTCTGGAAAATGCGGGGCAGAGGTTCATCGTTGGCATCCAGGGAGTGTGTGTGCAAAGTTTGGCATCGACCGGGTTAACGGTGCCGGAGATTAGCTGGTAACGGACGGACGGAAGGACGGACGGACACACACACACACACACACGGACGGAGTGCAAAACATACTCTCTCCCATGCCTTCGGCCTGGTGGAGACAACAAAAGAAAAAAATATGTATTTGTCAGAGTCCCGGCTGATGTTTAGCTCTGATGAACAAACACACCTACAACAGCAGGCATTCATCACAAGCTCTCTTTACGTCTCCCTTCTCAAAAACTAATGCAATGCAACACACTAAAGCAACTAAAGAGTCTTCCATCACAAATCATACAGGCAACAGGCCAATGTGAAAAGGGTGGGATATATTTCTCAGCCTAGTAGAAAAGTCTGTGAAAGATTTCACGTAAATTGCATGCTGCAATCTGGAGGAGTAGTATAACAAAATGTGTTTTACAAAAGTCGCTATAATAGGCCGTTCTGGAAAATTTGGGGCAGAGGTTCATCGTTGGCATCCAGGGAGTGTGTGTCTAAGCGGTCCATCTGACCGATTTTGAGATTTTGAAGTGGATTTTCTTTGCCCATGAAGTCTTGAGAAAGTTCCCCTTGCATGACTTTTTCTAAATATTCGATTCAAATCATCTGTTCTTTTTTTTTCATCTGAAACGTTTTGTAAATATGATTTTAGGCATACTTATGCCTAGTAGGTCTGGTCTTTTTCGCCCAAATGACTGCCATCACCCTTTCTCCCCCCGCAAGCAGTGAAGTTTCACACCTCCCGACAGCTGGAGACGGCATTGTTCAAGCTAATGAGTCATTTGCATTTCAACTGCCAAGCCTGCATTCCATTTCCAACTAATTCAATCATATATGTTTGGCTGGTTAACTTGGAATGTGTTTACTGTTTGACTCACTGTATGAAGTCCCCGGATTCACTCTGATGCGCCTAGACAGAGGTGGAGGAGGCGGATACGGCGGTGTATGCGTGTACATTAATGATCTCTGGTGTCGATCCTACTCAATAAAAGTGAGGATATGTGACGATCCCAATGTAGAGATCCTGGGCATGACGTTAAGACCTTTCTACCTACCCCGCGAATTTGGATGCGTTCTGCTGTTTGTTGTGTATGTGCCCCCAAAAGGGCCAGGAAGAGCTGCACAAGCAGCAAAGACCATTGCTGACTGTGTGCATGAGCTCCAACTGCAGTACCCGGACGCACCAGCAGTCGTTCTTGGAGACTTAAACCAGTGTTATCTGGACACTGTGCTGCCGGGATTTGAACAATACGTCAAGGATGCGACAAGAAAAAATAATATTTTGGACAAGTGCTATGTAAACATTCCAAATGCATATGTAGCGAAGATTGGGCCACCGATAGAGACCTCTGACCACAATGTTGTGTGCATGACTCCAGTCTATAAGTCCAAATTAAAAAGAGGGAAGCCAGAGAAGAAGGTAGTTAGGACATGGACAAATGAAAACAAGGAACAACTACAAGCATGCCTGGACTGGACTGATTGGGACACGTTCAGAGATGGTTCATTGGACGACATTACCACAGTTACAAATGATTATATTAATTTTTGTGTACAGCTGGTTGTTCCTACAAAGGAGATAAAAATCTATCCGAACAACAAATCATATGTGACGAAAGATATAAAAAATATTGTGACTGAAAAGGAACTTGGTTTTTCTAATGACCTAAATACCTTTTTCGCCAGATTTGAATCATTGGACAATTCCTCAAAGTGCACTGAAATACTGAAGGCTGTAACACCTGTCCCCTCAGACAGAATTACCATCACTGTAGAGGATGTAAGGAAAGTGTTTCAGTGTACTAACACAAGGAAAGCTAATGGGCCAGATGAATGTAGCGCTTTTCTCCTCAAAAACTTTGCATCTGAGTTGGCTCCAATGTGGCAACCAATATTCCAAACCTCTGTATAGACACACACACACAATTCCCCTGTCTTGGAAAAACCTCAAACATAAAACCACTACCCAAAATCCAATGTCCAAAAGAACATAAGGATTATAGACCCATAGCTCTCACTTCAGTGATTATGAAATCACTTGAAAGAATACTGTTACAACATCTTGTTAGTATAACCAAAGAAATATTCGACCCCAGTCAGTTTGCCTATAAAAAGGGTTGCGGTACAGAGGATGCGGTTGTGACACTGGTCCACTTAATTACAAAACACCTCGATAAGTCAAATAAGAATCATGCGAGAGTACTATTCTTAGACTTTTCTTCAGCTTTCAATACAATACAGTCTGATATACTAGTGTCAAAAATGGTACAGTTGGAACTGAATCCATACTTAATTCACTGGTATGCTTCTTTTCTTACTAACAGAGTACAGAGGGTGAAAGTGAACACAACCCTCTCATCAGCATTAACTACCAATGTTGGTGCTCCCCAGGGGTGTGTGAGCTCAGCTGTACTTTTCACCCTTTATACTGACAGCTGTCGTATTGAGGAATGCCTGTCTGCACTTCCAGTGTCAGACAAGAAGTCCATGGAGATAGCTGTTGAAACATCAAAAGACACAGAGCTGCAGCGTGTCAGCGTGAATCTGGAGGAGTAATATCCAAAAATGTGTTTTACAAAAGTCGGCCTCCTGGTGGCGGCATCGACCGGGTTAACGGTGCCGGAGATTAGCTGTTAACAGACGGACGGACACACACACACACACACACACGGACAGTGCACAGAGTGCAAAACATACTCTCTCCCCATGCCTTCGGCCTGGTGGAGACAATTAAATAAATATATCATGTCATCTGCTTTTTTGATTACGGTTAACACACAATGCACACTGTTTTAAATGTTTATTTCATACTGTATCTGTACTTAAAAACAGAAATTCTATTTATGGTTGTTGAGTTAACTTATCATTAACCTGTTAATTAATTAACAATTAACATACTTATGCAATGATGTACAATACCATAATTTTTTAACATTTGGTTGTATTTTAATTGTTTAACTGTTTTTTTCTTATTGTCTAAAATGTTTTCATATTTTATGTGTGGACCCCAGGAACAGTAGCTGCTACTAAGGTAGTAGCCAATGGGGATCCAAATAAACAACAGCATGGAAGTTATTAAACAATTATTAAATGTGTGGGAACCACTTTGCAGACTGAGTTGCAGTTCAGGCCTTTGGGCAATAGATGGTGCCATAGATGCGCCGTCTATCTACTGATGCACCCGTCGCTAGTATCCAGCAGGTCTCGCCAGTCCATTTTCAGACCTCTGGGGAACGGTTCCAATGCCTGGGATGTCTACCATGGCTGTGCTGTTCCAATGGCTGACAGCCCAGGCTATTAACTGTGCTCGGAGCAAAGGGCGGGGCGGGAGAAAATATGACAAACAGTCCCCATGAAGTATGTACTCTCCTCATTTCTGCGGTAGCCTCGACATCATTTGTAAATAGTGGAATTGTAGCAGAACGGACACTCCTTAACGAAACACAGCCCTTCGTTATGACAGACGGGGTGAAGTTATGATGCAAGTGACCTCAGAGGCCCTTCAACTATTTATTTTGGTTAGCCAACATGTTTTACAGCACAGAGAGCAAGCGAGGATGTTGTCTGTGCAGCATGCAACCAAATGTAATGTGAGCTTGTAGATCTGCTATTTTCAGCATGCAACCAAATGTAACATGACTTAAGGTCCTTGAAGGTCATGAAGAGGGTCGCCACAACGCAAGCGAAAAAAGAAAACAAAAGCTAAACAGAATCCAGGTCTGGTCAGTCGCGGGGGAAACGAGCACATGCGCAACAAATTCACAGGACCGCGCCCACAAGAATACGTTTGCGCTGTTGCCCCTCGACTTCTCCGTGTGTACAGAAAATAAACGGAGGTCTATAGGCGCGTTAAATCGCTTCGATTTGAAAGGCCCTTTATACTGGATCTCTTGTCCACTATAGTCCCTCCCAAACATTTTAGTGTTCGACGGACATTCTTTTGTCATAGATTTAGTCGAGGAAATCAACACTGGTGACCAGTACACTGACCTGTTGAAGTGTAACTTCATGACACTGACCTGTTGAAGTGTAACTTCATGACACTGACCTGTTGAAGTGTAACTTCATGACACTGACCTGTTGAAGTGTAACTTCATGTCACTGACCTGTTGAAGTGTAACTTCATGACACTGACCTGTTGAAGTGTAACTTCATGACACTGACCTGTTGAAGTGTAACTTCATGACACTGACCTGTTGAAGTGTAACTTCATGACACTGACCTGTTGAAGTGTAACTTCATGTCACTGACCTGTTGAAGTTGATGAGCCAGACGGTCAGTTCTCCCGGGGCCGTCCCGTCCCAGTGGACCGTGTAGCTTTTGGACAGGGTGACCACGGGCTGGAACTGCTGGTAATGCTTCCTCTTTCCCAGAGCGCCCTCTAGGACCAGCGGCCGGTCAGGGTACTCGTCCTTGACCATGAGCATGTTGGAGGTGGCTGGGTTACGGGTCTGGATGTAGATCTGTAGAAACACACACGCACGCACACACACATGCATTGCAATTACAACTTTAGTTGGCGATTGATTATCACTCAAAGAACTGCGATTAGACGATTATGTAGTAATTATACAACAGTGTAATTATACAAGAGTGAATCAGGGGTAGAGTGGCCGGATGGTAACCGCAAGGTTCCCAGTTCGACCCCGGACTCCCCCAGAGTTAGTGTCGAAGTGTCCTTGAGCAAGACACTGAACCCCTAATTGCTCCTGATGTGCTGGTTGGTGCCTTGTATGGTTTCTGCTGCCATTGGTGTATGAATGTGTGTGTGAATGGGTGAATGTAATGCACAATCTATGTAAAGAACCTTGGATAAAGGCGCTATGAAAATGCACCATTTACCATTTACCATTTAGTTTCGAGGAAGCAATCTGATTGGTTGAAACAGCCTTCTAGCCGTGCTTCAAACTAGCATCATGGAACACCTAATAAAACAAATAATTCAGCCGTGTTGTTCTCCCAGAGCGCAGCAGACTCAACCCTAACCCTTGGATAAAGGCACTTTATACAGGTAAATGCAACATTTACCATGTATATAGAAGGAACACGTGAAAAAAAGAAAAAGGGGACTTCCCGGCTTGCTCGACACAATTATACAGCCATCATTAAACATTAAGAGCAGGGAGATAGATATACAATAACAACCCCCCATGGGGAACAGAAATAACAGAGCCCACCGGTGGTGCTGGTGGGAGCAAACATCACATAACAACAACCAGGAACCATAAGCAGAAGGAAGGCAGGAAGAATGCAGTCTAGGTGAGCTTAAATACCCCGCCCAATTGGTCAGCTGACTGCCACATCAGCGAATGACATGTGGGTCTTGCACACTGAATACACCCACATAGTAATGCAGCATATTAACCCCTTGAGTATATGTATGCGCCCTTGAGCACAGCATGAAACCCCTCAAGTATATCCGACTGAACTAACTCTGCAAGCTACGTATCATAATGAAACTATGCATACAGTATATACTATATAGTCCTATGTCTACATAAATGGTATAAGTCTATATAAAAAGCTATCTAAGTTGCATAAGTTGAGTCTTTGCATACGCCAGGTTGTCGGGGCTAGGACAAGTGCTACGGGCTATGCTAGAGTCTGAAGAGGTGCGTTTGTAATAAGAGTATTTATTTATGTGTGTTAACACCAACAGCGAAAGTATTCATTTTCCTCTGTCACATCTTTATTAAGACAACACAGTCAATAGCAATAGCCTCAGAGACGGATATAATTAGCAGATCAATGATGTACAATTTAGCCGGAGAGAGCAAGTTTGTTTTTCAATAGATTGTCTTGCTCATCATCAACAAATTGAGAGGCCAGAGTATACCATCAATTTCATACACAGACCACTGCTCCCAGCAGGGGGTCCCTACGACCGTACACAGACCACTGCTCCCAGCAGGGGGTCCCTACGACCGTACACAGACCACTGCTAGGAGCCCACAGCAGGGGCTCCCTATGACCGTAGTATGCCGACCACCCTCTCTCTACCCACCTGGTCATAGTGCCCGCTGCAGATGGCATCACCCACCTGGTCATAGTGCCCGCTGCAGATGGCATCACCCACCTGGTCATAGTGCCCGCTGCAGATGGCATCACCCACCTGGTCATAGTGCCCGCTGCAGATGGCATCACCCACCTGGTCATAGTGCCCGCTGCAGATGGCATCACCCACCTGGTCATAGTGCCCGCTGCAGATGGCATCACCCACCTGGTCATAGTGCCCGCTGCAGATGGCATCACCCACCTGGTCATAGTGCCCGCTGCAGATGGCATCACCCACCTGGTCATAGTGCCCGCTGCAGATGGCATCCCTCTACCCACCTGGTCATAGTGCCCGCTGCAGATGGCATCACCCACCTGGTCATAGTGCCCGCTGCAGATGGCATCACCCACCTGGTCATAGTGCCCGCTGCAGATGGCATCACCCACCTGGTCATAGTGCCCGCTGCAGATGGCATCCTTCTACCCACCTGGTCATAGTGCCCGCTGCAGATGGCATCCTTCTACCCACCTGGTCATAGTGCCCGCTGCAGATGGCATCCTTCTACCCACCTGGTCATAGTGCCCGCTGCAGATGGCATCCTTCTACCCACCTGTGCATAGTGCCCGCTGCAGATGGCATCACCCACCTGGTCATAGTGCCCGCTGCAGATGGCATCCTTCTACCCACCTGGTCATAGTGCCCGCTGCAGATGGCATCCTTCTACCCACCTGGTCATAGTGCCCGCTGCAGATGGCATCCTTCTACCCACCTGGTCATAGTGCCCGCTGCAGATGGCATCCTTCTACCCACCTGTGCATAGTGCCCGCTGCAGATGGCAGCCTTCCAGTCGGGCACATCGATGCAGTCGGGGTGGCGCAGCAGCCAGTTGTCGTCCTTGACCAGGAAGGATCCTGGGTACTCGCTGACTGAGCCGTCCGTGTCCTGGAAGATGGTGGTCTTGTCGCCGTCCATCTGCATCTTGTTGAACCACGGCCCTGGCTCCCCGAAAAACACCCTGGATGTGATCTGTGAGGAGGAACAGAATTAACCTAAATACACACCCTCAAAACACCCTGGATGTGATCTGTGAGGAGGAACAGAATGACCCTAAATACACACCCTCAAAACACCCTGGATGTGATCTGTGAGGAGGAACAGAATGAACCTAAATACACACCCTCAAAACACCCTGGATGTGATCTGTGAGGAGGAACAGAATGACCCTAAATACACACCCTCAAAACACCCTGGATGTGATCTGTGAGGAGGAACAGAATGACCCTAAATACACACCCTCAAAACACCCTGGATGTGATCTGTGAGGGGGCGTGTCCATACTCTCTATTCAAGTAATACATTAGAGTACATTTTCCACCACGGGTCCCTCTAGTCTCTCTCAGACATAAACGCCACACACACTCACAGGAACGTTATCAAAGGTGATGTCGGTGACGTTGTTATTCGGACAGCTCTGTTACTACCTACTCACATGCACGTTGTTGTTGGGACAGCTCTGTTACTAGTTACTCACATGCACGTTGTTGTTGGGACAGCTCTGTTACTACCTACTCACATGCACGTTGTTGTTGGGACAGCTCTGTTACTAGTTACTCACATGCACGTTGTTGTTGGGACAGCTCTGTTACTAGTTACTCACATGCACGTTGTTGTTGGGACAGCTCTGTTACTAGTTACTCACATGCACGTTGTTGTTGGGACAGCTCTGTTACTACCTACTCACATGCACGTTGTTGTTGGGACAGCTCTGTTACTAGTTACTCACATGCACGTTGTTGTTGGGACAGCTCTGTTACTAGTTACTCACATGCACGTTGTTGTTGGGACAGCTCTGTTACTAGTTACTCACATGCACGTTGTTGTTGGGACAGCTCTGTTACTAGTTACTCACATGCACGTTGTTGTTGGGACAGCTCTGTTACTAGTTACTCACATGCACGTTGTTGTTGGGACAGCTCTGTTACTAGTTACTCACAGGCACGTTGTTGTTGGGACAGCTCTGTTACTAGTTACTCACAGGAACGTTGTTGTTGGGACAGCTCTGTTACTAGTTACTCACATGCACGTTGTTGTTGGGACAGCTCTGTTACTAGTTACTCACATGCACGTTGTTGTTGGGACAGCTCTGTTACTAGTTACTCACATGCACGTTGTTGTTGGGACAGCTCTGTTACTAGTTACTCACATGCACGTTGTTGTTGGGACAGCTCTGTTACTAGTTACTCACATGCACGTTGTTGTTGGGACAGCTCTGTTACTAGTTACTCACATGCACGTTGTTGTTGGGACAGCTCTGTTACTAGTTACTCACAGGCACGTTGTTGTTGGGACAGCTCTGTTACTAGTTACTCACATGCACGTTGTTGTTGGGACAGCTCTGTTACTAGTTACTCACATGCACGTTGTTGTTGGGACAGCTCTGTTACTAGTTACTCACAGGCACGTTGTTGTTGGGACAGCTCTGTTACTAGTTACTCACAGGCACGTTGTTGTTGGGACAGCTCTGTTACTAGTTACTCACAGGCACGTTGTTGTTGGGACAGCTCTGTTACTAGTTACTCACATGCACGTTGTTGTTGGGACAGCTCTGTTACTAGTTACTCACATGCACGTTGTTGTTGGGACAGCTCTGTTACTAGTTACTCACAGGCACGTTGTTGTTGGGACAGCTCTGTTACTAGTTACTCACAGGAACGTTGTCGAAGGTGATGTCGGTGACGTTGTTATTCGGACAGCTCTGCCAGGAGTTGTTGAGTCTGAAGCCGAAGGCGGAGGTGTGTCTCCCGTCCAGAGCCACGTACTTCCTGAAGGTGCAGTTCTGCACGTTGATTGGCCCGTCGTAGATCTGCATGCCTCGGATGGGAAAGTCTCTGCAACGCAACCAGGCAAATTAATTAACCCACAGTCCACACCGCTGTTAATGTTTATACAGGGATGGAAGTCTCTGTAACACAGAAGTTGACAGCACCACACAGTCTGTTGATACAGTCTGTAACACACCCACACAGAACCACACAGTCTGTTGATACAGTCTGTAACACACCCACACAGAACCACACAGTCTGTTGATACAGTCTGTAACACACCCACACAGAACCACACAGTCTGTTTATACAGTCTGTAACACACCCACACAGAACCACACAGTCTGTTTATACAGTCTGTAACACACCCACACAGAACCACACAGTCTGTTTATACAGTCTGTAACACACCCACACAGAACCACACAGTCTGTTTATACAGTCTGTAACACACCCACACAGACCCACGCCGGTGTTGAGTTCATTTCCGCCGACAACCTTTTGTTCACTGACGAAAACTAAATAAAAACTACGCTATGATAACAAAAACTATAGACTATTATTGAAAATAAAATGTTAGGAAGCGACTATAGTGTTGAGACAAATGCAACAAAAAACGCATGCACACACGCACGCGTGCGCACGCGCGCGCGCACACACACACACACACACACACACACACACACACACACACACACACACACACGCCAAGCACAGTTCATATCCAGGTTGATAAAATGAAATTATTGCAACCGAAACATCGTAAATAGTGAACATCGTGAGCTGATGACAAATACATTTCTCTCCCCGGCGGTCTTTGTCCCTGATGATGATTGTTGCACAATTTGGGAGTTGAGTTATGAGAGTCCTTTTGTAACTGAGCTCTGGGATGAAATCACAGGAAGTGGGAGCATAGGTGAAGCATTGAGACAGACATGCTTTAAATGACGACGCAGGATTCCTCTCTTCCTCCAGACAATGGAGGAATGTTGAATATGTGTAAAGACAGACGTTGCTACAGAGCTGTGGATTGTGGTCCAAGTGGGCCAGGGAAAATAATCTGTCTGCCAGCCCTCACACACACCAGCCCTTATCAACCACGCAATCTGGGCATTTCTATTTGATGTGTGTGTGTGTGTGTGTGTGTGTGTGTGTGTGTGTGTGTGTGTGTGTGTGTGTGTGTGTGTGTGTGTGCATTTGCGTGCGCATGCGCATGCGTGTGTGTCTGTGTGCCTAAGTCTTTATCCCACGATTTTTGTAACACATTTTTCACCCAGTGTCAATTGTCTAGTGTAATCATGGGCGCTACGCTCTCTCTCTGCCAACCTGGGGAGAGCAACGGACTGACCTCATGCTTCCTGAAGTCCAAACCCCTTCATATACCCCTTCGTGTGTGTGTGTGTGTGTGTGTGTGTGTGTGTGTGTGTGTGTGTGTGTGTGCGTGTGTGCGTGCATGCATGCGTGCGTGCGTGCGTGCGTGCGTGCGTGCGTGCGTGCGTGCGTGCGTGCGTGCGTGCGTGCGTCACTCACACGCCTCGCGGTAGGGTCCTGCCACTCAGGTCGGCTCCCCCCAGCCCCCAGATGCGGTTGTCGGGGACGGGCATCCCTCGGTTGTCGCTCTCTCCCACGAACAGCGAGTTCTTCACCTCCTGACGAGAGCCGTCGTCGTCAGGGAACGTTCCTCCACTGCAGAGCAGACACGCAGACACACGCAGACACACAGAGACACATGGTAAGCATACAGCCATCAGCTCAGTAGCCTTGTGGTTAGAGCGTCCGCCCTGAGACTGGGAGGTCGGGGTTAGATCCCGATGCCTCGCTGCTTGGCACTCAGCATCAAGGGTTGGATTGGGGGGTCAGTCCCTGCTTGGCACTCAGCATCAAGGGTTGGATTGGGGGGTCAGTCCCTGCTTGGCACTCAGCATCAAGGGTTGGATTGGGGGGTCAGTCCCTGCTTGGCACTCAGCATCAAGGGTTGGATTGGGGGGTCAGTGCCTGCTTGGCACTCAGCATCAAGGGTTGGATTGGGGGGTCAGTCCCTGCTTGGCACTCAGCATCAAGGGTTGGATTGGGGGGGCAATCAACTACAAATGATTCCCGAGTGATCATCAGAAACACATATAGACCATAGCAGGTCTGTAACTCTGAGTGTTCAAATGCATCAGTCTCAGAGTTAAGGGGGTCCTTGAGAACCACTAGTACTAGTTGGACTCCTAATGTGCCATAGTGTGGTAATAAAGGTAGTAAGAACAGGGGCAAAAGGACCTGGCAATGGGCCCCGCTTCATTGTACCAAATGCGTCTTTGAACTGTATCTAAGCGATCTGATTTGCATGTTTCACTTTCAATCAATCTGTATCTGTGTATCTGTAGGACTGCAGGGCTGCAGCCTGCAGGCTATCAGAAATGACTTTGGACAGATGGAAAAAACTTTAGTTAAATTTGCAGAGATCGTGCTGACATGACATAATAATCCCATCTAGTGTTTCATTAGCGCGACAGAACGTGACAGAATAGGCTACAGCTGAGCTTGCCTTGACAGGCAGGCATGAACACAGTAACACACACGTTGAAACAAGGTGGTAAAGATACCAAGAAGGAGTGGACAGTGATGTCACTGTTATGCAACACGGAAGTAGTATGGACTTGAAGCTGTTTATAAACCAGTCAGTCAGTGACATCACTGACAAATCCTTGGTGTTACTCTTCCTGCGACCGATAGCCCCTGAAACCAGGCTTTCACCGTCGTCCTGACTCTTTTTTTTCTCTTTTTCTTCCCCCTTCATGGGCCCCTTGGGGGCGCTGGGCCTCGGTGCATTGCACCGGATGCACCGTCGATATTTTCGCCACTGAGTAAGAATCACAATATAATATAATATAATATATTATTTTTTTTTGCATCTGAATGCTGGAAAATGGAAATAGTTTACATAGTAACCACAGTGCATGCATACACTTTCCTTAATGATTATATCTGGTTTCAGTATTTATTTATGATGTATTTTCTCTATTATTAAGGTTATTGTAGCGAGACACGGCCAAAGCATTTCCAGGGGTCCCCAGCCACAAACGTTGAGAACCCCTGAGCTAGAGACATGGGGAGGGGGGGCATGGGGGCGGGGGGGCTTACCTTGCCAGAGTGAGACCGATGCCATTATCAGCAAATCTAGAGAGAGAGAGAGTGAGAGAGAGAGAGTGAGAGAGAGAGAGAGAGAGAGAGAGAGAGACAGAGAGACAGAGAGAGAGACAAACATAGACATAGACAGAGACAGAGACAGAGAGAGAGATTGAGAGAGAGACAGAGAGAGAGAGAGAGAGAGAGAGAGAGAGACAGAGAGAGAGATTGAGAGAGAGACAGAGAGAGTAGGGAGGGGGAAAGGGACGGGGGACAACAGAATGTGTGTGAGTAATAACACCAAATACAGAATAATGTGCAGATCATTATCAGTCTTCTCATTTCCAGCATACACGCACGCACGCACGCACGCACGCACGCACGCACGCACGCACGCACGCACGCACGCACGCACGCACGCACGCACGCACGCACACTCTGTCTGAGGGAGATACAATGATATTGGGTATAAATAACAATCAATTTCTTTTCCAGCAGCTCGGTACGGTTGCCAGGTTCTTAATACCCAGAAGGAGATGTGTGTGTATCTGTGTGTGTGTGTGCGTGTGTGTGTGTGTGTGTGTGTGTGTGTGTGTGTGTGTGTGTGTGTGTGTGTGTGTGTGTGTGTGTGTGTGTGCGTGCGTGCGTGCGTGCGTGCGTGTGTGTGCGTGTGCGTGTGGGTGAGGACACCCACAGTGTGATGGAATAATAATCATCTTTGTTCATTGTTGTTGAGCTTGTGTTCTTTTCTGTTTAAGATTTTACAGATTAGTTTCCTCTCCCTGTTGTTGGAATAGGACAGTTCCCATACCCTGTAGGACAGTTCCCATACCCTAGGTGGTGTTGGAATAGGACAGGTCCCATACCCTGTAGGACAGGTCCCATACACTGACACCACGCTAGACAGGAACGCCCACAAACGTCACATCCGGTTTTAGCCTGGGGTAAGAATTTTCTATGGCTGCCAATGCAACTTGGTCCAATCCTTAATCACATACGGACAAACATCTATGCCGATGCTATCTAACTTGCGGAGGTAGCGTGCCTTGTCCACGGGCAACAGATCTTTCAACGTATGGCATTGCAAATACGTTTGATAATCGCTACTCTGCCGCAAATTGCATTGCAGTAAACGAAAGCAAATCACAACTTCCCCCGGGGGTGGGCGGAGTCACAGTTTGAGGCGCTGATTACGCGCCGTGGTGTCAGTGTATACGTACATCTTATCCAGTGCCCTTGTGGGCTGGCATACTTGTATGTGGGCAAGACATCCCGTGCACTACGCACTAGGGATTACCCAACATAGGAGCTGTATAAGAACTGGTGATGAACGCAATCCTGTTGCTGCTCATTTTAAAATGGCGGAGCATAATCTTAATAATGTGCGCTATGTTGGTATTGAAGTTTCTCCAACGTGAAACTCATTGGATTTATTTCCTCAATACCATGTCTCATGATGGTCTAAATGAGGAATTTGATATAAAGCCTTTCCTTTAGAATAAGGTTCATTAGTTTCTTGTTTTTCTGTTCCCTTTTTGGGACATAGATTTATTTTTAGGCTTGTCTCCCACACCCAGCGGTGGTCTAGGGCAGGGGTTCTCAACCCGTGGGTCGCGACCCCTCGGGGGGTCGCCAAATTATTTTAGGGGGTCCCCAAATTATTTTCCAAAAAAAAAAAAAAAAAAAAAAAAAAAAAATTTTAAATTTTATTTTCACGATTTTTCAAAAATAGCAGACCTACAAGCTCGTAGCGCGCCACTCGGTGGCGCGCTATGAGCTTGTAGATCTGCTATTTTTCAATAGCTAAATTATAACAATGCTTAAAACACCAAAAGGGGTTCCCGCCCAAAATGGTTTAAGGTTATTGTAGCAGTCAATTTATATTGGGGGTCGGGAGGGGGCAGGGCAGGGGTCCCGAGACATTGCCAAAGCATTTCCGGGGGTCCCCGGCCAAAAACGTTGAGAACCCCTGGTCTAGGGGGTAGCTTACCTGTTCCCCAGTGCAGAACATCCCTGGTTCAAAGCTCACCAGGCACACTAACAGAACCCCTATCATGGATACTAGGCCTATACACATGTTGTCATGTTGGATGTCCTATTAACCTGTATGTGCTTTTAATCATTATCATCAATCATGACTTTTAATGTTTTTACTCTCATGAACTTGATTTTTCTATTGATTTTCTATTGATTTAAGTGTGTAAAGTTTTTCTGCTCAGGTAAATTCTCCTCTGATGGGTGGACTGACCGGTTCTAGCCCTGGGATTGGTCTAGGTTACTGTGCTCCTTCCCACTCCCAGGTGTTATGCATGATCATGAATCAATGATTTTTGTATCATCGTCATTGTAATATTTGCCTGATGAAGACCTAGTCGGTCGAGACGTTTGAATTTGTTGCCTTAAAATAAAGTAAGTCTCGGAGCTCTACAAACTGGTGTGCGGATGTTCTTCCTCTTCCTTGATGTTTGCCTTGATGCCTGACATCCAGCACCTGGCCTGAATATAGGCATTGAGATGTGCACACAATCGGAATGGAATAGGACAGTTCCCATACCCTGTAGGACAGTTCCCATACCCTGTAGGACAGTTCCCATACCCTAGGTGGTGTTGGGATAGGACAGTTAACAAGGGTATCTTTGAAAAACAAAGAAAAGGTCCCTGTATTTATTTTGTACTTCTCCGTACGGTCGTGTATTTATTATGTACTTCTCCGTACGGTCGTGCATTTATTATGTACTTCTCCGTACGGTCGTGTATTTATGATGTACTTCTCCGTACGGTTGTGTATTTATTATGTACTTCTCCGTACGGTCGTGTAATTATTATGTACTTCTCCGTACGGTCGTGTATTTATGATGTACTTCTCCGTACGGTTGTGTATTTATTATGTACTTCTCCGTACGGTCGTGTATTTATTATGTACTTCTCCGTACAGTTGTGTATTTATGATGTACTTCTCCGTACAGTTGTATCACGTACTGTATGCATAGCAGGCCTGGACACATTGTGAGCTTGTAGATCATTTCTATTCCAAGAGGAAATTAAAACTTGTGGCTAATATGAATATAGTGTTTATGCACCATACAGTGCAGTGTCTGTCTCACACTCACACACACACACAACGCACCACATGCACACAAGCATGCACGCATGCGTAACATGCACACAAGCACACACTCACACACGAACCACATGCACACAAGCATCACATGCACACAAGCACGAACGCATGCATCACATGCACACAAGCACACACTCACGCACGCACGCACGCACCACATGCACACAAGCACGCACGCATGCATCACATTTCTCTTTTGCTTCATGGTGAAAAAATTAAATAAATTAATAAACAAATAAACATAAATCTTTCAGAGATTCAGAGGCAGGAGGAGAGTCTCCCAAAGCAATCTGGTGTCTGTTGACACTGGATCAACAAAACAACCACAGCCGAAGCAGGGACGTACATGTTGTGTTGTGTATGTAATGTATCTGTACTGTTATGTGTATGTAATGTATCTGTACTGTTATGTGTATTGTGATGTAATAGTTAAGTAGTGTATGTAATGTATATTAACTGTGTATGTATTGTGGTGTATTTTAAAGTATTGTTCCGTTCAGTGTGAGAGGACCTCAGTGGAAATACGTTTTCGGACTAATATGAATTAGTTACTGAATTAATTACTGTGAAATCACTGATTATAATGATTTGTATAATTGCTTTTCTAAAAAAAAAAGAAAAGAAAAAAGCAGACCAAAGGAATCTTTAAATCCAATGTTTGAAATCCAGTTTCATGTCAAGGATCCACAACTTGATCATTATTATCTCTATAGGGTTAGATCTACTACTCACTGACAGTCATCCAGTAGGGCATTCACTTCTAGTCATATTTACTAGTTGACTAGTTTACATTTTTTTTGCGGAAATAAATATTTGTACATTTAGAAACTGTGTACTTTGGTGACTGTAACTATAATCTACCTGATCTTGATGCCTACAAAATCGAAAAAACAAAACAAAAAATCTTATCAACTAGTCAACTAGTACCAACAAGGTCGACTAGTTGCTTAATGCCCTCTCATCCAGCCACACATCTCCTCTCAATAGGGTTAGAAGTACTACTCACTGACAGTCATCCAGCCACACATCCCCTCCTCTCAGCCAGGCTCCATGGTCTTGGTTCTTATAGGCTACAAAGTGGTGGATGAGAGCTGGTACTCTGGGCTTGAAGGGGTCAGCATCCTGGTGAGGTCCGTACCTACACACGCACGCACGCACGCACGCACGCACACACACACACACACACACACACACACACAGCAGCATAAAACAACATCTCAACACAGAAGAAAAACAAACCAAAGCTATAGTTAAGTAGTAGTCTCGCGCTGCCAGACTGTTGCCTCTTGCAATGTTCAAATGCTTCCGTCATACCAAATCTAAATTGTTTTCGTCATATTAGAAGGGACTTCTAAAACTAAAACTGCACAGCTGTACATGCATGCTATGATTTTCTCACACCTAGCATACAGCATTACAACATGGTCACAATCCTCTCAAACTGTCTTAAAACCTATAACATCAATATACAAACAGGCTATAAAAATCATGGATCAAAAACCGATGAAATGGCACCTTTGTGGTATCTTAAAAAAACACAACCTTTTTACGTTTAAAAATGTTGTGTTTTTTTCTACTATCAAATTGTTTTTTAAATGTTTACATGGTCATGTTTCACCTTTGTTCTCTGGACTGGTTGATAGACTTCCGAGCTCTGGTAGAGCAACCACACGAGCCTCAACAAGTGGTAACTGTATTGTTCCCAGGTGTAACAACTCATTCGGACAGTCTGCCTTCTCAGTAAAGGGAGCAAACCTATGGAACTCTTTGCCTACGGTTCTAAAACTATGGTGACGGATGGTAACGTGTTCTACAGAGGACTCAAACTATGGTTGAAATCAAATCAACTGTGTTCACATGTATAGCTTCTGACTGGTTACTAGAGTGATTATCTTTACTTTTGTATTGGAGATTATGTAATGGGTATTGTAATTTTGCTGTAAATATTATTAGAATGTATAATTTTTTGTATTTGATTTGGTGTTTTTTAAACTATAGTGTCACTGTATTTTTTTGAAAAGTCTCCTGTGGACAAGTGGTGAAATCTAGCACATGTGTTAACACACTGTAAACGATGCATCTACAATTTGTACAACTGTGCAATGAGCAATGTAATTGTTATGTCCATATCAAATAAATAAACATAAACATAAACATACAGTCTGGAGCAACGGAAGGTCTGATCATGAGTAAAATATAAATGCTTCCGTTGTACAGTCTGGAGCAACGGAAGCTCTGATCAGGAGTAAAATATAAATTCTTCCGTCATACAGTCTGGAGCCACGGAAGCTCTGATCACGAGTAAAATATAAATTATTCCGTCATACAGTCTGGAGCAACGGAAGCTCTGATCACGAGTAAAATATAAATTATTCCGTCATACAGTCTGGAGCAACGGAAGCTCTGATCAGGAGTAAAATATGAAGCGGAAGTGGAGCCTCCTCCCCACTTCCGTTTCGTCTTTACAGTTGCGCAAATTTATGCTAAAGCTTACATAGGATTCATGATGACTTTTTTATATTTTGATTTGTATTACCATGTGTTGTTCTTGCTTACTGTAAATCGCTCTGGATTAATAGTGCCTGTTAAATTGTAAATTGTAAATTGTGAATTGATTTACTACGACGGTTCTCAAATGATTTGCAAGGACCCCCTTAACTCTGGGTGTACAAATGGAACCAAATGGACCCATAAGGATTCCATTTGAACCACTCAGAGTTACGGGCCTGTTATGGTCATTCAGGCCTATCTCTGTATGGCAAAACATGGAATTAGACCCGAACGTCCACCACAAGCAACATGGCTTACCATGATGACCCCCTGACCCCTGACTCACCTGGCTCCCACTAACGAGAGGAAGGGTCTCTTGTCCTTGTCGTTGGCCTGAGTGGTCTTCACTCCGTTGTCCAGGATCATCCCCGCCTGGGAGGAACGAGAGAGACCACAGAGATGTTAAGATATGAACCCTAACTCAGTGGTTCCCAAAGTGGGGTCCGGGGACCCCCAGGGGTCCTTGAGGGAGTGTGTTGTTTATTAGCAATTTAAGAAATAAAAAATAGGGTCTCATTCCGACTTCCATTGTAACGGGGAAACAGCTCTCAAAGTCACTCTTTTAGCACATAAACGAACGCAACAAAAGCAGATTCTGACAGTTTATCACATCAGGAAAACTCATGCGGTTTTATTTTCGTCTTTTACGATAGATTTATAAAGTTACTATTTTGGTTGGAGCTATACTGAAGCAGTACTGCGGTGTTCCCAACTCTCGTGGGGACATCTTGCGAGGTTTCGTTTGTAAACAAGTCGCCATGCTGTTTGAGATGCACCCAGTTGCAGCCTCGCATACGAGCAGTCCCAGACACAGACACTTCTTCTAAAGTGGAGGAACGAGAGACCACAGAGATGTCCAGGATCATCCCATGCCTGGGAGGAACCACCGCATGTTGAGCAACAACCAAAAGCACGTTAATCAACATTTATTGCTTTTGCACGACTGGTGCCAAAATACAGTGTGTGTCTGTGCACCCGCACCCGCACACGCACGCACGCACGCATGCACACACGCACGCACGCACACACATACGTGTTATTACGCCACGCCTGGTGTCATCTCGCAACGTGTACACTCCCTCTGTGTGCGTGTGTGTGTGTGTGTGTGTGCGTGCGTGCGTGCGTGCGTGCGTGCGTGCGTGCGTGCGTGCGTGCGTCTCTCTGACTCACAACCAGATGCCCCGTCCCTTCCTCCCGGCCAGGCACAAGCATGTGCTTTTAGCACCCAAAGTACCTACAGCTTTTTTTTTTTGTCTTGTCCTAACACAAACATTAAAAACGCCATTGACAATGAACAAAGTTTAATGTTTGTTTTGTCTGTCCCCATGTTATGTCATGATGATGTACGATGATAAGAGCCCCTCACTTCACATGGGTGTGATTTTTACTTACTTACCAGAGTCCAATTTTCTGTACTTACTTCTACTCCACTATACACATCTCAGAGGCAAATATTGTACTTTTACTCCACTATAATTATTTGAAAATGTTTGTATAGGCCTAGTAGTATCTCACTTTGTAGATTTGTATTACCAGTAAGACGCCTGAGGGTGAGAAGCATGCATCCGCCTGGGTGACAGCAGACTGCTGGGTGAGCGCTGGCGCTTTGGGATGGAGGGGTCACATCAACATATGGAATTAATTCTGTACTGGCCGTATATGGAGCGTGTCTTGAGTGTACAGGGTTTGATGAGGTCAGATCAACATATGGAATGTCAGAACAGGTCAGCTCTATATATGGACATCTAAGGGTGGCAGCGGGGGCAACGTCTTGAGTGTACAGGGTTTGATGAGGGCCCTGGTAGGGTCGGGCCTGTTGAGAATTCTAGTTTTCGCCGTCTACTCTTATCGCCCTAGACGGAGGTCTCCGCCTTATTAAATAATCCCGCTCATCTTTTGGCTACATGATATTATATCCTAGCACAACCAAGATGGCGTCGTGTCACCTTGAAAGGGGCTCTGGAGCTGATCGCTGGGCGCACTGATTTAATGGTTCCAAATGAGGCTGGGCGATAAGAGTGTTAAATGCTGCAATTTGTAAAAATGATAAAATATGACTCCTAACGTCGTTGAAGCGGGACTCAGAAAATGTCCATGGGACCCATCTAAAAAGGTCCCGGGACCCATTACATTGAAAACATACATCACTGGAACACAGTTTGCCAGCCACTGCTACAGAGCTGACAATGAGGTTATATCTTCCCTTCTTCTCTGGAATCCTGCCTCAAAGCAGACCAGAGGTAGAAAACTGTCGTTTCCTGATGTCATCGCTAGGGACACATGCATAATTAAGCAGGAACTGGGGATCGCAATGAAGGACCGGGAAATCTGCCGTGGCATTGTGAAATCCATGATCTCGACCGCGGTCGAAAAATTATGATGAAGTAAAACAAGGAGATCATCGTGGGGGGGGGGGGGGGGGGGGGGGGGGGGGATAACGACATCACTTCCTCTTTTCACAAGCGACCAATAAATCTCTCTCTGAGGTCAGTGTGCAGAGCGCGGTTTGAGCCCCGAGGCGCCTCTGCTTCCCTCCCTTCATTTTCCTCTCTCTCTCCCCCTCTCTCTCCCCCTCTCTCCTCTGCCATCTTGTTTATCTTCGTCTCTCATAGGGATGGAGCTTCACAACTCTTCAATCTCTAACCCAGACGCGCTCCTTCTCACCCTGCAGTGTACATCCTCCCATCCTCTGTTGCCAAGAAGCAGCGACTCTAATCCGAGTCTATCTCGTGTGACTGAACTTCTCACCCTATCTCTAAGGGAGATGAACTTCTCACCCTATCTCTAAGGGAGATGCCAGCAAGAAAACTCATTTTGTTCGCGACCTTATTCTTTGGGTCATGACCCACACTCAATGACCATAGGTGAGAGTAGGAAGGAAGATTGCTCTAGACCAGGGGTTCTCAACGTTTTTGGCTGGGGACCCCCGGAAATGCTTTGGTCATGTCTCGCGACCCCCGCCCTGCCCCCCTTCCCCACCCCCACTACAAACTGACTATAATAATAGAGAAGATACAGTATATCATAAATAAATACTGAAACCAGATCTAATCATTAAGGAAAGTATATGCATGTACTATGTGTAATTTGTAAACCCAGCCATTCAGTTGGCTTTTTTTTATTTTATTTGGGGACCCCCCAAAATAATTTGGCGACCCCCCGAGGGGTCGCGACCCACTGGTTGAGAACCCCTGCTCTAGATGGAGAGCTTTGCCTTCTGGCTCAACTCTCTTTTCGTCACAACAGTGAGCGGTACAGCGACTGCAATACCGCCCCCTGCTGCTCCGATTCTCCGGCTGATCTCCTTCTCCTTCCTCCCCTCACTCGTGAACAAGACCCCGAGATACTCCTTCACCTGGGGTAATGTCTCATTCCCTACATATACTTAAACTCCTCCACCTGGGGTAATGTCTCATTCCCTAAACTACTTAAAACTCCTCCACCTGGGGTAATGTCTCATTCCCTACATATACTTAAACTCCTCCACCTGGGGTAATGTCTCATTCCCTACATATACTTAAACTCCTTCACCTGGGGTAATATCTCATTCCCTATATACTTAAACTCCTCCACCTGGGGTAATGCCTAATTCAAACCCACCCATCCATCCATCCACCCACACACCCACCCACCCACCCATCCATCCATCCACCCACCCACACACCCACCCATCCATCCATCCACCCACCCACCCACCCACCCATCCATCCTCCACCCACACACCCACCCATCTCACCCTGTAGTTGGAGTGGGCTCTGTTGTTGGTGAACTCGCCCATGGGGGTGTGCTCGGTGCGTCCGGGGGAGTAGAGCCCCTCGGAGGGCCCGGTGGGAACATGGTGGAACATGAACCAGAACCCTGTTTCCTGGAGACACACACACACACACACACACACACACACACACACACACACACACACACACACACACACACACACACACACACACACACACACACACACACACACACACACACACACACACACACACACACACACACACACAGACACGCACGCACACACACGCGTACCCAAGAGAAGAGACACTTTCCACGTCAATTGCCTGTTTTCTGCATTGTTACTCCCATTCAGGTATGTATGCAAATTACATGAAAGTGATTATGTTTTGACAGAACGTCTTATATCCTTTAAGATGAATTACACTCTATATTCCCTCGGACGTTTCCCGTCAAATCCACAGCATTATGAGAGTCAGGGTGGACCGTACAGCGTCGCAGTCCCGCCCCCTATGAGGACCCAGGAAATAATTCCCCGTTCATTTTCCTCATAGACTTTTCAAAGCGTATTTATTCAAAAGCGTATTTATTTAAAAGCGTAACACCACATTTGGTCAGTCGTCTTACTCAGTACAAGGGATACACCTGTGGAATGCCCTACCAACTGAAATAAAACGACCAACTGATCTCAAAATGTTTAATAATGAAGTTAAACTATGGTTGAAATCGGGCCAGAGGTGAGAACACTAATACATTTTAAAACTGTTATTGCTTGTACTTAGATTAGATGTATTCATATTTGTATGTAAAAGATTGTTTTAGGTAGATGTGTAGTTGTAAAAGATT